>NC_092815.1:15836793-16154293 GCF_023375885.2 Dermacentor andersoni
CTCTAGCGTAAATTTTAAGTTCCCCGTTGATTTTGACACCGTTCAACTGGTTGCAAGCGCTGTAGACACCACTTTAATCTTGGTTCATAGATGCTGTATAGGGTCTTGAGAATGGGCTGAGCCGTTGATATATTTTACGAGTGTTCGGCGCTTCGGCCCCAAGTTAAACGGACACTTTTATGATGTCGCGTGACCGTATACTAGGCGAATTCGCAATAGAAAAAGAAAGACACACAGACAAAATAAAAGCATTTTCTTCTGCTTCGCGATATGAAACACCAGCTGTTCCTTCAGATTTTTTGGCGTTAAGATACTTTCCAGTAGCCTCTCGGTGGCTCGTTTTGCACCGGCTATGTTTGCCGCCATAACCACTCGCCATCGACTTTTCGACGATGGAGTTTTCGTCTTTTCAGACTAAGTGGCCAAACAGTATTTTCTCTTGAACCTTGGTTCCGGTGCGTCAGACTTTGTTCCACCGTATAATAGTCTCTTCTGACTCAACTTTTCTATCAGAATGAAAACGAAAATAAACAGAGTTGGGTCGTATTTTGCTGTGATAATTTCCCTCCGATTTTATTCGTTTCTTATCACCTGTCCCGCCAAGCAGTCGATTGTGGTGATAGCGGGGCGTGGCTTTGTAACAACCGGTGACGAAGTGGAAAAAAAAATTATGGGGTTTTACGTGCCAAAACCACTTTCTGATTATGAGGCACGCCGTAGTGGAGGACTCCGGAAATTTCGACCACCTAAGGTTCTTTAACGTGCACCTAAATCTAAGTACACGGGTGTTTTCGCATTTCGCCCCCATCGAAATGCGGCCGCCGTGGCCGGGATTCGATCCCGCGACCTCGTGCTCAGCAGCCTAACACCATAGCCACTGAGCAACCACGGCGGGTAGACGAAGTGGAGTGCAGCGGATAACGAAGGGCACGAACAATAGAAAATGAAAACCATCTTTACAGAATGTTCATTTAGGGCCTATTCCACGCGGGGCAACGTGTTTCCCAAAAGCCGACCAGCGTGTTTCCAGACAGACAGACGACCAGCGTGTCCGTCACCATCGGCTACGCATCCCGTCACATATGCGCACATCAGCGTCCGCAACAAGGAGACTCACGTAGAGCACACCGGCTTTCACCGAACCGAAAGACTGACCGCACGTTCGGCACGTTCCTCCATCGTTGACACTTAGATGTAGCCTACACGCCTCGCTTCTTGTTCAAGAAGACTTGTTCCTAGGCAAGTTGGTGTGGTTGACTATAAATTCATTTTCTAGCTTTATACATTCGACATATACATTCCATACATTCTGTAGATTGTACGCATTCTGTCTGGTGTCTGTTTTTCGCGACGTAAAAAAGAACTCACTTGTGACGTACCAAAGACGAACGGTGCCACATTGTATTTGCTGTGATAACTCTGTCGCTTCAATGTATGTATGTATGTATGTATGTATGTATGTATGTATGTATGTATGTATGTATGTATGTATGTATGTATGTATGTATGTATGTATGTATGTATGTATGTATGTATGTATGTATGTATGTATGTATGTATGTATGTATGTATGTATGTATGTATGTATGTATGTATGTATGTATGTACGTACAGCTTTTTGAGACCGCCCTCGACAAACGTCCTCTCACAGTGAGGTAAATGCTTGTACCATGGTCATGCCCTGAAAAGCAGAGGTCTGCTGTATACATAGGTACCCTTCGCGGTATTTAGTGCAGGCTAATGTATACACTGGCTGTGACTACTGTTTTGTCTTCTACATTGCGGTTATTTTTTAACGAGCTAATCTGGCAGTGTTGTCCTTATGTACGCGTATATATGAAGTGACTTGTGTATGGACTCCTTCACTCTTGTGTAATGAACGACCATTATATATAGTTACTAGGATGTGGTTTCGGTGCTGGTTGGTGTCTGTCGGTAGTTTAGACAATACCTGTGCGCTTGTGTTCGTGGGTGTAGCGGGCTTCATGATATTTTATTCTTTATTTTCCTTTTGTATTCTTGCTTGAGTAACTAACTTGGGATTTTGGGGTAGCCGGCTCTCACGTAGCCTACCCTCCCAAGTTTATAAATCTAAAACACAATAAGATCTTATCCACTGTGACAAGATCGACCGCAAAAGCGAGTTACAGCGTTGACCAATACTGCATTCAGAATAAGTCACAAATGAATAATTTGCGTAGTCATTTTGAGAGCAGTACGGATATCTCGCATGTTACTTTCTAGACAGGGGGATCGGCCGTCAATACGTCATCATCGCCACGATGTCAAGGCAGAAACAAGACGAAGCTATGCTTTGAAACAACAATCGCAACGTGGCGACCATGCTTGCGGTTCTTCTCATCGCGCGCTCGACGAATTGACGAAGCAAATGGAAGCCCCAAGCTTCCGGCGTAGCCTTCCGCATAGCTGGATACCAGAAAAATCGGAGCGCAAGGAATAACCCGAGGGTTACGGCGTTTACGTAGCCCGGAAATCGGCACGACTTGTGTTTAGCTTCCCGCGCCGATGCCACGCCTCATTTGTCACGGGTCGTTTACGATCTGACACTTCTGCGCTATCAGCTGACTGGCGCCTTTAATAGGCGGAACATGCGATCCGAACGCGCGCGATTGCGTCTTGGCACGCTCAGCCAGCAGAGAAAACAGTGTCCGTAAACACAAATGCAGAAGAAAAAAAAATGGCGGAAGCGGTAGGCAATGTTCCCGAAGGACAGGTCTTACGCAAAGCTGTCGTTGAATATATATACAAAGGAAAGCCCGACTTGCGTTTCCTGTTTTGAGAATTGCGCGCTGAAAGCCCGTGGATAACCTTTTAGCCATTGTCGAGTGCTGAGCTGTGCTTCTGGTAATGTGTTGTAACAATCGGGGGCCCAATTCAAACTTTTTGTTTGTAAGTGCTGTTTGCGATTGGGCCGGCCGTTGTCGCTAATATGTCCAACGTAACGATTGGCTGGAATTTGCTCTTAGGAACAGTTCCTAGTGTAAGAGACTTTTTTTTTTTTTTAAATACGGGCTCGAGGTGCTGAATTCGCAAAACTGTTCTTAGGCTGGAACTGCTGATAAGAACAGACTCCAACCAATCGCGATGTCGCATATCTTATATATTGGCAAAGGAAGCCAGCTATACCGGCTTGCAAGCGTACATCTTAGAACAAGCATCTTAGTGAATTGGGTTCCCTTTTATTGCAGAAGAATGACTATAATTTCCTGTGTCTGAGGGGAATACTAGCAAATAAATAAAATGATTATCACACACACACACACACACACACACGCACGCACGCACACACACACACGCACACTCACACACACACACACGCACACACACACACACACACACACGCACACACGCGCGCGCACACACACACACACACACACGCACACACACACACACACACACGCACGTACACACGCGCACACACACACACACACACACGCACACACACACACGCACACACACACGCACACACACACACACACACGCACACACACACACACACGCACACACACACGCACACACGCGCGCGCACACACACACGCACACACACACGCACGCGCGCACACACACACACACACACACGCACACACACACACACACACGCACACACACACACGCACGTACACACGCGCACACACACACACACACGCACACACACACACACACGCACACACACACACACACACACACGCACGTACACACGCGCACACACACACACACACGCACACACACACACACACACACGCACACACACACACACACGCACACACGCGCGCGCACACACACACACGCACTCACACACACGCACACACACACACACACACGCACGCGCTCACACACGCACGCACACGCACGCACACGCACGCACGCGCGCACACACACACACACACACACACGTACAGTTCGTGCGCGTCACCTAGCATTGGATGAACAGGTTCATCCGACTTCACAAGCGCGCGCCTACATTCCCCGGACCCTAATTTACAGGTTCGTATTCCTTTCGGCCTCTCGCGACGGGTCTGCACCTTTCTAGCCCTTCTATGGCTTGTAGTAGCATTCTCAAATGCGTACTGCGAAGGCCACTTTGTGACTTCTTGGGGTGCAGCGATACGATCGCGCACATTATTTGCGAGTGTACTCGTTTGACACGCATATAGGGCAGCCGTTCTCTGCCACGCTAGACCAGCTGGACAAGCGCTCTTTCACGGAAAGAAATATTTTCGGATCCTGGCCTATGCAGACATCAGCGCAAGCCTCTGCAGACCCCACGTGTCGTTGTGACAGTGACATAGTGACCCTATGTGTGGGTTAAGTGTAATCTGTTCTCTGTGTATCATTTAATTTTCGTCGCATTCACCTGTATCGAGTGCAGCAGGCTATAATAGGCGTGCCGCCAGGCAAAGCTCTCGAGTTTTCGTTAGAGCCCCCTCCCCCCCCCCCGCTCACTTTCTCTCTCTCACTCCCATCGACGCTCTTTCATCACGCGCAAGTTTGTGAGTGGAACATGCAGGCTCTGTCCGCCAGAAAAGAACAATGCGCTCATTCTCCGCCTCGCAATGAAAGGAGGGAAAGTGCGCGGGCCGCATCGCACACCGGGGGGGGAAGAGCGCGCGCACTTGATTGCGCGCGTGCGTGCACCGCGCCGCAACACTCATCAATCCGTTGCACAACCGTTGGAGACGACCTAGAAGGCAGCAATTAGGCGCACGTCGGGAGCACGCTCGGCAGGCGGAGCCCATCACGACGCCGATGGCCGCTTTTGACCGGCGGACACGCGCCATGCAAGCGGCGATAAGCTGCGCCCGTATAAAAGCGTAGACAGCCTGCCCTATAGATATATACATATACGCACAAGCAGTATTGCTTCTCTACCGCATTGGAACGTTTCTCATTTATTGAGCGATTCTATGAACACTTTGTGGGCCGGCTATAGGGTTTCCACGCGGTGACGGTTATCGGCTGCGTCGTTTTGCGTTCACATGCATGGAAGCAAACAAGCTATACGCATTTGCGCATAACTTCTTATTGAGACGGTGCATCCACTTCGCCAGTTCACGCACGCGCGCATTGGCGAGAACGATCCGTAGACTTCGAGAGAAAACGCGGCCGCGCCCATTTTGAGCGTGCTATCGTAACTGTAGCCCGAAGGAATCCCAATGAGGACGTGTAGAAGCTTTGGACGCCTTGTCCTTGCGTGGTTTGCGAGGTCGTCGCTATACAGCGACTGTAAACATGCGTACACGCTTGTTGTGCCGCGCCTTATTGGTGTTAAGTAGGTCCACCCTTAAAACATATATGACCGACCGACGGCATGCTTGTATCCGTGTTCGTATAAGTTTGTTACCAAGGCGTGACAGACCGCTTTAAGGAATTCGACTCGTGTGTAGAGAATGGCCAGTCCAGCTCCCGCACGTTATTTGATATGAACCAGGGCAGATGAAGACCCGTACACAGGGAACGGAGAAGTGGGCGTGATAAACCCTGCACTAACAATTGAAATCAAAAATGCAGAAAAGCACAGAAAGAGGGGCCGGACAGCGACTGATGCAAAGGCGAGTTTATCCTACCATGTGTCAGGTGAAGTGATCACGTAATTGCAATTCGACGGGCGGGTCACTCAAGCGCGCGTATGCGATGAAACAACTCGCGAATCGCCGAGCAGGCACCTTATACGGCACTTTTCCAGATGACGAAAGCATACTATACAAAGTGCACACTCCAGTAAATCTTCGAATGTGTTACATGAAAGTTGCCGCCAACCGGGCTCGTCGGGGCTCGTGACTATAGGCGTCCGCGTATGCGCAACGCCACTCTGCGTTTTTGGCGTATACTGTGGCAGCGCGTGAGAACGTCCGTGGACGCGGAGATTTTTGTGCGCGTTAAACAGCATCGCGAGTAGCTATGACTAATCCGAGGGCACTCCAATGTATACGGCACCTCTCATAGATCGGAGCTGCCCATAGTGGTGACATATAACGCTACTAATATTCGGCGTCCACAAAAGTTATTGCTTCTTCACGCCCATTGGCTGGCGGGCAAAGTGTGAAGAGTTTTACAGCGGAGCTGTTAAGGGTTAGTTCCCCAGGATCGTGTCCGTGTGTAGCCGCAAAACTTCCCATACGGGGGCTGATCCTGAAGATAGTGCAATGCCGGACAGACCCACGGCAGGGTGCAGTTCGCCATTGAGGGGCCCACATACACAGCTTCGCTGGTCATCCTTCTTCACAGATTGGAAAGCTGCTGAGTTTTTCTGTATGGGTTTAAACGTTAGCATGCAAATTAATCAGGTGGCCGTGCAGAGGTGCTGGTACAGTAAAGTCCACTCTTGAAGCGAATACTTAACTGGCAATAAACCTAACTGCAGCGTTTGTTCAACCTTGCTCCATGGAACGAGGTGCCTGTTAAGTGCATGCCTATAATGAGTTGTACGCAATCGTACGAAGGTAACGTACAGCGAAGCCAAGAAGAGCCTGAGGGGACTCAAGTGGGTCTCTTAGTAGGGAAACGAAAGGCGCCTTGTCGTCGGTGCAAGCCGAACCCGCAGCCTCCGCATGGCGTGTGCTCGTTGAGCCACGGCGGCGGCTTTGTGCGTACCCTGAACGTTCTTGCCTGTTTGTGCGTGTATACTCGACCTAGCCTGTCCGTCAGCGCCATTCACAATCATGGCGTTTGTGCTGGCGCATCCTTTCAATCGCAGGTGTCATATAGCATGCGGTCTTTATAGCAGCAGGCAAATGGCCAACAAACCGTTGCATGCTACCTAAGGCATCAAAGATGCCAGATTCGAGACCTTCGCTATGCAGTGCACGAGAAGAATCGGGGGAACCGAGGGGTTTGATTTCTGTTAGTAACAACCGTATGAAGCCAGCAGACAATGTAGCGAAGTGAAGCATTAGGGAATTCAACCGTTCGTCATGTCATATACAGGGTGTTCATTCTTAGGTGTTGAAAAAAATGTTTAAAAATGGCCTGTTGCAGATAACATAATTATACACATTGAGCTGGATTGTTCAGAGAGGTGGACATTGCGTAAAAAATCAAAACACATATTCATCTCATTAACAACAACTCACTAATTAACGTCATAATTAATTACCGTTACTGTGCAGATATCTAAATATGCACAGTATCATATGTACGTACCAGCCCAAATGCGTACTCTTCTGCACATATCAGCATTTAAGAATTCTAGCCCATGAGTTGGCAAGGCGTATCGCACTTGGAATGAATTTCCAGAGTGACGCCAATTTGGAGCTATACGCCATCAAACTCGCCGTGAAAATGCACTGTTCCACTTGCTTTTTTAACAAAACGCTCCTTCATGCACTGACGCACAATAGTAACTGGAACGCTCATGTATTTCGTCCCCCACTTTGGGAAATAATGTCTCGAAATTGGCGTCATCCTTGAAATTCATTTCGAGTGGATACGCCCTGCAAGCACAACGGCTAGAACTCGTAAATTGCAAAATATGTGCCATAAAGTAATTAACGAATAAGTTAATTGGTGCACCTTTGTTAATTAGTTAAATATGAGCTTTAATTTCTCGTGCTGGTAATGTCCACCTCTTCGAATAATCCAGATCAAGGACAAAAATTATGCCATCTGCCGCAGGCGATTCTTTAAAATCCCGAAAAACTTAACATTGATCAACCCGCATATCCACTGTCGTCGATTACAGGAAACCTAACTGTGTTTTCAGTTTAGCACTAAAGCATACTGTATATATACGTGTACGTTTGCGGAACAGAACGACGCCATCATCACGGATCGCGGCGATTCTTCCGAAATTCGTTTAATTTCATTATTCGATATAACGGACACCATATTGGCAGGCGTGGCTCCCGCCGACCAGCCTTAGTTCAAATTCGTACGAGTTGTGGCGGCGCTTAAGTGCGAGAACTACGAGCGCACTTTGCCTGCGATGCAAATGAATCGCCCAACGTCGAGGATTCACATTTCATCCGCTGGCTCTCCTCGAGATAAGAAAATCTGCTGCGCCATGGCTGCAAAGACCGCAATTCAATGGTCTGCGACTTTCTCGCGGCCTGAATAGGATACCACTGAGAGAATAATACATTCCTCGAAAGCTCATTGGTATGCTGGTTTGCGCAGCTCAGCGAATATATCCTGATTTGAAAAACATCCCGAGTACAGTTCAACAACATAAAAAGCGTTTAAATGCGCATATTACGCATGCAGACTAAATGGTGGCGCATCCCGTAGTGAGAAGGGTACTGCAGGAAGATGAAAAGAGGATTTAAGAAAAAGAAAAATAAGATCAATAAAAGGTCCCATGCTTCGTGCTCTTGTCGCCATTTCCTTGGTCTCTATTTCTTATGCTATCTTCGCTCGCTTCATTTTACCATTATGAAACAGGAATCTCCCGGTCTGCAAACGCATAACGAAAATCCTCTTGCAAATGGCATACGAAAAGCCAGGCATACATAAAAAAAGAAGAAAAATAATAATTTAGGGCTACTTGATTCCTAACCCACACTAGGTTACTGCAGACGCTGCGGTCTGTGAGTGCTATATAAGAACAGTAAAAGTAGTTACAAATAGCTTTACAAGGATATGGCACTGAAATGGCGTATTACTAATCGAAAAAGAAAAAGAGTACATTTGAAGAGTATGTACCAGAAAGCAAGAAAATAAATAGCGGTGGAGAAATGAGACAGCGCCACCACCTGCCACAGCATGTAAACCTTCGGAGGCTCTCGCGCGACATCACGTGCGTTTCAAAGGGCTATGTTTGTCGACGAACGCGCCCGTTCCGAGGATAACACACACACACACACACACACACACACACACACACACGTATATATATATATATATATATATATATATATATATATATATATATTGGTGTGAACGAACCAAAGAAAGAAAGAAAGAAAGCTGTTCGCTTGAAAACGGCCGGGAGAGTAAGAAATCAATTAGGTTTATTAATGATGCGTTCGAACGTTTAGATTAGTTGTAGTGAGGATATTTAGGTAGCGTTAGTTGTTCCGTTGCGTGATTCCGTCGCGAACAAAGCCGTCAACCGGCACATATTACTTTATATGTGCGTGATGTTCTGTGCCGAGCCCAGTGGGGCTATGACGTGGTTTCCGTGAAACGGTACTCTGCGGGAAATCTCAGGAAACACTGCTTGTGCGATAAAAATGCGATGCAGTGAATCAAACTGAACGCTGCTCAATGCGGCATTCCGAGTCGGAATAGTTTTGGCTTTGTAGTGAAGCTATTTTCTTCATCTACAAGCTGTCTGTATCCACGTTGTTTCCACGTAACATGTATGCGTATGATCAGCTTTAACATTGTATGTGGATTCGCCGCTACACATATATCAAGAAATAAATAAATACTCTACGCTTCGGGGAGGAAGAAGAGAGAGACAGCGGTGAGCGGACGCATCCCACGTCGGCTCTGTGTTTATCGAGTGATTCTTGGCGGAAAATCACCAAATTCATCAGAAAAACCACCACGGATCGACGCAGCAGGTCACCGCGATCGTCCTCACACCTATTTCAGGTGGGAGGTCCGATTTATGGCCACATTACGCCTGCACGACAGCCGTCGGCGGCTTTGCCGCACCTCTGGCGACGTGGCTTCCCGCGCGCTTAGCGGGCAGGAATTTTAGCAAGATGGAAGTATCGGTGGAAGGAGAAGACGTTACGCAGGAAGTCTACGAGGATAGCACAGGCTAGCGTCCGGTTATACGAAGTAAAGCCTAGGAATAAACGCCACAGCGACAACACGTGCCACCCCAGTCGACGGCAGAAGGCAAGAAACAGATTGAGCGGCGTTTACGACAGATCACCAAGGCGAGCAGAATGCCGTATCTAGCCAAGGAGGAATAGAAGATAATAGTAAGGCCAAGATGGGGTTTTCGAGTCTCCGTCTACAGAAGCACCCACATTGTCCAAAGCATCGTCAAAGTGGCGAGCCTACCGGAGGAGGCACAAGAGCACGACACGATATGTATCAACCGTCAACAGAACATAATAGTGATCAGTACTCCCAAGAAGAACACGCCGCCAAGTACAAGAAGATCGTCTGCATCAGGACGAATACACAGGAATATGAAGCCGGCGCTTACGAAGCCGCCCCGGACAATACATCCAAGGGAGAGATCCGAGGTATAGGACTGGAAGCCAGCGCACAAGATATGGTGAGAAAAGTAATAACTCCAAGAAATCCTGCAGCAATCGCCGCCAAGCCAATGGGCAACACAACAAACGTGATTGTACTGTTCGTCGGATACAAGGTCCCAAGCTACGTGAGATACGGTGCGGCCTTGTTGTGGTGTACGCTATACAAGAAACAACTGGACATGTGCTACCAATGTGGACGATTAGGACACAGAGCTGACGGGTGTCCTAACCCAGACGACAAGATTCGCCGAAGATGCGGGTTGGCGGACTCTCCTGAAAACCATGAATGCAAGGCTAAGTGTCAGCCTACACGGATCGCCCTACAGCTGATCGAGAATGCAAGACAAGATACAAGATCATCTTCCTGGTGAAGAAACGTCGCTGGGAAAGAATTGAACAAGAAAGAGACAAAGAAGAAGAAAGCTACACGACGCAAGATGAGCCGTAAGGCCTATACTCATCCTGAAGAATCGGCGAGAACCCCCTTCGAAACCAAGGGCGTAGCAGATCCAGGTCCAGGAGCAGAGTCAGGTCCAAGGCCAAGGAACCCGGAGTTCTGGAGGCACCACCGCAACACCAATGATGAGCTGGGAAAGCGCGGCCAAGGGGAAGTCGCAGAGGCGGAGGCTGTAGCTAATCATAAAATAGAGGAAGAGCTGGCACAGCTAAAACAAGTCGTTGCAGCAATGAAACAACAAGTGGTAGTATTGAGTGAGGAAAGTAAGAGATTAAAGGAAGAAGTTCATAAACACCAAATTGAAGAAAGAAAACAGAGCGAAGATACGACAAACACAATGGAGAGCGAGAATGTGAACATGGAAGAAAACAGCGGTACTCCTCAACTTAAACGCAATTCTGCAGATATTATTGAGGACAACGGGAGCAAACCCAAGAAAACAAAAACCGCAAGCATAAGAAGGGAACGTCTAGAAGAATTTGAACCCAGACTTGAGAAAAAGATAGAAGAGCGCATGAGCCAGATGGAAGAATCGATTAAGGCGGCCATGGTCAGCATAGTCGCACAACTACTACAACCCGTGCAGCAATATCTTGAGAATATAAGCGCAAGAGTAACAAGGTTAGAAGAAAGAATGGACGCTGTAGCCCCTGCAAAGGAAATAGAAACAGGTCAGGCAACTCCTAAGTCTTCCTTACTCCTCAAGCCGTCGATACTAGACCCGATGGCCTTTAATATCACAGCATAATCGTGGCCAGGCAAAGAAAAAGTAGATATACCATATGGCAATGGAATTGCAGAAGTTACCGAAACAAAAAGAGGAATCTGTATCAATACCTAAAAACGAAAGAGAAGCCAGACGTAATAATTCTACAAGAAACGAATGGTCTCGCCAGAATATCAGGGTACCAACCCATAGGCAATGCCGTAGCAGAAACCAAGGCCCTTACCACCCTAGTCAGAAGAGACCATACGGTTGTACAAAATGATACACGAGTCACAGACATAGACAACATACTAATTGAAATTATACCATCAAGGAAGACAAATAATAGTATATTTATTCTTAACATGTACAGCAGTCCAAAGTTCAAGAGACACAGATTCTGAACACTATTCAAACGCAAGCTCAGCATAGCAGGTGACCGGAAAGTGATAATAGGTGGAGACTTTAACGCCGTCAGCACCACGTGGGGTTACAAGTACGCCCACACTAAAGGCAAAAATCTATGGCTCGACTCCCAACAGGAAGGTCTAACTCTCGTCACGGACCCAACAACGACCACAAGGCAAGTCAACAGCGTCAGTGAAGACTCCACACCAGACCTCACCTTCACTAAGAATATACAACCAACACACAGGAAGACCTGGGGAGCGACCACTCCTTAATCGAAATCAATGGAGGCCCCGACAAACGTAGCGGTAATCAACTAAAATTAGTTGATTGGGTGAAATTCAGGAAAATAAGGGAAGAGAGGTACATAGAAACCATTACAGACATTGATCAGTGGACAGCCAACCTAAAGGAAGACATCTCCAAATCAACGCAGGTAACTCCGCAAGAGGATAAGCTAGAAGAGATAGACAGCAGGCTCTCGCACATGTGGGAGGCCAAACAATGGCTGCAGAAACGATGGAAAACGCAGAAACATAAAAAAATATTATGGGGTTTTACGTGCCAAAACCACTTTCTGATTATGAGGCGCGCCGTAGTGGACTCCGGAAATTTTGACCAGCTAGGGTTCTCTAACGTGTACCTAAATCTATACGTACACGGATGCTTTCGCATTTCGCCTCCATCGAAATGCGGCCGCCGTGGCCGGGATTCGATCCCGCGACCTCGTGCTCAGCAGCCCAACACCATAGCCACTGAGCAACCACGGCGGGTGCAGAAAAATAACAAGAGATTAAGGAAGAACATAATCTTGCTAAGACATTGTTGAAGCATGGGCAAGTTGGTGTGACATTCTTTTACAACAGCGCAAAGGACTAGGACAAGACGAGTGCACATATACAGCGCTGAACTTACACCTGGTTTTACTGAGGCGATTTACACTGCTTAAATGCGGTGGCAACCAATCTCAAATGAAAATACACAAAGACGCACAAAATTGGCCGGAATGACAGTACCTGAGCACGGGGCTACAGTGAAACATGAACAGCTGTGCACGTGTTTCCAATTTATCTTCAAGAAAACGCAGTTCTTTTTCTGACAGAGCTATCGAGGCTGCGCTTGCGCACTTGCCTTTGAATTCGTGGATTTCATGGGCTTCAATAATCTCTCTAGTGGTTTTTGTGCGATTATCTTACAACACGCTGGAGAATAATAACGAAAGAATAAGGAAGCACCTTGTTATCCCATTTTCAGTCAGTGAAGCGTGTAAAGGAACACAGCAAGAATTCTTGAAAGAGGTCGAACTCAAATACATATCACAGGCATCGCCGTGTATTCATCCCGAATACGAGGAGGAACAGAACTCCGATCTCGATGAAGAGTTTAGCGAAGCAGAAATAACAGCAGTCCAGCACAAACTCAACACCAAATCGGCACCGGGCCCAGACGCCCTTACAGACAAGACACTCGGAAAGCTGGACGACGCGTCCACTGGCAAACAGAATATATCAACGAGTGCTGGAAACAAGGAAAGATACCGAAGCATTGGAAGACGGCACAAGTCATCCTAATACCAAAGCCTGGCAAACAACTACGACTCGGGAATCTAAGACCCATATCGTTAACTTCCTGCATGGGCAAACTAATGGAGCATGCCTTCCTCGCGAGGCTCGCCAACTACACAGAAGACAATGACTTACTCCCTAACACGGTGATATGATTCCGAAGAAACCTGTCTACACAAGACGCCGTGCTGCAGCTGAAGCACCAAGTAATAGACGAACCAAGGAGATCGACTCGAGCCATCCTCGGGCTCGATCTCAAGAAGACATTCGACAATGTGGCACACCAAACCATATTGCACCAAATCAGCAACCTTGGCTTGGGCGAGCGGATGTACAACAATGTACGAAACTTCTTAACGGAAAGAGAAGCAAAAATCACGGTAGGAGATCTGACGTCCGAGAAAGTGCCTATTGGCAGTGCAGGTACACCGCAGGGATCGGTTATATCGCCTATGTTCTTTAACCTGGCTCTTACTGGTCTTCCTAGCAAACTACAAAGAATCGAAGGACTTAACCATACAATCTATGCAAACGACATCAGACTATGGATAAACGATGGCAGTGATGGATCGCTTGAACAGAAACTACAAGAAACAGTTGAAACAGTCGAGAAATACCTAGAAGGCACCGGTCTAACATGCTCGGCCGAAAAATCTGAGCTGTTGCTGTACAGACCAACGCTAAAGGGGAGGCCTCCCGAGAACCACAACGCACAAACCTACACAGACATACAACTCATGACCCAAGATGGACAACCCATACCCAAAGTCGAGAAGATAAGGGTGTTGGGAATGATCATAGAAGCTAAGGGCGCCAATGGAGAAACTATTCGCAAAATCGAAGCCAATGTCTCTCATACGATGCGATTGATCAAGAGCATCACCGAAAGGCACGAGGGAATGAAAGAAGCAAGCGTCATGAGAATCATCCAGGCGTTCGTCATAAGTCAGATCACGTATGCGGCAGCATACCACAGATGGTGCGCCGCAGAAAAGAAGAAGCTAGACGGCCTTATTAGGAAGGCATATAAACAAGCGATTGGACTCATGCTAAGCACGAGCACGGTGAAACTCCTAGAGCTGGGACTGCACAAAACGCTAGAGGAGCTAATAGAAGCGCAACGTATAGCACAATACGAACGCCTCTCCAAGACGACGGCGAAGAACTACGGAAGAAACAAGGACGCGGTCTTTGTAGACGCAGCACGTTGACGCTGCACGAAGGGGACTGACACTTAGTCAGGCATTCGTGCCTTTTTGTCAGCCTCTATGACAGAGATTCTTTGTATTTTTTCTGTCAAATGAACATTCATTCATTCACAAATGCAGCTTTGTCGCAGCAGTACTTAACCACAACAGACAATGCTGCAGAAGCTTTACTATGAACACTACACGCATCGAAACGGCGGAGGAAGCGCCTATAGCTCGCACAAACCAGCGCACAAACCAACGCATACTATATAATCAGTGATTCCCAGACGGTGGTACGCAACTTCGCGAACGGCCGGATCGTTGTTCCGGCCGGATCGTTGACCAGATCGGCCTTGTTGTTTCGGCCGAACGGCCGAAACAACAAGGGAAGACAGACGCGTCCAAATCCTATGGACACCAGCCTACACCCCCGACTCAACGGGAGAGGACAACCCTAACGCGGCGGCACACAACGTAGCTCGAGAACTCACTTTCCGAGCTGCGACGAACGTAGACCCTTCGACAGGGCCCTCTCGAATAACGGGAACGAGAAGACAGAATGAGCAGGTTCAACGACATCATCAACCATTACAAGTTGCAAAGATGCTCTTATCCACCACTCCATCCACAACTCAGTAGATCGCAAGCTGTCCAGTGGCGACAACTACAAACCGAATCATACAAGACTCCGATACTAATGCACGCTATTTATTCAGACATATACACAACAGATAGATGCTAAGTATGTGATACCAGAGCCACGCTAGAACAACACATGCTATGGGAATGCCAGGGACTAATACAGGACAGTGCGAGCGCAGCCTCCGTCGACAGCCTCCGCGCGCGATGGCGGGCCGCGGTGCTCAGCTCGCGCCTGGAAGACCAACTCTGGGCAGTCCAGCGGGCCAAGGAAGCCGCCGGGAGGCATGAACTCTTGGCCGTGGCCTCGGCGGGTGCCCTAGCCCACTAACTCGCCGGACTCGTTTTGATTCGAAATAAAGTTTTCTCGCTCACTCTACGCTTCGACCGTTGCACTTATTCTTCGCCACCCTCTTAGGCTAACCTCCTACTTTTTGCCACCAAACTCAACATTTACTGTCTGGCTTCCAGCGTCGCTCTCTGTACAGAAAAACAAGCTATATTCCCTGCTGGACCATCTCTTTATTGCCCCCTAGCTTTTCCAGTACGCACTGGCATTTGACCCTATATTCGCCGGTCACTATATAGATTCATCTGACCACCCTCAGTTCAGCTTTCTTTATATCTTTCCAACATTATTATTGTTTTTTTAGATGATCTGATTGACTGACTGATCGACTCTTGCGCCTCAAGTCAGCAATGCGGCAGTTGCCTTCGGAACCTCAACCAACGACTCATCACAAGAGCGCCACCAAAGCGGCTGTAAGATGGGCTGAACTCCGGCTAAACCCATTATGTAATTATCTCTACTATCGCAAGTTGGATTCAGAACATCCCAGCATGCACTTTAAATAGAGGAATCCGAATGTTTCGTTATCAAAGCAAAAGGAAAAAGCCTGTCAGTTTGAACTTGACTAGGACGAGAGAGAAACTGAGGAGCAACGTCGCACTGAGGTCAGGTCGCTCGAAGACAGAGGGTCGCTGCCACTCGTTCGCCGACTCACGTCCGAAGCGACAGCCAGGTCACCACCCCTTCGCTTCGCTGCGATAGAGCAGGGCGCGCGGGCAGTCCGGAACAAAAACACTCGGCTCGAGCGAGCGCTGTCGTATCGCAGCCCCCGTTGAGCTGACATCAGCATCACAATGCCCAATTAGGCGCATCGAGGAAGGGCCCGTATTGTATCGCATCCAAGATTAACGACGACGCGCGGGCGCGGTTTCTCGCATAGTCGCCGGTTAGTAATCAGCTCGGTCCGACGAAAAGAGCGCGCGCGAGCAACTTGCATGGCTGGACCGGCCCGTTTTGCACCGGCGTTTTAGAGAAGCAATCTCCGTCACGAGGCCCTGAATGTTCGGGGTGGCCGCGGCCGGGTCATTGAGCGAAGTTCCCATTGTCTTCCCAGTGGCCGCGCTGGTGCACGAGTTACAGCCATCGGCTGTAATGCGTGCCGGGCAGCGAATGAGCGCGTAGCCACGTATACACACACATGCCACTCGCGAGCGAGCAGGGTCGGGAGCAACGAATTCGGAACACCGAGGGCACGTGCTCATGCCGCAGTGACTTATCGCGAGCGAAGCTTTTCGGCGCCGGCGGTGCATGCCGGTGTGGCGCGGTTTCCTTTGGGTATCGACCATTCGCGGCGACCTCGAAAGGGCTGATTTCACTCCTCTCGCACCTTCGCACGGATGGGGGGGGTCACTGGCCACGCGCTTTTGGGCCGTGCATGCAAGGGCGAAGCGCGGGGTCAATACATGCAGAAGAGAAAAGAAAACTACGCGCTGTCAAGGTCAGTGGGACTCGGCTCGGAGCTGTTCCATGAGTCGCGGCATCTCCTACGAAGCATCGATCAGCGACGGCTTCATATGGGAGTGCACGACGTTCAATTCTCGACGGTCCGTGACGGAGGGAAACGCTCTTCACCACTGCTCTGGTTGCAGAGAGAAACACTCTTACCGCTGCGAGTTCGCCATTTCAGGTTGCTTCTTCATTTTTGAATTCGTGTGAACGGAAGGCCCGATCTTGGTTCTGTCAGTATACGCTTTGTGGGAGTTATATCCGCTGCTTTACTTTTGAGAGAGTAGGGCTCGGCCGCTAAGCATTCGGATGTGCGGCTAAGGCGTGAGATTTTTCGCGAGTGCAGAGTAGAAAGTGTCCAGTTGCACCTTCGCCTCTGGGTTTTTTGAGACGCGACGGATGCGGCGAGAGCCCTGCTTTCGTGGGGTTTTGTTTGCGCATTGTGAGGGGGCTCGATCGATCTTGTTGGACAGGGCGGTAGGCTTTGCATGAACTGCAACGTGTGAGTTGAAGTATAGCTTCAGTGCTCCCAATTCGCGTGTGCCTCAAACAGACGAGAACTACGTTACACCAGCTCCATTTGGGTCAGCATTGCGTCAGCCCTGGAGATGACGAGTTCTCTCGTCGAAACGTTGGCTCTGGGCTGAAGTTTAAGCTCCTCGTCCTCCGGTACTGTTCAACCATATCGGCTTCATACCGTTTCGTATCGTAGAAGCAGCTTAGGCTTCATGCTAACGCAAGTTATTATCTGCGCGACGGCAAACCAAGGCAACGCGGTAGAAGGGTTAGGAGTAGCATGGACTCACCCGAAGAGGTGGGCGCCCGTCGCGTTGCATTGCCCGAGTCGAATTGACACTAGGCGTCCGTCTGCTTAAACAGTAGCTATGCTCAAATATAGAAGCTACATATAGAAGCTGTGTAATCTTACGTAATAAACGTCCGTCACAGATGCAACATTACGAGATGTTGCATTTTGCGTCGAAGGCCCACGGACAAAATCCCCTCTGAAATTCCGTACAAGAAACTAAATTCAGCTTCTAAACGACGGTAATACATACCCAAAGCGAAGTAAAAAAAAACACGCAGCGAACGATTCATAAGTCAACGTATAACGCAAGTTTAATCAAGTGCATCATAATTGCAGCTTATACTTATATCACACACCATTGCGGTGCGCAAATTCGTCTGGCAGCCCTATTCCGACGCGCTGTACGTATGACCGAGAAACTGCGCTTCTAAGTCTGCGTTCAGTACACTGCTGTGCCTGTTCTTCGTCTTATTCGACGAGGCCATCACGTCTTACAGCGTTAACCTCTTTTTTATAGCAACCAAATTACCATTCCTCTGCCACTTTCAATGAATAGCACCGCGAGGAGACGCGCACGGAGGCTCATTCTGGACTGGCTATGACATGCGTCTCGGCGGCGGCTACCTGCCGGGAGATAAGGGAGTTTCGCCCGAAGTGTGGTCGTGCGCAATGTTTTTAGCTCCTGCAGGCGGAGCCAGTGCGGCCCTGAAGGAGGCAAAGCTAGCCGATGCCCAGAACGCGCTCGGGGAAAGCGCAGCCTGTGGGAGGTCGTCACGCTGCGGCTGAGTCGACGACGACGCTTCATCGGTCAGCGATCGGCTCAGGCCCCGTCGTGCGTCGTTACACGCTCCGCCGCGCACCGCTCGAGGAAGTCGGCGGCTGGACATGCAGGGCAGGGCGCACTCTCTTGAGAAGCCACGTCGCGCACACGGCAAAGGCAGGAGGCGGGGTAACTAGCGGGTCACGATCGGGCAGAAAACGAACCGAGTCGGTGGGTGGCGTGAAATATCGTCTCTGCTTTTTTCGGAATCAAGCATCGAGGCTACGCGAGCAGGTCCAACAGGGCAGCACAACGACGCGAACGAGCGTTGCAATTGCAGGGGCAGAGAAGACAAGAAACGCATGGCGGCCGGTGGCTTTTATAGTTCCACGTTTCACGAGGACGGCGTGCTGCGATGCTTTCGCTCAACGTACAGACAACGTCGAACAGCGGCAGGGATTTGTTTAGTGCGAAATATGAAGTGTTTGTTAGCGCTGATGTGTACAGGGAGACGATCCAATGCGTGACCTGTTTCCGTGTGCGCGAGATGTTTGTGTAATTTGTGCTGTGTTTGGCATGTTGCCCTCGTGAGAAACGTGGCTAGCACCTGGAGGTAAAATCATATTTTGTGGACGTTGAGATAAGCTTTTTTCTTGTGTTGTGTTCGTGCGTTTCGTTCGTAGCATTTGCAGCCCTTTTATGCTCAGTCATCGTGTCCAACAAAAGCGCGCTAACAGACGACGCATGCAGGCGCTAACAATTCGTTGGACGCAACTTATACGAACTATAACAAAATAATCGCGGACGGATTTCCTGAATCGAAATGTGGGATTCGCACAGCCTGGGGCTGTGTCTTGTACTACCACTGTCGCTTACACTTCCGGGTGACGTACCGCCTGAGGCGACGTTTCGCCGTGGCGAATAGCATTCTCCGACATCACGTCGGTCCTGCTGTCCACCGTGTCAACGCTATAACAGCCACGCAAGGTTCAGGATAAGTTCACGAGCCCGTAAACATATTTCGTCACTTCCGCTTCCGATGCTATAATTAGCGCGCCTTTGGTATTTTTATTTCAGTATGGAAGTGTTTTTTTCCGAGCGTGAAAGAAGCCCGCGAATACATGCAAAGTACCTCGAGCGGCCAGTCCGGCGGCAATGTTGCGTGTATTCGCGGGCTTCTTTTATGCAGCACGTACTGAGCAACAGAAAGCTGTATCGGGAGTTTCTCATGTTGCTCTCCAATGTTCTCATTGACACCTTTCGTTTAATTATAACACTGGAGTTGAATAATTAAGACTAATTATGAAATTAGTCGGAATGAAAAAAAAAGATTAGTATCTCCAAGCGACGGCAAACATTACCAGGCTTGGTTCTGTCCACCTACGTTGCATTTGCATACGTTTACATCTGGTGCACGATAGTTGGAACACCTTGTATATTCAGACAACCTTGTTGCTAATATACAGGGTGTCCACATCAGACCTCCCTGATTTCAAAACGAAAAAAGAAAAGCACTATGATATATTGATAGCTGCACTTTTAGGCATCATTTTAATCAACTCAATATGTCTGGTGGCTTCCGTAGAAATTCGTGTCGAAAATTTAGTTGGACAGCAATGGGTGACTTCGTTTCCGCATACCACACCAAACATTCGGCTCTTTCTTGATATATTGTCGTTTTTCATATTTATTCAGCACCTGAAACTAAACAAGAGGTTAGAAAAAAGTCAACAAAAAGCGTTTTGGATTGCTTTAAATCATGCCACAAACCGCATGTTCCTATGTATCGTAGTTTTTTTTTTCGAAATCAGAGAGGTTTTATGTGGACACCGTGTATATTCACATGCCCCACGTGCGAACTTGCGCTGTTGAACGGCTGTGCTGCTATTCCGTGCAGCGTGCCCAGACAGATGCACTGGGAGCCGGGCTACATACAGGTCCCGTATCATCGGACGCGTTTCGGTGGTGGCGATACCGTGTGCCGCCACACTACTTCAATGCTAATCGTATTAACGTCGACGTTCATCGTGAGACGGGGGGTGCCGGATTTCTTTTCTTTCTCAAATGCGATACCGACATGCTATTCAGCACGCAGAGTGCATGGCGCAGTCCGGACTCAATTTCGCAGGTTCTCCTCAGCCTACGGTTGATTTTAACGCCTGTAGTAAGCTTCTCCAGGTTTCTCTTGCATAGATTCAATAAATTACAAAAGCTAGGTAGTCTCTGGCACCGCCCCTCCACTCCATCTTTCCCCCGGCTTTGCTGCTGGCAGTTAAAAAAGAAATATACATAAAGAAGTTTCAGTTTCGCCCGAAACGTGGAGCATCGACTGCGATAGTAAATTAGCGGACAGCTATAAGAAGTAAGACCGCATAAACTTGTAAACATATGCATACTAACTAAATTAACAAGCATGGTGCCACGCAAACATGTACACGATCATGAACAGCAAACATGAAGATATCTCACTCGATGACCGCGAAAACTCGCTGTCCAAATGCTGGAGTGAGGAAGTGCGGCAGCAGCAGCGAGAGAATCGACCTTCGTGCTGCGTTTCGCATCAACGCCAACTAAGCCGCGAAAACACAGCGCACGGCCGGCTCTATCCCCGTCGCAGATGGTTTTCAACATACAGCGGCCCCGGTGGGCGCCCGCGGCCGCCCGTGCCACCCCGAGTAGAACGCGCCTCCGCCTCGCTGTCAGCGCACTCAAGCAAACACGAGCACATCACACTCAATGACTGCGGACACTGGCTGTGAAAACGTTAGTGTGAGCAAGCGCAGCAGCAACAACAAGCGGCGTGCTGTCGATCGCTTCAACGCAAACTGAGCGACCAGAACGCAGCTCGCACGAAGGTATGAGCCATCTGCAGATCGCTTTCAAGATGCGGCGCGCGCGATCCGCACCCGGCCGCGGAAAGTACGCAGTTGCTGGCGTAGTAGAAGGCACCCCCCTCCCTTCCGCGCTGCCTCACTGCTGCCCTCCCTTCCGCGAGCGAAATTGAGCCGCGATCGTCAGTTCCCGTTGCGCCCGGTTGCGAAATACGAAGTCCATGCCAGAGCACAACGTCGCCCTCCCTCCCATCCCCCTACAGCCTTTCGCGCGACGGAAGACTGCGTATTTGCTCCCCACTTTCCTCCGTCACGCGCGCCAGAATGAGCCGCGATCGTCGGCTCCCCTCGCGTGCTTTCACATGCACATACAGCATACGCCGCGCGACGACGGTGCTATCGCCCTCGGACTTTATACGGAACATCACGCCGACGCCGACGGCAAACTGCGCCTGGATAACTGCAGGATGACAGCACTAGGCATTACAGGTCAACGTCAAGACGACAAGACGCCTGCATCTTTATCCTGTTGGATCGGTTAACTGAAGAGACACCCTCACCTGGCCGGTTTGGGCGTTGAAGACAGATGAGCGTCGTTCCGTAGATCACGCGGAGGTAGTCGTGTTACACCCATTTACTATGGCAAACAATTTTCCATGACGCAATGAATTCCTGTTTAAGCAACGATTGATCGTAGTGTGTGAAATGGAATCTGATATTCTTACATAACAAGTAGTTTTCCAGTCGAACATTTAGTCTCGCTGAGTAATTTTATGTGGGACAAGCGTGTTTCGCCACTACCACCTTTAAAGAAAAATGTGATGTTCCCATTAATTTTTTGTGAGGGAAGGTACGCAGCGAAATTAACTCAACATTCAAATGAAAGAACGCTCGCTCGTCTTCTCGGAAGAGCCGCGCTCTCCGCCTGTAGAGGTTGCGTCACAGCTGCGGCTTCTGCATCACTAGTGGCGCTTGCAGCACAGACACGTCCCCGTACTGGAGCTAGCTAGCCTACCGCGCACTACCCCATATTGAACTAAGACTGGCTCAGCGTAGTTGGAGTTACTGTGACCGCAAGGACAGCGATCAGTAGCACTGATGCCTGACGAAGAGCGAATCTTTACGGGCTGCGGAACCGCTAACGCTGAATTTGAACCACCCCATCCTTACACAAGGACAAATGCGTTCGCTGGCGGGAAGCGCATGATTGTTCAACTATGTGACGCGGTCCATTGACACGCTGGCCGTGTCGACTCATGTGGGAAGCGTCGCTACACGTTCGCGAGCTTGCTGCTCTCGATTAGCCATTGTTTGTGAGCAGACGAGACACGTGTGGCGAGGTATGGCGGCAGTAACTGCTTTGGCTACAAGTTGTATGGAAACATTCTTCGGTTCAATGACGCCCTTTATCTGTCTACACACATCGTGTCTCGGCGTCGACATTTGTAGTACGCGTCCTTTCGGAGTTGAACCGCTCGCTTCAGCGATGAACGCTGGAGGGACACGGCGTCCCTGTGTGTAAACATGCATATATACCATCGAGGCGGTCTTCTGCCGTCGAGCTTTCCGCGTGACCCGAATGTTCGTCCACACAGTTCCTCGCGCGCGTGCGAGAGAGTTTTCCTCCGATGCCGGCGATACGCGCCGGTTGCTTCCTCCGACCATTACTTTCGGTGTGACCCCGCCGACGGTGCGGGGAAGTCACGCAAACAGGAAGGGAGTATACTGTAGCTCTACCACGCAGAAAAGTTGGCAGGGGTTCGACTAACCGAACGCTTGCAACGTAATATCTTTAATATCTTTGGAGTTTCGGATATGAACATTATAAAGAAATAGCGCAGATCACACGAGCTGCGGGAATCGGTTTAAGCGATCGACTCTGTTCTTCATTAGCGGCCATTTGCCCCAACCTAGAGCACAGGACCAATTTATACATTTTCACCGGGAAACACCACGCTCAGCATAAACTGGCGACGCTCGAACATGCGATCCCACGCATTGCGATGGCTGTATGACGACGACGCAATGGCGATGACGGCATGACGACACTGAAATGACAAAAGTGTACGACGAAGTGTGACGACAACAGTGCGAAGACACTGCACGAGGACGATGATGCTGGAAAGATGATGATGGTATGATGACGACGACATGACGACGATGGAATGACGACGATATAAGGACGATGACTGAACGACTACGACGGCATGCTAACAGATGCACGACGACCGCTTGACGATGGAATGACTACGATGGCGCGACGCAGAGGGGCGCGCTTGGTTTTGATATTGCCTGGATTAAGCGTTGAAATTGGATGAATATCCGGAATTAGATGCGAGTTCTAAGATAATTAATAGGAAACATTGTGCACTTAACAATGACTGCGTCGAAGTCTGCCATATAAATAACCACCCCCAAGGCCCTAATTGAAAAAAAAAGTTAACAAATTTTTCTTAATTAGTAGTTTGAAAGACGTTATTGGGGGGGGGGGGGATATGTCTGCCTCGCCTAGCAAATGATCTGCAAGAACGTCATGTTCGCTACGCTAAAACACCCTTTCTTAAGAAAAAGAAATGTACTGTTTAAAAAATACGAATATAAAAAGAACACCATGTGTACGTGATGCTGGTTTGCATTACGTCCGGTAACGCCTCATCGTGCCAGACAGCATGCTGCAGCGAGCATCCTCAAAGTGTGGGAAAGGAGCAAAGAAAGCTTCACTTTAAAAATCTTAGTCAGGGTCCAAATTCAGCTTTTCGTCCGTAAGAAATCTTTGTCACTGGTACGACCGCAGCCTAGGTATACGTTTACATTTAGGATTGGTCGGTGCCCGTTTTTACAAACCTTTTTTTAGCCTAATAACTAGTTTGTAAAAACGAACCGCGAACTCCGAAGAAGGGAAACATCTCTATTGTCTGACGTCTGTAGCTTTAGCCGTCCCCGCTTTTGTAGGGGGCGCTGAGCGCTGGCGAATTGCTTGTTGGAAACTAAAAAAAAGGAAAAAGAAAAAAGAAACCGAAAAGCTGGTGGAACAGGGAGACACGAGAACTGATCGCCGAACAACAAAAAGCATCGCGAAAACAGAGGGAGGCAAACAAAAAATAAATAAATAAAAAGAATCGCACTTGCCGCAGTAAGAAGTAGCCAGAAAATGGGAAATATAACTGGAGAAAGAAATCTATGGTTCGATACTGGTTTAAGCAAAGATAAAAGGTGAAAGTGAACGTTCGTTGTCAGAAATACATTAGAAAAAGAAGACCCGACCTAGAATATGTTGGAACAACATAAACTTATTAGGCAGGAAATGTGGAACAATACAACAATATATCCTAGACGAAGATGGAAAGAAACTGGAAGGGGGCGCAGCATTAAATTGCCCCTCAAAAATTACAGCCGAATCTTTCCAAGGAAATGATAAGGTTGTACTTGAGGAAGAAACGAGCACGAAAGAGAACCACATGGAAAAGGAGCTGGTGCTGCCAAATTTCGATTGGAAGAACGCCGAAGAAAAAATTCCTAAGCGCACAGCCACAGGGCTAGACAAGGTTCCCGTTGGGCTGATTGATGAACTAGGACCAAAAAGTAAGGAAGCTCTGTTGAAAGCAGTAGAAAGAAAAAAAAACCCTTAAAAAATCTACATATACCAGACAGTTGGCAAAAAAAGTAGAATGAAATTAATTTATAAAAGTAAGGGGGCGAAAATAGAATTTACTCATACAGACCGTTGACCATTACATCCGTAATATACAGGTTATCAATGCAGTCCATTAAATGAAAGCTGCAAGCATGCATGGCAGAGAATAACAGCATGTTTGGAGAACTTCAGGATGGCTTCAGAAGCGGCAGCCGTCTGGATGATAACTCAGTGTATTGATATATCCACAGTAGAAAGGAGACCGTTATATGTGGCATTTTTAGACATTACAGGAGCGTATGACAACGTAGACAGCAACATTTTTTGGGATATTGTGGAAGGGGAAGGCTTAGGCGACGATTGTATACAGCTTTTGAGAGAGATTTACCTACAAAATACCGTTTGCGTTGAATAGAAAGGGATGGGGAGCGAGGACAAAGTGGATATCAACGAAGGACTGAGGCAGGGGTGCCTTTTATCCCAACTGTTGCTTGTGATGAACGTGCTAAGGATGGAAAGGGCGCTAGACGAAAGTAATATCGGGTTTAACCTCTCATACAAACAGGCGGGTGCAGTAATAGAGCAGAAGCTTACAGGTTTGTTTTATGCGGACGACATTGTGTTGCTAGCTAACAAGCAAAGCGATATGCAACGTCTGGCCAATATCTGTGGACAGGAAGACGAGAATTTAGGTCTGAAATTTCACGTTAGAAAACCGTGTTGTGCTATTGAATAAAAACAGTGAACAGACAGTGCCTACACAGGGCCAGGAAAAGCCTCGGATAAAAGAATATAAATACCTTGGTATATGGATAAATGAAGGTAATAGTTATATGGAAACATAGGAAAAAACAATAACATCAAAGGGGAAGAGAAATGTGCCCATGATAGAACACAGAGCGCTATGCGGATACAATAGGTACGACGTGCTCTGGGGTATGTGGAAAGGTGTAATGGTTCCAGTACTTATATTTGGAAATGCGGTTGTTTGCTTGAAGTCAGGGGTACAATCAGGACTCAATGGCAACCAAAGGTCAGTGGGACGCCTCGCATTGGGTGCTTGCGGAAAGACTACAAAAGAAGCTGTGTAGGGTGGTATGGGTTGGACAAGTTTTGGAGTGAGGGATGCTCAGAGTAAAATTTATTATGAAGAACGACTGAGGAATATGGAAGAAAGTGAATGGACTTGGAGAGTGTTCAGATATTTGTACAGGAAAAACATTGATTCACAGTGGAGAAAGGAACTAGGGAGCTTACCAGCAAGCATGCAACCGGTATGGTGAGCAACATGGCAACAAAAGACGTCATGCGGACAGTCAGAGAGGCTGAGATAATATCATGCGTGGCGGCAATGGAAGAGACACCTGCAAACTGCTTAAGAGAAAAAACGAAATCAGGAAAGAAACAATTTATGATAACTCAAAAGGAAGCTAATTACTTTTCGAAGCGAGATCAGGATGCCTTAGAACACGCATTTGTAAAGCGAGATACAAGAAGAAGCACGTGCTTGCTGCGGTAAATCTAGGGAAACGACTGAGCATGCTTCATTAGAATGTGAAAATGTCTACCCAGTGGTCGATTTCGGCACCTCTGGTCTCCTTGAAGCACTTGGGTTCAGCGAGAGCATGGGGAAAGTAAACATGTCCGCAATAAAGATTAGTAAGAGGCGATTGGAAGGTTGGTGGAAGAAAAGTTAGCAAACGACAAACAACGGAGGCATACAAAAACAAAGTTCCCAATAGGGGTTCAGAAAGTTTGGTGATGGAAATTCTTCGTGGGTTTCCATTTTTCTTTCCTTTTTTTCTTTTTTTATAACGTAGGTAGGCCATTAGGTAATATAATAACAAGAGCTTGGTGGCGCGAGCCACCGCCCCGTTCCAAAGGGGACGCTCATAGCATCCGTCCATCCATTGGAGACATGCATAGAGTTTTTCACTATTACCTAGAGGGAAATTTGGCGCTGCTGCGCTGTGGTATGCATCGGAATGCCGGTATATTGTGACTTCGGATTGGCATCGTTCTCGGAGAGCCAGGTCACATTGAAGACGCGCCTGGCAAGCACCGTTCCGTCTGTCACAATGATTCATTTTCTACTAAAACAGCACGTAAAAAACTGTTTTAGCTTTATTATTACACAAAAACGTGTTTTGTTTAACTATGAGAGCTTGTTATTGCATGTACAATTATATGATACGTGAAAAGTATCAGCGGGCCGCTAAAGTTGGAGGACAGACGACAAGATTCGCGCTCGATTTGAAACAGTTTGCCGTCTGTTCTTGCTTTTCTTCGCTTGGTCATGCATTGTAGGTGAGTAAAGATGTAATATGCGTGAATGGAAACATTTTATGAAGATTACACTTTAAGAACGCGTTATTTATGGAGCCATATCTACGTTTTAGACGAAGCCTCTTTACACAACACCAGCCAACACAAGCCTCGAAGACACGTATACCGTCATTCCCATGATGGCACAGCGCCCCTTAGGAAACTCCCCTAGAGGAAACTCCCCTAGACGGTGGCACCAGATTTTCCTCTAGGTGTTATAGTGAGAAACTCTATGGCGACATGTCATCGCCCCCTGGATGTGGTGAATGCGGCGTACCAGGAGGAGCCACAGAGGAGGAGGAGGAAATAAAGAGAGAAGACAGAAATGTGCTTAGTTGGCTACCCTACTCTGGGGGACGGGACAGAGGGAATAGAAAGATTATCTTAAGATAGAGAGAGAGAGAGAGGAGGGGGAGGAAAGCCGTGGTGAGCTCGCGCACGCACTCGGAGCCACACAGTCTCGGCGAAAGGTATTCGTGTGGTGCGGCCCAGCTCGCCCAGGTGTAAGGCATGGAGAGCGAAGGGCGGTAGGGAGAGAGGATATTGTTGACGCGTGTGATAGGGGTGAGAAGAGCCTATTTGGGCTGCTAGGCATCTTGCGATGTGATGCACCTTTCTGAATGGCTATTGTGCTGTCGCCATCAAGATATATAGGCACAGAAGGATGGCTCCTGCGTGAGTTAGAGCCATCTGTCACTTCAAAAGCACGACGTCGCCCCAAGCACTATAGTTTCGTGCATAACACATTGCTTTGGTTCTTAACAGGGTGACTGTTTCACTGAGTCAGCGGGCGCATATCTACTCAGCAAGCCGGCAAGCCCATGAACTGAACCGTGCGCGGCTAAAAGAACCGTTCAACTGGCAATGAATGCCTCTTTACATGCAGTTATTTCTACGCCGTAGGATTGTGCGCAAACGTTGCAGTTTGTGTGCAGGAAGTAGAGAGACATTTTAAGGATTACTATTAGCATGCTCGAGAAGACGCTAGTGCATGTGGCACGTGCTTTCACGTTTTCGCCGTGCTCCATACCTTATCTATCGTATGACACTGAGTGATACTTCAAGTATACGGACTACTTTACTACCTTACCAGGTCTGATGCACGAGCGCCCGAGGCGCCGTGCGCGTTGAATATCGGTGCTTGCCAATAATTAATCGCTGGAGCGGAAGTCGAAACTCTGTTGGCCCGAGATCTGATCAGACGTATACCATGTGCCGCTAGATCCTCGTGCGGGATCGCATCGAAGTTTTGCTCGCGAGATGCGAGTTACAGATGCGTATGAGTCTCGGGGTTCCCGAACGTACGCATACTTTAAGAACGCATACTTTGTCAGCATGCATATAGGCGAAAATAAGATTTGCCACACAACCCCGAAAATATTACTTTACATCTTGTCTATTTTACTGAAACGTAAATAAGCAGAATTCGCGGTTCAGGAACTCGCAAGGAAGTACGCGCTTCGACAATAAATCTCTGGAATGAAACAGTTAGCTCAGTAGGTTCGCAGCGTAAAACGCTGTGCTAGGTCGTTTTTCATTACTATAGCCGCCGTCAATATCAATATGCCCCGTGCACCTCTGTGTCAACTTTACTGGCCCCTCCTCGGGGCTGTCCTCACTACATCAAACTACTACACTACACACGCCCCTGCCAACGTAAAGTACGAAACAAAGTTTGACTACTTCCATTATCGTTCAATGGCAGCGCTTCCGTCGGCAAGACAAGCACATACTTCGAAATTGCAACAAAATCATAATCACACAGGAGAGAGAAAAGATCGAACTAAAAGGAAACCGGTAAAAGCAAACTAGCCGCGACGCCGCAAAACAAGATTTTCGCTTCCTCAAGCAGGTATATCCATTACAACTCTCAAAAGCTTATACGGGCGCTTACCTAAACAAACGAACTGATACTAAAGAATGTGCATCAATCTTACGTAAACATAAAGCAGTAGCCACATTTCTGCCCACAGCGTTCGAGTGTTATATGCTGCTAGAACAGACGCAGACTTTTCGTGTTGCTCCTGCTTCCTTGATCCTGCCACTCTTAATAAGTATGCTTTCAAAAAAGAGCAATGACGCAACCCTATCTCTTACATTACAGGATATAACAGCGCAAACCACAAGATACAGAGAAAAATGACGAACTGCGCAGGTTCATCTTGTGGTTCGCGTCGTCTCCGGTAATCGAGTCCGAACGTGCTCTGCTCGCGACTCCATCCTGATTCGCAGCACGCTGCTCAAGCGCTCGACCGTAGCGCGGACGTCTCTACATGTGCGGCTTGGCACGGTTGGGCGAGCTAACAGTCACGGGCACTAATAGTTCCTGCAGGCAGTCGTGTGGCGCGGGTGGTTGATGTTTAGAAGTAGAGGCACCGCCTGGAGGAGGCGCTCATGGGCGCGTCCTCGGCGCAGCCAAAGGCAGCACTGAAGGCCGGGAAGCTGCTGACGGCCTTGTTGCAGTCGCCCAGCGGCGGCCCATCGTCACCCGGCCGCGAGCACATCAGGTAGCACAGCGTCAGGAAAAACATCTGCTCCGTGGCAGAAACAGCGCGAAGGTGGGCGCAGTGAAAAACAATTACAATGTGGCGCAGTATTAAGTCAGAACTATAGTGACGGCTGCGAAATTCCCAGCTCGCTACCGCGAAAGTCGACGATAGAATCGTTATTAACCGGTTCTTTAATCACAGCGCTGCTACGATACGCTCAAAATCATGCCACTCTCTTCTTATGGCCATGATTCTTGTAACATGCCACACATGTTGCGAGCGCCACAGATACTAAAGACAAGCTTATCAAGTGAGTATCTCGGTGCACTGCGTCAATTTTTCCAGTGGCAAGTCCGTATTAAAAGACTGGCACTGTGCTGCTAAACATCAATTGCATCAATAGAAAGTTGTGCCAGTCGACGTCCATGGTTTCTACAAGGTATATACCGATACTGGATCGGTGCCACTTTGCGCGGGAAACAACGTCGACATGCCACATTTCCCGCGCAAATGCCAGATGCCGAACATGCAGTTCCGTGAACGGAAGCTTAAGCGGACGCGCATTCCTCACCTGATCCTCAGTGTATTGGTGCGAGACTCGCAGGTTCCTCTCTCTGTCGCCGAGGAAGGTCAGGGCGGACTTGTACGCAGCGTAGGCGATCTGTAGCGCCGGAACCTCCGGAAATACGCTACGGTATTTTGGCTTCAGGCACGCAGATCTGTTATGTGAGCTCGCGACAGCTGTCGCGGTCAGCCACAGGTCGCTCACGTTGCTGGAAAGGTCGCTCGTCTTCTTGGACACGTCGGCTTCCTTTCCCGTCAGGTCGATCATCACTCCCGTGTCGTCAATGGCCCTGACCAGCTCCTTGGCAAAGAAGAAGCCGATACCGGCATAGAACATGGACAAGGTCCCGTTCGTGTAGTAGAAAGGGCTTGTAAGGGCTGCTACCGACGTGAACACGTTGTTCGAGACATAGTCGTAGTCGAACAGTGGCAGCCGGTAGCCAACGAGTAGACTAGGCAAATAATTATAACCAAACTTTCGGTGCGTGAGGTCGGAACTCATTTTTAAGACTGTCATCCATGTCTCTAGGAAAGAAGTCCATTTACTTGGAAACGCGGCGTAGGTTTGTGAGAGGCCGTTCTGGCTTAGCATGATTAGTGGTGGCCACAGGTTGTGGCTTGCGTTGTGGATCTTGATCCGGAGCAGCGCTTTGGTATAGTTGTCCATCCAGACGGCGTCGGCAAGCGCCAAACGCGCCATGTCGACGACTGCGTGTAGTTTCTCCATGGTTGCTGCTCTTGCTTCCGTACCGAAGCGAGCAACCACGTAAAGCGCCGCTACCAGCGGCTGGAAGGCTTTTTCCACCTCAGTGGCGCAAAGCGCGATCCGGGCGTTTGCCGCGTTATTTTCGCCGTACTTTTCTGACAAAAGCTTGTCGTCGGTTAGTGGTCCGTAGATGTCTGCAAAGAGCCAACCGATCTGCTCTAATATCTCGTACCTCGCATAGTGAGCGAAAATGGTGCCTATAGCCGCACCGACGTCGATGCCGTTAGCAAATACTTCGTCTGTACGAGTGAAGCTTTCCGATGGGTCGAGGTGTCTGTTGAGCTCGGAAAGCCACTCGGACGCAGGGACCTCCTTGGTTAGCTCGTCAAACTGATGGATCTTAAAACGAGAACGAAATACATTTTGCTTTCCTTCTTTCGCCGTGGCATTGGACAGCTCCGTCAGGACGAAGCTCTGCATCTGTGCTGATGGCCTAACTCGAACATTAGCAGCGTCGCTTGGCTTCGAGTTCTTGCGTAAAGCGTTGCTGAACGATTCGTAGTAGACGTGCCAGTACTTTTCGTACTCGCCAACGGCAACGAGGTGTGCATGACGTCTCGAAAGCGGTATGAGGTGTTGCCCTGGACCGAAGACCACGACGCGAACGCTCTTCGTGCTGATGACTCGAATGCTGAACCATAGTGGTGTGTGATAGTTGTATGCGAGATTTACGAGAACGCCCAAGGGACTAGCGCTGGTGGATGGTGGGTCCGGCCACGGTATGTTCAGCTCTGCCATAAATTTACGCAGCAGCGCTAGCCCGGAGCCGTTAGTGGGGTTCACGCAGGCATCGTACATCGCTCGAGCTCGGTCGCCTGCCGGCACTCTTTGCATCCCGGCGTCCACCACGTCCTTAAAGTTCGTCAACCACTCCGCTAGTGCGTCGGCGTGCACAGAGGGGGGCAAGCCGGTCATCTCCCGAGCTGCCGGCGACTGTCGGTGCTGCCACGAACTGCACACGCGGGCGCTGAAGTCGTTGCATGGGTCCAGTGTCGTGTCCATCTCGGCAGTGACCAACGCCGCGTGTTGGCGACAGTCATCAGTTTCGCAGACGACCGTTTCTCCGTTATCCGTCCGGTACAGGCTGATCACGATGAACACCACGGACAACAGTATGGTGAAACTGGCGAAGCACAGCACGCAAGGCTTGCAGTCCAGCGGCTGCGTCCTCGGCGGAGTGTGCATGCTCGAGAGACTGGCAATCTGCGCGGAGAAGGTGGCCGCCGTGGTCAGCGTGAAACATGACGTCTTGGCAGGGAAACACTTTCTGCAATGTGTTTTACAGTAATATACGCGTGCACGTTTGTCTTATACAGTTCTGTTGTTTTCCTATTTTCCTATGGGAACGACAGTACTAGGAAAATAATTTAAATGGACGGCTCCTGACGCGACATTGCGGCGCTACAATAAACCTTGCTTATTACAGCACGCGTCGAGTCTGCGTCTGCTGATAAACAGAACTTGTTCTAGCAATTCTAAAAGTACCAATCGCTGTATAGCGCCCTTTACTGTTGCACGCGCACATGGTGGACTGTGTCAATGTGTCAACGCGCCCGCACTCCTTTTAATGGCCAGTCTTGAATACTAGACGTCCAAGTAGTGCGCTCAGCCACCCTTAATTGCACTTTACTCACCAAGTGATCGACTTTGTCGAATTGCGGCGACTGTTGGAGATCGACTTTAGCCAGGGCATTGAGCTCTGTCGCGCTCTTGGGATGCTCGCCGCGTGAAGGCGATGGAAGCGTTCGTTCCCTTGTAGCTTCGTGCTGCGGAGGGTACTGCGCGACGACGCCTTCCCGACAAGCTGGGCTAACTTGGTCGCTAGGGCCTTGCTTCGGACGGGCGGCCGCTTCCCGAGACGCAGCGGCTGGCTTTACGGCCGGCTTCCGCGCAGGATACTCCGGCAGACGCTCGCCGACGGCTTCCGCTGGAGTAAGTGGCTCGTCATCGGGCCGCGTATCGTCGACCAGGGTCATCAGCTGGCCAGCAGGCTTTTCATCCGTCGTAGCCACTTTCTCCGAGGCGCCAGGCGAGACCAGTCTTGAAGAATCCGTTGACTTCGAGCTTGCGGCATCGCCGGCCTTCGATGACCCTTTAGAGGTGCTGGTGTCGGATTCGTCGCGTTGGACGTGGTTCGCCGCTCTGGCGTCGGCGCCTTTGCGCGATTTCTTTTTTCGCGAGCGGCTTTTCGAGCTGCGCTTACCTGCCTTAGAGCTCGACTTGGTGCTACTGTCAACTCCGCTGTCGACGGTGTTGTCTTCATTATAGGTCGGGACCCTGTACTTGTGCACGTTCGAGTCTTGCGCTCCTGACATAACTGCGGGTCAGGGCCGTCAGGGTGGCTGTTTTCTTCTTTGTCGGCTCGTGCTTTCAAACGCTGGATGACTTACAGAGGGCAGTGCTTGCATGGTCACGCGTGAAGTATTTGTCGCAGTTGTGAACAGCAAAAAGGAGACGTAGATGGCAAGAGCTGGCTACAAACACGCAATATGCGGGCGTTATATTCACTAAGATTTCTCGACCCTAAACGTTGTTTGCCGTTGGCTGGCTGCCTTCGCTATAGTAGTATATGTTCAACACTATGGTTCACTGGCACCTGCTTTTGCAAAATGTTTTGACTTAAGAACGTTTTTGTGAATGCGATCCCTTTGTTGTATAGGGAGAAAATGGGCTGATAAATAAAATGCAAGTAGCAGCCGACACTGCGCGCCCAACCCCGATATAATATCTATAATTAAAGAAGCGAAGGTGCGATACAAAAGCACTGAACGCAATTGAACATTTTTACAAAGACACAGGCATCCTCAACAAATACTAGGTATTGCATTGAATAATCACATGATGTCACTAAAAGATTCTTCTATTATTTGTAATTATGAGTGCTTGTATATTACGTGTTATACATATTTTGTTGTTGTGCTTGAATTATTTTAACCCTGTAATTCCTCATCTGATAATATGCTCATCGAAGTCTACATCATGGCCGTTTGCGTGTGTTTGTGACTGTTTACGAACTCATTGTGGTGCAACTTGCATTTGACTTTTACACTGTGATGTTCATAGGCGTATAGGACTGTGCTGTGGCTTTCTCACCCTATGAAGTGATTTTTTTGTTTATTTTCTTACATATTTTTTTATATTGTTGTTTCTGCTATGAGAAAAGCAGCAGCCGTCACCATTATAAGGTGACTACGCCTCTTTCTTTTATTTTCATTTCAATAAAAAAAAGTAAGACAAACGGAGGAGGAGTATTTTGTATATAGGCTGACGCGTTGAACGATATGTGCAAATTCTGGAAATTAAGGGTAAATCATCACAGAATGCACTTCAACCGCAATACGACGCGCTTATCATCATCATGATCATCATCATCATCATCATCATCATCGTCGTCGTCGTCGTCGTCGTCGTTGTGGTTGTGCAAAAAAGTTCAAAGCTATATTAAAACATCGATACTGTCAAAAGCCTTCCATCTCCATAGAGCTAACACAGACACTCACATTACCTACCCTCACCTGTAGACGCAACAAATCGCATGTTCTTTTTCTCCATAATTTAATACATGGAAAAATATGGTGCTCGCACTTGCTTTCTAATGTGCGCTTTTACATTCCGCAGAAAGGCACAAGGAAACAGCGAGCCTTCAGCCTTCAGATTCTTGTGACCCTCTGTCAAGAGTGCAGGCGACATATAACGCCCATCCGGAGGGGCTGGAAAGCTTCATGTCTAATTTTAATATTTTCCTGAAAGGAGTTGCAGAGAAATTTCAATAACTGAACAAAAATTCCCATATTTGTTGTGTGTCCCGTCATTCAGTAAACCTTTTTCTGTTTCTCCACTTTAGCCTTGTATTCTCTTCGTGTACACATTTTGAGCTATGTTAAGATATGTATTCGGGAAATTATTATTTTTTTATTTCTGTGCGCGTGCGCATGTGTGTGTGAGCGTGCACTGTTTTCCCCGTGCATTGTCTTGCCGAGTGCGCCAGCACCAAAACCCCCGAGGTTGTTCCTGGGCACTTTAATAAACACCTTTGATTTATTATTATTATTATTATTATTATTATTATTATTATTATTATTATTATTATTATTATTATTATTATTATTACATTGCAGTAGGACATACAAAAATTACGGCTGAACTGGTCTCATGATAAACGTAAACACTAATGGGATTAGCACTGAAGCAATGTAGCGACACAACTGTGTTGCCACCGTAAAGACGCGTCCCGTGCGAGGCGTGCTCTGCAGCCGGGGTCCTGTCTCGCGCTTAGCCGGGGCCACGCCGCGTCATTCAGCGGCGCTGCGCCAAAGTCAGCGGATGGCGTTTGTGTCAATACACATTCAGACAAAATTGTCTGATTATACAGGGTGTCCCACGTAACTATAGCCAAACATTAAACATATGCAAATGCCACGTAGCTGGATAGAACCAAGGTAATGCTGTTTGCCGTCGCTTGGAGATACTCAAATTATATTTTTTTTGCATACCACCTAATTAGATACTTAGTCTTAATTAATGAATCAACTTCTCAAATGTGATAATTAGATGAAGAGTGTCAATGAGAGAATTGTAGAGCAACATGAAACACTCCCGATACAGCTTTCTGTTGCTCACTACGTGCTACATAAAAAAATGCTTTTCCGAGAGTGAACGAAGCCCGCGAATACACGCAAAATGCCTCGAGCGGCCAGTCGCGCGGCACCTTATAGCAGCGATATAAAAGTTCGAAAAGCCAAACGTGTGGATGGTATTTTTTTCTCGGGGAAAGTCAAGGTCCTCAGCAGCTGTGCGCACTTGCGTAACGCGATTTATCAATGGCTACGACAGGTGAACACGTTCGTGTACACGGCGGGCTCTAGCACAAATCTGATATTGGCGATTAAAATATTACGAAATCACTCACGTCCCAGACCCGGACATAATTGACGTGAGAACAAGTGCGACTCGCCATTCAAGACTGCGACAGCACGCATTCCTAGTAGATGTTTTTAAAAGACTGCCTGTGCTCAGATGTCGAGGTTAGTAATCGACGCGACCACCACGGGCTCTATGGAAGGTAGGAAGGTAGAAGCGTCCCCTTTGAAACGGGGTGATGGCAATTGCCACCACGCTCAGCTTTCTTTTCTTGCCTTTTATTTTTTTTACCTGTGCTGTGTGTTATTAAAATTCTCAATTTTCTTTAAATACGTCTTCCTACCATTTTAACCTTATGTCACCTCTCTGCTTTTGAGCCACCAATCCTCCAATCGCCTTTTGCTAATTTCCACCGCATATTTATTTACATGACTATTATTATCTCTGAACCCTAGGGCCTCAGGAAGCATGACTGTGGCCGCATCGACATCGGGATTGATACCATCGCATTTTAGTATGAGGTGTTCTGTTGTTTCTACAGATTTACCACGCACAAAATTGGCAGCGTGGGCGACACCTTGCGGGCGCACAGGGAGCCAGCGCGACCGGCCCCGCGAACGGAGAATCGTGCGCCTGGAGCCGTCATCTGCTGAACCGGAGGCGCAGAGCGGACGGCGCGTCCCACGAGCCTTCACGCCTCACCGATTGACCCAAGCCCACGACCTCAGTCAGCCGATGTACCACCTTCTGCGTACATTTCTCGGTTGTAGCGAATGTATTTGTAGCCATGTATAGACAACGTAAATTTACCCTACCGAAACGTAACAATGTAGCCCATCTATAGCCAGCATGAATTTACCCTACCGAAACGTACGTGTCGCTTCGTATCGTGTTATCTCGTATCGTGTCTTTTACTTTCGTGTTTCTTCGTTAGCCGCAAAGTTCATCCCGGCAGGTACGCAACGGCAGATTGCACGATCGATAGACTTTTCGTCCGGGGTATGTCGGCAAGCTCGAGTCCTGCTCCATTAGGTTTTCCGTTGAAACCTTCCAACGCCTTAGCATCGAAAACTGCGATCATTCTGCAAATATCTGCTCACTTGCAGAGCGGTGAAAGGGCATGCCGGCGCTATAAACCACGGCCTTGGACACACGCTCGCCGACCGACCGAAGCAGCTCGCGCTGAAGAGCCGCCGTGGTGCGTGCGATGATCCGAGGCCACAGCCGAGCGTCAATTCCTCGTCCGAGATACGAATCTGACATCAGTACGCGTGCGCAGTCTTTCCGCGATGAGCCAGTGGCGAGGTCGCGTGTCTCAGGGAGGGCCGTCGTCCGGTCTGGCCTCGCACGAGCCGCCGGAATGTGCCCTCGCTCTGTGACTTTCCTTTTGTCCACTCCCACATCTGTTTGGCGACCTTGAGGACCGAGGCTGGGCTAGGTGAGAGGGACATCGCAGCCTGTGACAAGAGGAGCTGTCGGGCGACCACTAATCAGGATCAGAAAGAATGAGACGTGTTACACAACAAAGACGGGCCACTACAGCCATTATGCGCACATGGAGAAAATGTACACGTTAACCACGCGTGTCTGAACGAGGGAGCGCCGAAGATGCTGTTGGGTGGGCGCAGTGGCATACGAGAGGCTATGTGAGACGCCGAAGGGGGAAGTCTGCGGACTTATTTCGTCCCCATAGGGTTCTTTGACGTGCCCCCAACGTTCGGCACGCGAGCGCTTTTGTATCCGTAATGTGGCTGTCGCGACCGGGATTCAAACCGGCGACAGCAGAACGTCACATTCGTTGAACCATGCACGGGGGCGGCTGAATAGCACCAGTGCAAACGGGAAAACTGCACCAACAACTTTGGACATATGTGCGAGCTAAGGGGAGGGAAGGAAGAAATTTGTGGGTTTATGTTCTCTTTCACTTTTTGCTGGTGAATTCGGCTGCGATTAAGAGGACGCGCGTACAGGTCGAGTCCGTGTGCCGAATACATAGAGGGACAGGAAATAGGAAAATTTACGGCAGAACTCATCTCACGATGACTGTGGACGGTAATGCGAATAGCGTTCGAGCAATCTAACGACAGATCGCATTACTGAACTGACGTTTATTTAACGCGTGAGTGGTAATTGTGAGAGTCTTGTCGCCCCGGCTATATGCCACATACTCCAATACCGTCCCACTTTGCTTTGGCACTCGCTTGCCATGGTCGCCTAGGAGCATAACGGCACAACGACGACTGTATGACGCCGATGCATAGACGATTGCTACGTCTCAACACCACAAAGGCGTTAATTGGACGTCTGTCATGTGTCAAACCACCACCACCTCCTATCCAGACGTCAACGCAGCGTGGACGCCGGCTGCTGAAGGGTCCCATGAAAGGTGCTCCCCCCACCATTACCTAGAAGCCTGAGCAAAGGATGAAAAGGAGCGCGACAACGACGACGGACTGGGTGTCGCAGCTTGCTTTCTTGCCGCGGATTCCAAACCAGTCCCTTCGGAGGCGGAGTTACTGCGGGTTATTGCGAGCATGTGCGTGGTATCGCAACGGAGTCAACGGTTATGATTTGCTGCTGGACAGTCTTCAGATTCCCTAGTCGACTCGCCTAGGGAAGACGGCGGTATTAAAAGCGGATACTTCTCAATAGCGGGACAGAGGGTCCTGATTTGAACTTAGACGTTTAACTTGCTCCTGCATGAAGTGGGCTTCCGTAACTGGAGCCGTGTAACTAAGCTAATTATAACATTTTTCCTTCATTTTTACAACCTGACGTAGTAGTCGAAGGGCTTGGTGGATTCCATGCCCCGGACGCCACCCTGGCCGCAACACGACGAAATACCGTAGAAGTGATATCTATATATTTTTAATTAATTCATTTATTACAAATACCTACAGCGCCCTAGTTGGGCATTATCGTATGGGGCTTAATTACAAACATAAAGGTCAAAAATAGAATGTCGCGAAAACCCGCATCAAATCAGTTATAGTGCTAAAATACAATCAACGTGATTAAAGTGGGAGCCTACACATCCAATACCAAGCATAAAACATCATTTTTTTACACAATGCATAAAACAGTGCTCTCGAAGTATTATCTAAAACAGGTTTATGTGAAGTCCTCTATGGCAAATGAAAAATTAGGTGCAGACACTATCTCATCCGAGAGCAAATTCCATTCTGAAATTCTTCGAGGGAATAATGAAAACTTCAATACGTTTATATGACTTTGATAGGGTCTTACTTTCTTGGAATTATTGTTTCTTTTAGGCTGATAATTAGGTTGTCTTAAATATATTTTCTTGTTGATTCATGTGCTGCCGCTGCTTAGGTTGTGTAAAAACACTGATTATTTTTCTGCGGAGGAGGAGGAGGAGGAGGAGGAGGAGGAAGAAGAAACTTTATTCTCGTCCTGTACAAGGTGTTGCCACCTGCCTGGCTAGTCCCATGTTGGGACCGGGAGGTGAAGCCTCCTAGCCCTATCACGGGCGTACTAGACAGCCAGGACTTGAGGGATATGATCTGGAGATCTTATCATACCTAAAAACCGATTCCGGGAAATGCCAGGGCCGAGCGACCCACACTACCAGAGCAGATGTGGACAGCAACTACCACCCGAGATTTTCCCTGATTTGCGAACCTCTAATTTTGTAGTCATAGATGCTGTAGGAGTTGGAGTAAATCTCACCGCTGGCAACCAGTTGTACGGGTTATAGTCGGGCATGAAATATGTAGTAGCTGGCCCATGCTGTCGTCCAACTCACCCACGCTTGGAACGTGATTGTACAGAGGAACTTGCTCTCATTGAGAACTAGGAGTACGGAATTTAATTGCAATATTTACATTACGACAGGAGATACATTTCAACAGTCTAACATGACTCCCAATTGGAGCACGAAAGACGAGGCGCGAAGCACTACAAGCACAACGAGCAGCCGAAAACTGCTGCTTAAAAACACTTTGTTCTCCCTAGATCCCTAGGTGAGGGAAAACTGCCGTTCCACCTCCGTCCATGTGGACCGTCCAAAGTCGTCGATGGAGGCGTAGTCGACCCGCATTTGAGGGGGAGGGTCCACACTCTCACTTCCGCACTTTAGTTTCACTGAAGACACCGAGTTGAGAGGGTCCTTATAGGCATGGGTTGCCACGTTTAACCCCAGCTGGCGTTTCTTGATTCCAGTTAGCCGGCGCGTCTGTCAATCGACTGTGACGATTTCTGGGGCCCGTGAGAAAGCACCGCAAAACACCATTTTCCAGGAGTTCTCTTGTTCCAAGTAGACCGTGAAGGCGACAGTGAATCAACTAACAATACTCGGTCCGCCGAACGGGGCTAGACATGCTGGTGCCGTGGGCTGTCCGCAGCAGGCGCATTGTTGGATTTCCAAAGCGACTCGTCGCAGCGGGCCGGGAAGGGTCTGAAGGTCGATACCCCCGCAGGTCGATCGAAACAGCTGCAGCGGGCTGGGAAAGGTTTGCAGGTCGGTACCCCTGCCGGCCGATCGTAACAGTGCCCGTGACAAGTCTTGCAGCCATTTTATAAACTTGCTCTAACTTATATTCAAGAACATTTGTGAAAGGGTCCCACGCTGCGCATGCGTAATCTAACACCGGTCTAATATTAATAAGATATAGTTTCCTTCAAAGCTTTGGGCGCATACTTGATGTTCTTCTGGAAAAGGTGTAAAAGGCGACACGCTTTAGCGCTTGTTATGTTAGTGTAGGATGTCCAGTCCAATGTCGCAGTTGAAGTGACGCCCAGGTATTTGACCTCGTCGACGCATTGCACTGAAACATTATTTAGAATGTATGAATCAGACAACATTTTCTTTTTGTTCGTAAATTGAACTCGACAACAGTTTGCTATGTTCAAATCCACCTCTCATTTGGCACACCAAAAACAAGCTTTTTCAAGATCGAACTGCAACACACTCGTGCCTTCGGCACACGACACAGGGTGGTATACATCCTCATACAGTGACATTCGAAACGAGGCCTTCAGTTAAATCTTTGATAAAAATGGCAGGTGACCCTAATCTTTGACTTAGGTGTCTCTTAGTGGCACTCGCACCTTGGCGTTGGTGTTCTTTAGGTTAACTTTAGGCGAGCGCAACGCATGAACCGAACTCGGAGGCAACTGATTTCCATTAATTAGCGGGCAAATATCACGCCGCCTTCTTGGTTGTGACGTCATGAGCGACGTCATTACACCCGCTTTCTACTTTCGGGTTTCCAGGAATTTCGCTAAAGTCGTACTCACGTGGCGGGTCTCTAAAGTTTACGATTCTGTGCTTGGTGTGCGGTAATCAGTGATTTCTCATTAATTCTAATTATTCCAGACACTTCAGTAACTCAATTTGTAACTACATTTATGCTCTGGTATCATATCTATAATGAACCCGATGAATTTTGCACTTTACTATTTTCTTTCTATATTCTTAAATTTATTTTGAATTTGCTCCACGGTCGTCTCAGGAGGTGAACCGGAAGTGCTGCGCAAGAAACAAGAGTGTCAATTGATGCTCGTGTCACTAATATGAGGAACAGCAGCAGCCCAAGGACCGACACTCGAGGCACACCTGATAAAACATTAACTATTTGCGACGTAGCACCGTTCAGAACCACTTTTTGCTGTCATTTGTACAAACAATCTTTAAGACAACCGTAAAGTGAATCAGCAAGTCCAAGAAATGGCAGTTTGTATAAGAGTGGGTTATGCGGGACTACGTTAAACGCCTTTCGAAAACCAATGAAAACGGCATCTATCTGTGCACTATTGTTAAAGCCGAGTGCAAGGTGATGTATGAATACAGTAAATTGAGTGGTACAGAATAATCCCATGCGAAATCCATGCTGGGTCGGAATGAAAAAACCATGGTCATGAAGGTGCGTAATAAAACCAGAGTAAATAAAATGTTTCAGTGTTTTACAACAAACATATGCCAAAGACAACAGTCTATAATTGCCAACCAAATCATGACAGCCGCTTTTAAATATATGAGTTACGTTCGCCATTTTCTAGTCACTAGGTAATCTTTGAAAATTTATGGACTTGATAATTCAACCAAAATAGGAGCAATACTGTGTGGGAACAGCATTCAAGATGTGGTTTTATATGCATCTGGACTGTGAACAGAATGCGGATTAATGTTGCATAATAAAGCCTTTATTCCAGTGTTATTTAAAACGATGTAATGCATTTAAGGTAATTGTTCGTATAAGTCAGGTACCGACACGTACCGGTGTATGACATGTTGTGAAGACGGAGTGAAAATATTCGTTGAAGCAATCAGCTTTTTTGTGTCTTCAATTAACATATCACTTTCATGTCAGAGAGGCGGAGTGCCAACACTGTCTTTTCTGTTATTTCTGGCATATCGCCATAACTCCTTAGAGTTAGATCTTATCAGCTAATGACGATAAGTATGTTCTTTTCGCTGTCTTTAAATCTTGCTTCAAGATTATAGTTAGAGTTCTAAGCTTGTCATATAAATTCTGTTTTGGTGTCATCTCGAATGTCTTGTATACCTCGGCCTTCTTTCTTATTGACAGATGCAGTTCTTTATTAATCCAAGGTTGATGATGATGATGAAAAACTTTATTTATCCCTCTTCAAAGGGAAGGGAAGGGGGCAATGGAATAGAGGGTGGGGGGAGGAACTGAGGATAAAGGAGGCCTGCTTCAAATCCAAGGTTAATCCATCCTACGTCTAGATGATACCACTCTTGAGAGAATGTGTGAGTTACCAAAGAGAGGAGATTGTCTCTGAACAGAGCCCATAAGCTTCCTATGCTGTAGTGACTGCTGTATTCCCGCAATACTGGCAGGAAAAAACTTAACTCGTTATCAATGGCATTATAATTACCTTGTTCACACATAAAAATCTTTCTGGCAATTCTTGCTAACCTGTAACTTCTTGCATACTATCGTTGCATTTAGGACCTCATGATCGCTTATTCCTGGTGCTGCCGCAAATGGTTCCACCAAGTCATCATTGTCGCTAAACAACAAGTCTAACGTACTGTCTTTAGCTGAACCATAACACGCGGGGGAATTCACAAACTGAGCAAGTTCCTTGTTCCGTGTTAGTCCAATGGAGGCCGAGTGAAGTGCCGAGCCGCTCGTCGCAACAGGATAGCTATCACGCCATACAAGTTCAGGCATGTTAAAATCACCCCAAGCAGAACAGCCTTCGATGACAAGAGCGACAGTGATCATACAAGGCTACGAAATGGCTCTATACTTGTTGAAGATGGTGACCTGTAAAACATCTCACCAGAAAGTTGTTACCGCCAGAAACCAATATTCTACACCAAACACATTCTCAAGAAACATAATCACAGTATAACGGCACACTTCTGATTCTGTCATGTACAAGGATGAACACGCCTCCTTTCTGGTGATTACTGTGTTTTCGATAAGCTATGCATTCGGATGGAAACATTTAACAATGTGGTATGCCAGGCTCGAGCCAAGATTCTGTCGCGATGACAATATCAGGTTGTGAAATGCACAGTAGGCTAGCGAATTCGTCTGTTTTATTCTTCAGGCCTGATAAGTCTTTTCTGATCCACAGCAGTGCACGCTGTGTTTGCTATTGAACGTACTCCCGCATGTAATCTGTTGTACCGTAGTGTATGTAAGTCTTGCCCTTATAAGTCATCTTGTTGTACTTCCGCTTATGGCTAGCTTCAGAGCTCTGTTCCCGCGCTTGAGCAATCAGTTGGCTTCCACATCGCTGAACCTGCTGGGAGTAGTCTTAGCTATATTCTGCTGCCTTTTAGTTTTGAAGCCATCCTGTGAGCTCTCTGAATTGTTGACGGTTGAACAGTACCACCCAAATTTTCTGAGCAGACAGATATAAACTTCCGCTCTGATTCACCCCATTTTTTGGTGTTTCCAAATGGTGTTTCCTACTCATTCTCATCGTCTATGTCAATAAACAGCAAATTATTCCTACTTGAACGACTTTCCAGCTCGTCGTGATTGATCAATACGTTTCGCATAACTTTTGAGAGCTGGTTATTTTGTGTCTGCACTTCTGCCCTGTCCCCAAGCGCAGACAAAACGGATAGACCCACTGATAATCGGCAAATTTGACGTTAGATTATCATAAAAGGACGTCTTGTTGGGCGAGTTGGTCAGAATTCATCTTGGGTACTGGGCGCGAACCCACAGAGAAACAAGAAAGGAGACGGGACAGAGCACTCTCTTCCGGGCGCTCTGTCCCGTCTCCTTTCTTGTTTCTGTGTGGGTTCGCGCCTAGTACCCAAGATGAGGTAGATTATCAATTTTGTTTTTGTTGTGTTTGTGCTCAGTTCACAGTGTTACGAACTGTTTATTGATCTTGTCTTGACCTGCCAATACCTTTGGTAAGGAGCGTATTGATTGCATTAGTTTGCGCTCCTGCTTTTCCGGCAGGGCACCAGGGTTCGTCACGAGATAATAATAACCGTATTCGACACAAGTGCCATTGCACCAGCACAGAGACAGCTACCGGCACGAACAAGCACAGGCCGCTCTAACGACCAGGTGGCTCCTGGTGCTGAGTTTACACGCGTGAAAGTTAGCTTGTAATGGTAAAAGAGACCAAACTGAAGAAAGAGCAGATGCGAACGTCTCGACCATAGAGAGTTTCAAGCAATAATCACTAGACGGAGCTCTGGCGCTGCAATGTGAGCGTTTGTACCAGTATTGGAATTATGAGAAGTACATGGATTTGCCTAAACTTAGTCCTTCTGACTTCAAGCGGCTTTGTGACTTTGTAAACTCGTCATTTTCAGCAATGTACTGCGTAATAAATAATTAAATAAACGATAAAGTCCTACGGCAGGATTCGAACACAGGACCTCTAGCACAGAAGCCTGATAATGATACTATTAGGCCACGTACGCATGCATCGACAAGCGATGTGAAACGCCCTTATGAATTTATCGCGGGCATGCCAGTACCTTGAGACGTTTGGCACGTTTCGATTTGGCCATCTCGACCAGCTCAATCGTTGCAATTAGCGATTGTGCGTGTTCGCACCGTCTTGTGCACTTCGAAGAGTATAGATTGCTCTGAAATTTACGAAAATAAAGGCATATAACGCGTAATATACAAAGCCACCAGACCGTCTGAATCCACAAGCACGAAGATCAGACAAATCCATGTAATTCCTATCATTTCCATGATGGGTGAACGACTGCAGCGCCAGCATTACCTCTAGTATATCGTAAGAAGCTCTATGGTTTTGACCACATCTCGGCACCGGAACCCAAAAGTCTTGTCTGCAGCAGGCGTCTAGTCTTTCATCCATCAGCGAGCACCCTCGGTGACCGGCAATGACGATCGCTATCACGCTGGCTACTGGAGATGCATCCAGATATGGCCATAACCACCAGTCAGTGATTACAGCCGGGCACTGTCCTCCGAGGAAGATGATGTTTTCATTAGTTGTGCACGAGAGTGACGCAGACTCTCTAGCCAAGGCATCGATAAGTGGCCCGATTCTTCCTTGCTGCCCTTTGACTGCTTATGTTACTGCAGCTAGATTTCGCAGGAGTATCATTGTACAGTCCGTATCAGGCTCCGCAATTACTAACTCTGAGGATTACGGACATCTCCTGCACCCTTGGAACAGAGATTTTTGCCGAACAAGGAAAATTGAAGTGTCCATCACGAAGCTGCGCTGCCGCTTACCTGCATTGAACTTCTACCTCCACAGGTCTGGTCTGGTCCCCTCACCATTATGCTCATTCTGTGGCGAAGCGGAGACAATCGACCATTTCTTGTTGTCTTGCAGACGTTTTTCTATTATAAGAAAACGACTACTCGAAATGCCGCTTCGCTCTATTGGTCTAACTTTATCAGTGCCTGTGATCCTATCTTTTGGAGCCTCCATTGTTGGGTTCAGCCACAGAAATGTTTGCTTGGCGATCCAAAATTACCTAATTGAAACCAATCGTTTTCATTGTTAGATTGATCGTTCTCCCTCCCTACCATAGCTTTCTTTTATTTCTTATCTATTATTATTGTTATTATTATTATTTTCTTATACCCGGTTTTCATCTGATTATCTATTTTTTTTTCTCCAGACACAAAACGTTTACTTTTAAGCTCACACGCCCAAATTGTTAACTCCCTTGTTATCATTATTATTTTTAGGCACCTAATTAAACCGCCCGATTCTTGGCCAATCCCCCACTGTGGGTATGTGCCACGGCCACATAGGACAACAACAACAACAACAACGACACAATTTGTTGCTGCTGTCGACGCTCCGTCAATTCATGCAGATGAGGCCACTCAGTCGTTTATATGTTTCCATTTGGGCATGCGATACTTCAGCTGTCTTGAAATGAAACCAGTGCCGGACGCTGCTGCAACGATCTGAAACAATCGAAGAAAGAACAGATGTGAGCGTTTCGACCGCATCTCGGTAGCGAAACCGAAATGGTATGGCGAGAACAAGAGGAATGAGCTGGAATGGCGACGATGGCACGACGACCACGGCATGACAAAAAATGCATGATAGCGCCTGTGTGACGACGATGCAATGACAGCGATGGCATGAGAATGGCGGCATAATCACGATTAAATGACGACAGCATGATTACGATAAGATGACGAACAAGGAATGATGTCGATGGATCGATGAAGGTGGTATGACGACGAAGGAATGACAGCAACGGGATAACGGTACTGAAGTAATGACGATGACGAAACGACAGCCTGATGACGATGGCATGGTGAAAACAGCATGACGACGATGGCTCACGATGACGGCATGACGAGAATCGGATGTCGAAGTTACAACGATAACGATGTAGCGACTGCGATGGCATCACGACCGACGATGGTATGACAACAAATTCATGACGATGTCTGTATGACGATGACGCGATGACGACGACGGCATGGAAGCCGCACGAGGACACTGGGATGACAACGAGTGCATGATGAAATTGGCGTAAGGATCGTTGTAATACGAAACCTGTATGACTAATATAGCGTGACGACGACGGCATGACAAGCGTTGGATGACGAAGCTGGTGTGACGAAATCGCACAACCACGACGGCTTGACGACGGTGGTCTGGCAATGGATGTATGATAGCGACTGTCTCGCGAGGATGGCATGACAAAAGCGGCATAATAGCGAATTAATGACGACAGTGTGATTATAATAGAATGGCGAAGAAAGATTGACATCAATGGAATAACGAAGGTGGTATGGCTACGACTGCTTGACGATAACGGCATGACGTTACTGAAATGATTACAATTATAAAACGGTCACGTGGCGACGACACTATAACGACGACGGCATCACGAGAGTAAGGTGACAAAGCCGGAATCAAGACGATGCAACGACCACGAGCCTGTACTTAGTGGCCCAAGCTATTAGACAACTAGGGCGACTGGGTCAGAGAAGAAAGAAGGCGTGACGACGACGGCACGGCTGCCAGGAGCACATATGTAGTGGCTGCGGGTAGATAAATTCGGTCACAGCGTCAGCGGACGCAGACAGACAGACAGACAGACAGACAGACAGACAGACAGACAGACAGACAGACAGACAGACAGACAGACAGACAGACAGACAGACAGACAGACAGACAGACAGACAGACAGACAGACAGACAGACAGACAGACAGACAGACAGACAGACAGACAGACAGACAGACAGACAGACAGACAGACAGACAGACAGACAGACAGACAGACAGACAGACAGACAGACAGACAGACAGACAGACAGACAGACAGACAGACAGACAGACAGACAGACAGACAGACAGACAGACAGACAGACAGACAGACAGACAGACAGACAGACAGACAGACAGACAGACAGACAGACAGACAGACAGACAGACAGACAGACAGACAGACAGACAGACAGACAGACAGACAGACAGACAGACAGACAGACAGACAGACAGACAGACAGACAGACAGACAGACAGACAGACAGACAGACAGACAGACAGACAGACAGACAGACAGACAGACAGACAGACAGACAGACAGACAGACAGACAGACAGACAGACAGACAGACAGACAGACAGACAGACAGACAGACAGACAGACAGACAGACAGACAGACAGACAGACAGACAGACAGACAGACAGACAGACAGACAGACAGACAGACAGACAGACAGACAGACAGACAGACAGACAGACAGACAGACAGACAGACAGACAGACAGACAGACAGACAGACAGACAGACAGACAGACAGACAGACAGACAGACAGACAGACAGACAGACAGACAGACAGACAGACAGACAGACAGACAGACAGACAGACAGACAGACAGACAGACAGACAGACAGACAGACAGACAGACAGACAGACAGACAGACAGACAGACAGACAGACAGACAGACAGACAGACAGACAGACAGACAGACAGACAGACAGACAGACAGACAGACAGACAGACAGACAGACAGACAGACAGACAGACAGACAGACAGACAGACAGACAGACAGACAGACAGACAGACAGACAGACAGACAGACAGACAGACAGACAGACAGACAGACAGACAGACAGACAGACAGACAGACAGACAGACAGACAGACAGACAGACAGACAGACAGACAGACAGACAGACAGACAGACAGACAGACAGACAGACAGACAGACAGACAGACAGACAGACAGACAGACAGACAGACAGACAGACAGACAGACAGACAGACAGACAGACAGACAGACAGACAGACAGACAGACAGACAGACAGACAGACAGACAGACAGACAGACAGACAGACAGACAGACAGACAGACAGACAGACAGACAGACAGACAGACAGACAGACAGACAGACAGACAGACAGACAGACAGACAGACAGACAGACAGACAGACAGACAGACAGACAGACAGACAGACAGACAGACAGACAGACAGACAGACAGACAGACAGACAGACAGACAGACAGACAGACAGACAGACAGACAGACAGACAGACAGACAGACAGACAGACAGACAGACAGACAGACAGACAGACAGACAGACAGACAGACAGACAGACAGACAGACAGACAGACAGACAGACAGACAGACAGACAGACAGACAGACAGACAGACAGACAGACAGACAGACAGACAGACAGACAGACAGACAGACAGACAGACAGACAGACAGACAGACAGACAGACAGACAGACAGACAGACAGACAGACAGACAGACAGACAGACAGACAGACAGACAGACAGACAGACAGAGAAAGAGAGAGAGAGAGAGAGTCAAAAAGGCTCAAGTAGGCAAAGAATGTCACTTACATTAAGAAAAATGGGAAAACTCAAAAGCATGCGCGGCACACAGCACAGTCACATCTAAGCTAAGCTGGAGGAGCGGCTTCATAGGAGCTTCATTTTTGGCAGCACGCGCTAGAGGGTCTTTGCGGCGAAGTCTCTTTGAGTCGCTTTCATACGAACGAACTGGACTGCCGCCCGCATTCAACGGCGAGATGCGGCTTGTGCTGCTCTCTGCACAGCGGTCTGTGGGGCCCGACGTTGCCTGGTTGCAGCCGCCGCGTAGCTTTACGATTAGCTCCGTCAGCGGCGGTTCGTGCCTTGCGAGGATGCGCCATAATGTGTATGGTTCAGTACTGGGCAGTATCGAAGATACATGTATCTAAGATACTATCTTAGATACTCATTAGGTACGTCTGGCGAGACGTGTATCAGTATCTGTATTTCCGATACATGAAAGTAAGTATCGTGTACCTTAAGATACAAGATACTGGTTATCGCAACATCACCTTGCGAAACTATAAACGTTACCTGAACTCCGCTTCTCGAGCTGATCACGCTACCACTAAGCCACATGAATAACTAAAGGCAGCGACATTCTTCTATATATTTCTGCCAGAGCCCTCCAGCGAGGGCAGGCGATGAGGTCAGGATGAGAAAAGAAGAATATGAAAAGTCATTGCAGCTTTATGTGCTCTCTGCCTACACGATGCGTCACCAAAAAAATGTCGCTACCAGCGTTGTTGCTGCTGTACACGCGTGCGGTGATCCGGTGTTGCGTAAACGGTAATACGTCTACGAATAAGGTGAAACCCCGCAGCGGTGTTTGCGCCATCGCATAGAGGCTTCTTATTGACGTTCTTGTATTTAGATGGCGACCGCTAGCTGGTCGGCAAGCAGAGCAGCGACTCACATCAATTACAAAAGCGGCAAGCAGAAACCGCTGACAGCGCAGCGTATAAAGAGCTTTCGTGTTAAGCAGCTAAAGCAACTCCAATAAATTGTTTGCGAATGAAAATATTATTTTTTGAGCAAGTAAGACAAAACTTGAAGGACGCTTGAGATTCGCCTTTAAAAGTGGAACGCTATAGCATTCAAGGATCCCAGACTGAGTTTCACGCTTCCCGGCAATTGAAGCTTACGTAACCATAATGCTTACCGGGAAACGCTGGCGGCGAACACTAAGCACGAAGGTGAGCTTTCTGGTAGGAACGCGGCCTCTTGCGTGGGCCGATCCCGGAGATGGTGCACAGCCACGCCAAGAAAATTACCTCATTTTCATGCTTCTGTTATTGTTTAGCTCTTTCAATATTTAAGCCTCAAAAGATTTGACATAAAGGTCATGCGCTGTCGGTGTTTTGTTTCGTGACAACTTTTGTGGGCCGTCATTTTCAAAATTCTGAAGAATAACTTTGTCAGAAATGTAAGACAAGATATAAGCAACTTTATGATAGATAGACCAACTAGCCTGGTTGCATACCTTAGTACTTTAGTGATGCAATGTCGTGGCAATATACTCTGCATATACCACACGTCATATAGCAAGGCGTGGCGTATACACATGCCTAACTATATATGGAAATTTTCGCTCACCAACACCGAATTTTCAGCGACACGGGGCCCTTAACGCTATCTCGTTAATATTTTTGAGACACTAACAGACATCTCATTCAAATAATACAGGGTTGGTGGGAGGTAATAAATTTGCAAGTAAACATTTTTGTGCATATGCGTTTGGTGCTACATTATATAGATCTACAATAAGAAATTTGGGAATGTATCGAATTATATTTAGATGTAAATGGAAAGTATCGTCTCGTATACAATAGTTGCAGTAGTATCTTGTATCTGTATCTCAAATACTTGTTGCCCGAGTATCTTGTATCCTATGATGATACAATCGCAAAATATTCTTTGCAAGAATCGCAAGAAATATCTTTGCCCAGCCTTGTGTGTACCAAAGAGTAAAAACACTGGGCTGGAGACTACGCGGCGCACATGTCGCATCCCTTGACATGCGGTACGATACGATGCAAGTGCTACATGTCGTGACACCCGATATTATACAACACAGCTGCTATGCGAAGTTTGTGGGTATTGACGCTACGCGGCGGGCATCTCACATGGCGTGACAAGTGGCACGATACGATACTCGTGCTGCCACCGATGATGATGATGGTGATTTATTGGCATCCCCTTTGAAACGGGGAGGTGACAAATAGCTTGCTTGGATTAATCAGGTATGCTATATATGTCTTCTGTTCTAGCATTTTTTTGTACATCTCCTTAATCTTCTTTTTTTTCTTCAAAGCTTCTCTACTTTGTACTGCTACCTATGCAACTGATACATGGCGTGGCATCTGGTACAGTAATATGCATTTGCAATGCAAAGTATGCGCGTAGCGACGCTACGCGGCGCGCATCTTACATCGCGTGAATCTTCGCGCGCTAGGACGCGTGTATTGGGCATGTTTCGACGGCAGCTGGCAAGTGCTGCGGAAACGTTCTACTGCTGCTGATGATGATTATCATTTATTGGCATGCCCTTTGAAACGAGGCGGTGACCAATAGTCACCTAGCCTGCGTGATTAAGTGAGGTATGCTACATGTTTTTAATTCTAGCATTTTTGTATACATCTCTTTATTTTTCTTTTAGAGCGCATCTCACATCGCGTGACTCCTCTCGTGCTAGGACGAGTGCACATGGCATGTTTTCGACAGCTAGCAGGCGCTGGCGTGGCGCAGTGGCAGAGTAGCTGACTAATTTCTCTTATGGAAGTATTCACAGTACCGTAAGAGAAATTCGTAAGGGACGAGTAAAGATTGTGCGGGCACCAGCGCATCATGACATCCCAGGCCACGAGATGGCGCATCTCACGGCTCAAGGTTCCAATAACCGAGGCCCTGGCACAACGGAGGAGCCTTGGCACCTTTGCCCTCTAGACTCGTATCGCGAAATCACCATACACGATAGGTTGCAACGTAACATTCCCGCCCCCGCATAAAACGCTAACCGAGGGTCAAGACTGCATTCTCAGAGCACTCTAAACCAAAAGCCTCCCCCACCAAGCTAGGAACTACTGCTTCAACCCCTACATGTCCTCTACACTTTGCCACTTTTGTGGAGCACAGGGCACCCTTTACCACATAGGGAACTGTGCAGAATGACCACTTAGCACACCCGATCAATACCACACACCTGAGCTTTGGGAGAGAGCCCTATAGCAAGCTTCGCGTTCGCGAGCCAGCGCCAGCTGGTAGCGAGGGTCGTCGACGCGGCGAAAGTGTATGGCTTCCTAGGAAGGGGAGATCACCCTGAGGACAACGCCTAAAGAATCATCCAATAAAAATGTTTATTCTATATTCCTCCCCCGCGCAGGGTGCCCGGGTTCGACCCCGGCGAGAACGTTTTTTTTTTCCCTCATTCCTGGCAATAGCTGCGACGGACACCGACGGCAGTGGCGGCAGCGGTGGCGGACGACATCGCCAACCGAAACGGTTATTGGAATGAGGCCATAACAGTTTACGCTGTAAAAGATAAAAGCGCGGGACTGCTAAGGAAATGTTCGAAACTGAATTTTGTTGGCTTATGTTCATTATGGGCGAGCGGCTATCTTCAAAGCGCACGCTCTCGTGTATACCGCACAAGGCAACAAAATAAAGCGAGGAAAATGAACTGAATAATGAATAACCTGGGAAATGAAAAAAAAGTCAATGTTACATGGCGGGAGTATATATGAGCCACACGATGTGCCTTGCTCTGACATGGGTGTGACCAGATAAAATCAGGCGGAGCCTGGATAGGTTTCTCAGGACACGCCCGTATTAGTGGAACTAGTTTGAATATGGCCCAATAAAAGTCGAAAATTTTGTTTTAAAAATGGAGTTCTTTGTAGACTTTTGGTAGCATTGTGCTATTTATTGTCAAGTAGTTCACAGGTTTGCCTTTTCATTTAACTTCCTCAGCCTTGCAAATTTCCTAAGGCTTATCCACGCTGGCGACTAGAAGAGGTCGCGCGACCAAGTTGGTCGCATATATGGCCGCAAATGGCCGCTTTAGTCGAAAAGCGACTGTTTTAAGTCAGTCGCTCGCTGCTTGACCGCCGATGTGAACGAGCTCTCAAAACTGATTTACTACACTTGATCCAATTTACAGGAAGGCGAAGGCACGTCAGCAATAGCACCGACACGTTCTTCTGCTACCTCTACAGCACCAAAGTTCGGAAGTGTACCTGCACACTTGCAAAACGCTTAATATACCGCGGACCTTTCGCGGTGTCTGCATGCTTAAGGTACCGCTATATGCGGGCGACGTCTCTGCATGCTCCGAGCCACCCTGTGGAAGGGTCAGCCAAGTCTTTGGCGTCGCCCCGGAAAGAGCGGGGTAAATTTTCACATAATGAAAAGCAACGAGAGATGTATAGTCCTACGGACCATGACGCAACCGCCGTCGCGCCCGGCCCGTGCACAGCATGGAAAAGCGGCATCGTATATACGGAGGCGGCGGTCGGCCTGCCAACTACAGCCGGATAGCAGGCAGCAGCCCGCTTGCTGCACGAGGCCCAGAGAAAGACGGCCGTGCCGACGACGTGGAATCCTTCAAGGCCAGCCGGTGTCGATCCAGATGGCCCGGTCGGTCGGCCCGCGATCCTGTTTATAACTCGGCCGAGACGGGACACGCGGAATCTCTGCCTGCGCTCGTCGGCTGAATACCGCGAGCGGCTGCTACGTACCTTGCCTTTATCGCCCCACTCTGCTCTCCATTCGGACTTTACAGAAAGGGAATCTCTCAGCGTCGGACGCAGAGACGCGCGTACTGCTGCTGCTGCTATCGCGATCGGACGTCCTGCACCGGCGAGGAAGCGCGCGTGCTCGGCAGCGCCAATGAGGCGATGGGCCGCTAGCCACAGTCCGCGTAGAAACGAGCGTTTCGCCAGAGACACGAGACGGCTGCACGCGCATTTGCCGATCTCCGCAGAGACAACGTTGAAGTACGCGGATGGCGCGGGCCTCTTCAAGGTGCGGCCCCGAGCGATAGCACGTCTTTGCGAGGGACCGGGCAGCGAGCGAGCGTGCGCCGTCCAGGCTTGGGACTTGTTCGTACTGGCTGTGGTGTTGAGGGAGGGCCAAGGTGTCGCGGCGAGGCGAATCGGGAATACTGTGAGGCGAGCGAAGATTCGAAGGCCAGCTAGCGCACGTCCTTATGATACACATGCGACGGATTCGTTTTTTTCTGGCAACGAAATGCGTTTCGGAGTCGTACAATTTGTCCCGAATCTGTTCGCTTCTGATACCACACACGCTTCAGTGCAACAGCAGGCTGAATAGAATAGAGGAATGGGTGCTTATGGAAATGAGCCGTTAAATTAATGTGGTACCGCAGTGGTGCTCGAACACATTCGGTGGGTTAATCTACGCAATTGGGAGAACCTTTCCATTATTCAGTACGTGAAATAACGTGTTACCCAGTACACGCTATTCTGTTGGTACCACTGCAGCCATAAAAAAAAGGAAGTCAGAAAAGTCATATATTTACACATCTAGCGTCATATTTTTCGTGATGGGTGCTTCGAACTTCCCATGCATATGCGTTCCCGGCGCAGCACTTACCGGGTAATGACAGGCAGCGAGGCTTTCAGTGTTTCTTGTTGTAGCGCGGTAAAATTAAAGCGAATATCTGCTTCATTTGCTTCCTTGCCGTTCCGCAGTCATGTTTCGTGGAAGCGTCGGCGTTGGCAGCGATTAAGGCTGTGCGATTAATTGCACGTCTTGTAGCTTCGCTCCATGCGCGGCACTCTCATCGAACGGGATTATTGACCCGCGAAGGCCGATGTTGATATATCTGGTTTTCTGTAAAGTTCGGCGCTTGCGCAGCCCGAAATTACTCATTTAAGTTTTACGCTACAAGCGATGAATAAGACAAACATAGATATCCCTACTCTGCTCAAAAGAGCTGTCAGAAATATTCGAGCGAGTTGTTTCGGAGAAGAAACGATAGTCCTTTTAATAAACGCCGGTCCTCCTTAGGCAAGCTCTCAGCACCGGTTTTCTTGTTAATTGAACCGCAAGTAAAGATAAACCGTCGCATATTCAGTGACGCACTGACAGAACGCCGTAATAACGCAGACCGACAGCGTGACGCAATCATCGCAAGCTTGAGTTATTCCATTGTGAAAACTCGGTCGCGCCGGCGAGCGAAAACTGAATGGCGCAAATCCGCTTTCGATATACATTGCGCGCGCTGAAAGCCGACGTCCGTGTAGCTCGTATAGAAAACCGCTCTCTTATTTTGGCACGCTTCGCCTCTGTACAGTGCGATGCAATAATGTCGAAGCTGCCGGTCTGAACAACGAGGCAGGAAACCGTCTCAGGACACTGCTTGCCGTCGAACGCAGTTTTTCTCAAACTAAGCGGCTGTTCTTGCATGCATTTTGTGACCATGCCGTGCTATTCTTTACGTGTAGCCGTGGTGATCTATACTGCGTTAGATTGGCTTTGATCTTCGCTGATCTCATCAGGGAAGTTAGAGCCTGGATAATTCAGATATTCATTACAAGTATTTCTTTCTCGGTATGTGCTTTGCTTTATCTATGCTATCATTACGATCGGGTGGTCGTGAGAGGACCGAACGAAATGAATATTTTTCGCATTTTGAGAATCTATAGCCCTGAACATGAGAATATGAATCTGCAGAAGAAGGCTGCGCTGAAACTACCGAATAAACGTCTGCCGCGTGTATTTTACAGCATGGGTAGCCAAAGAGCAAGAAGTAAAACGAACGGGGATCCCGTCAGTTTCAAGTTGACGATGACTATGCAGCTGATGTTATGCAGGCACTATTGTCATTCAAGTCTTCATTCCACAAGTATCTGCCTGTGGACGTCCAAAATACTCAGGTCAGGCCTTGGTGTTTAATTTGCGTTCCTTCCACCAACCAGAAATTCGTATTCATCGCGTGTATAGGAAAGCCGCTGTGTTACGCTTATACCGTTTAGAGAGTATATCTTATAATCGCATAAATGGACGCTCACAAGTCGTTCCACGCCTCAAGCATTCGTAGTGCTGCACGTTACAAGCGAGACCAAAGAGCTCTGGCAGTCTGAGCAATACGGTTCGCGAGTCGATGAGGTCTGCGTGGTAGCAGGTTTTGCCGCTGATCAAAGACCGCCGGAGGTCACAAGGGTTTCGCGGTCAGAGAGGCCTTTTGTCAAGAGCGAGAGCCTAGTTTTGCGTTATGGCTCGGCCAGGCCCTTTGAGGATTCGTTGACCACCACTGCGAGCCCCCCCTTCACCCTCTGCCCTACTCACGCAGAGCAAACCTACGCATTCCGGAATGTCCGCCGTTATTTTGCTTTTATTACCGCACGCAGGCGAGTTCCAGCCGCATGAAACCGCGTTTCCTCTCCGGTTAATTTTTTCGATGCAAAATCGTGAAACGCTCCATTGCGCGAAAGAGCCGGTGGCGTATTTAGCAGCGAAACGGCACCTAAATTCCCATTGGCTGCGATGCCACGTGACGGGCATGCCTCGCGCGCTCGCGAAGTGGCAACGCGGTGGTGGCCTAGCGGTATACTGCATCCACGTCGAATTCGGGAAATACCGAGTTCAAATCCCGGTGCCGCCGGAAAACCACCAGTGTTTTCTAACGGGTAGAGATGTTCCATGGCTTTGTGCGCGGCTTTTCGTGGGGGGTTAGATCTCGAAAGAGGACCCAATACAGATTCACAAGTTCTTTCTGGGTCCTTCTTGTCCAACCACAGACGACCTCGCTGAAGAGCATCCGCCGCGGCTGTGGGAGGGAAGTGCTGCCGCGTGTACGTACACGGTTAAAATAGGTATACAAGCGCGCTCCCGGCCTAGTGTTCGGATTATGGGTGTTTGTGCTCAACCCGAAGGCGTCCCTACCTCAACAGGTGCATTTGGAGCGCCGCATCGGAAATGGCCGCCATGGAAGCGGCCCAAACATTTTTTTTTGTGTGTGTGTGTGTGTGTGTGCTCGCGAGGGTTTCGACAAAAATTTAGGGCGCAGGCTCATTTCCCAAGCTTATCTCCCCTGAAGAAAGGCGAACGCCTGGCCGGCGTAGACTTGTGCCCATGTGACAACCAGTGGGTGCCCAGCGGCGGTGGGAATCGAACCCACGTCACGAGCGCGGCGCTCGTGACGCTGTAGCTAGCGCCGAATTAGCGCGCTAGGTGTGGCATGTGACGTGGCATCGCCGCGATGCCACGTCAGCAGCGCGCCTCGACGGAACAGATACGGCGAGGCATCGCGTCGATGTCCTGTTGATGGACGCTGCTGCTGTCGCGCAGGACGTCGGTGGCATGCGGCGTCCTTGATTTATCACTAATAGCGTCCAAATGATTCCGGTCTTCAATCAATTTGCTAACGTAGAAACTATTAATCACCCACCTAATGGCACCAACTTAATCGCAAAGCTCGATAACATACATGATGTAGAAAAAGCGCTACTAAAACGGAGACTTAGCAAGAACACAGGACAAAGCGCTTGTCCTGTGTCCTTGCTAAGCCTCTGTTCTATCAGCGATTTTTTTCATTATGAACGGTAACAAAACACGCCCAGCTGACCAATATTCGTTAACATAGTCCGCAGCAAAAACTCGAAAGCATTACTCGAGCGCAAGACTCGAAGGACCGCTCAGCGGCGTTCAATTAGACATTAATGCTTTCCCATTCACAACTCACAAGTGCTTACGCGTCCTCAGGTTTTTTTTTCCCTTTTTGTTCCTGCGAAACATCGATTGTGATAGCAATTAAGCACACACTTATACGAAGTAAGGGTAGTAGTTTTATCGGCTGTATAATCTCTGAAACATCCACTAACTGAAGCAAGCATGAACACATCACACTCGATGACCGTGGGCACTCGCTGTCAAAACGCTAGCGTGAGCAAGTGCGGCAGCAACAGCGAGCGAAGTGACCTTCGTGCCATCTATCGCTTCAACGCAAACAGCGGCGAGAAAACAGCAGGCATAAAACTATACGCCGTCTGCAGATCGCTTTCAAGTACTTTTCAAGATACGGCGCGCGCCGTATCTTGAAATCTCTCTCCCATCGTCCCCCCTTCCTCCCGCGCTGCCTCCTCCGTTTCGCGAGCGAGACTGAGCGCTGATCGTTGGTTCCCTTTGCGCCCGGTCGCGAAATACCCAGTATTTACGATGCAAGAAATACGATGTCTGCCTTGGTTGACCAGTGCGTCCCTCTCATTAAATTAACCAATGATAAATCTAATCCATGGCTCACCAGACCCCTACATTCACTGAGAAACAGAAAGAAACACCACTACGACAACGCTTAAACGCCTGCGCACGCAAGCAGCATGGGACACATGCAAGGAAAGTATAAAAATTTACTGTTCCCTGTCTTCAGCTAAAGATAAATACTTCACTCATGACTTGCCATCTCTTATAAAATCTAATCCTAAAACGTTCTGGCATGTTATAAGCCCAGATCACCACCACAACAACATTTAGTTACACAACAACTCCCTTTCCAAGTATTCACTGTGCTCCTACTTTCAATACTTATTTTTATTCTATATTCACCACAGAAGATCAACCTGATCTGTCGGATGTGCCGGTAATAAACTAACAATGTATGCCATCTATACAAATAACACTTGTGGCATGCCTGATAAATAACCTCAAGCTAAATACATCCTGTGGCGTCGAAAACATTCATTCCAAACTTCTGAACACCACCCCCACAGTGTTTAGTAAAATTCTTTCTCACATCTTCAGGCAATCATTCGAGAGTGGATGCTGAACTCAGACTGGAAGATAGCAAAGGTTATACCCATATTTAAGCCAGGTAATAAATACGCACTGGAACACTACCGTCCAATATCATGAACATGTCTATGCCGCAAAATGCTAGAACATATGCATCAAATGTCTACAGCCACCTGGAAGCCAACGAATGTTTATATACTGCTCAACACGAATTTCGGAGAAATTTCTCATATGAGATGCAATTATTCGAATTAACAACCAACTGATTTACATGCTAACATAAAAGATGATCTACAAACTGATTGCGTTTTTCTAGACTTTTTAAAAGCGCTTCACCTTGTAGCACATTGCCGTTTGATTTTGAAATTATCTGCTCTTAAATGAGATTTTCTTACATTAACATGGATTCAAATTTTCCTGTCTGATCTTCAATTCACAATAGTTAATAATTTTTCCTCTCCTCTTTTACACGTTACTTCAAGTGTACCACAAGGCAGCGTTCTTGGCCCGTTACTATTTCTAATATACATTAATGACTTACCTAATAATATTTCCTCACACCTGCGCATTTTTGCGCATGACTCCATTCTTTGTTGTTCCATCAAGGGTGCCGATGATCATACAATCCTGCAGAAACATCTAGAACTCATTTGTTTTTATCGTAACACTTGGCTAATGAAGCTAAACATTTCTAAATTTAAAATGATATCTTTTAGCCACAAGCATCCTAACACTACGTTTTTCTCACATAAATGGCATCACTATTTTGCATCACACTCAATAGAAATATATTGCTGTTAACCTAACTTCGACTCTTTCGTAGTCAAAGCACACTGCATACATATGCGCCAATTATTCGAGATCATTAGGGTACATACACCACAAGTTACATAATTCAACTAAAGATATTCGTAAATTAGCTTAAGTTGCATTTTTTGTTCGATCTCAGCTGGAATACGCTGCATCCATCTGGTCTAGATATCATAAATATTTGATCGAGAAACTCGAATCTGTTCACAATGAAGCGTTTTATTTGACGTTATTTATTTTATTTATTTTATTTATTTATTTTTCATGGCCCGTAGGGCGTTACAGAAGGAAGTGGTTGCTTACCAACATATTACAGAGAAAAAAAAAGATAATCTGGTAAAATGCGTGGGAAATCGACAATTACGATGACAGCGAAAGCACAAAATCAGTCGTGGAAACTTAAACATGTCACACAAAAACGTTACAATACTATACAAAATTAAAAATGGAAACACGGTTAATCAGATACAAAGAAATTCTCGACAGCGGTTGTGAAAGCAGCACTATCGGCAAGATTTGCAATGGAGGACGGCAGGTTATTCTATTCTTTAGACGTCTTCTCAAGAAAGGAATAATAGAATGAATTGGTACGGGCGAAAGGAACATTTCGAATCAAGACATAACGCAAATTAAACTCTACCTCTCACTACCGCCCTTGCATGATCGTTGTGATATGACCCTGCTATCATTATGTAATAAATACGTCTATAACACAGAGCCACCAGTTCTGCATCTCGAGCCTCCTCATTACAGGTCACAAGGGTTGTACAATCGGTTCAATTTCATGCGCATCTGCGGTAAGGCTAATTAACTGAACTGCTCCCCTCTTCCAAGAGCCATTCGCCTTTGGAAGGACCTTCCTAACGCCATAGCTACTGAGAGTGACCAAGAAAATTTTCGGCTGCTTCTAACAGCGCATTTTTCGAACTGTGTGGTCAGTACTGATTTCTAATCGCCTAATTGTGTTCCGCTTGCTCTGTACTTCTATTGTTTATGTTTTACGGTGTGAAATTTTTTTCTTGAACGAGTTGTCATGTTCAAAAGTGTTCGGCTTGTTCTTTGTACATATTGTAATACCATACTATACTGTACATTCATACATACTACTGTACCCCATTCCCTTCTTCTCAATAGCTCTAGTATAATCACTGTCCAAAGCTGTAGAAAGCATGAAGACACCACTGAGAGCCGTCAAGGTCGCCTGCTTTGTGCGAATCTCAGCGAGGTAGTGCGACTGAACATCCTGAATAGCCACCCGGGAACGCGACTGTTCGGACGACAAGAAAGAAGCAGACGCGACGAGCGGATCATACAACACTCGGGGCCTCTTTGTAAGCGCTGAAAAACTTTTCCCTTTTTTATTTTTACGCACAAGTGTTAAGCGCTGTTCAAATTTAGCAAAAATGTATCTTGTACCTAGGCGCGCTCAAGTCCGCGTGCATGCGTAAGATGCGGGAAACAAGAGACTAGGGCAACCGAGAATTGACACTATGTCGTGCAATCTATACCGATCAGCAAAAACCCGCAAAGGGCGGACAACTTAGCGGATCTCTTACGCATGTAGGGCCCTCTGGGCCGTACTTGTCGGCGACAAGGTAGCCTAGCCACCTGCGGCATTATCTTACTGAGCTATGTCTTGTGCTCGGTTGCGGTACTCGGAAGTTCAAATCCGACCCCTTATTTCTTTTTCTCTTCTTTTTCTCTTTTTTTAAAACTATGGTGTATCTGCGTATGACATCCTCCGGTGCACTACATCTGCAGGCTTGGTGCAGGCCTGACACCGGCGAAAGATGCCGAGAGCGAGTGGGGCTATACTATTCCAGGTACAACCAAATTAGGAAGGCCCACTAAGCTTGAACAAAGACACACCCTCACCAGAACAGGAATTGGCCTCCCTGGTGCAGTATTCGGCCACAACTGCCCTAATGAAGTAATCTCCTCAATGAAATGACCTTCAGTCCTCAGTGGCTGCGGAGCACCTGACCAAAGCGGCGGTCAGACTTGCAACGCAGCAGAGGGTGCTAAGAATATCTGGGTCCGGACAGGCCGCCAATGGAAACTGACTCTTGCAACGTTTAACACCCGAACCCTCTCGAGTAAGGCTCGCTTAGCAGGACTCTTCGAAGAACTATCAGACATTGTTTGGGATATTATCGGCCTTAGTGAGATTAGAAGACCTTGTGAGGCTTACACATTGCTGAATAACGGCCATGTCCTCTGCTATAGAGGTCTCTCGGATAAGAAGCAATACGGGCTAGGATTCCAAATCCATAAAGACATAGCGGGCAACGTTGACGAATTCTACAGCATCAACGAGAGGTTAGCAGTAGTCGTAATCAAACTCAATAAAAGGTATATATTAAAGATAGTACAAACCTACGCTCCAACGTCCAGTCACGACGATGAGGAAGTAGATCAGTTTTATGAAGATGTTGAATTAGCGATGAGAAAAGTGCAAACGCTGTAAACAGTAGTAATGGGGGACTTCAATGGAAAAGTGGGGAAAATGCAGGTGGGTGAACAGGCAACTACGGTGTCGATTCTAGAAATCCTAGAAGTGAGATGCTGGTAGAATTCGCAGAAAGGAATAAGCTGGGAATAATGAACACTTTTTTCAGGAAACGTAGCAACAGAAAATGGACCTGGAAAAGCCGTAATGGTGAAACAGGAAATGAAATTGATTTCATACTTTCTGCCGATCACAGCGTAGTGCAGGATGTTCAAGTAGTAGGTAGGGTAAAGTGCAGTGATCATAGGTTAGTGAGGGCCAGGATCCACCTTAATTTAAACAGAGAAAGAGTAAAATTGGTCAAGAAAGAACAGGTCAACTTAGAGGCAGTAAGGGTAAAAGCAGACAAATTTAGGCTGGTACTTCATAACAAATATGCAGCCTTAGAACAGAGAGATGATGATGATGACATAGAGGTAATGAATGAAACCGTAATGAGGCTGGCTTCAGAGAGAGCAATTGAAGTGGGAGGCAAGGCACCAAGGCAACCAGTAGGCAAGCTCTCCCAAGTAACAAAGGACCTAATAAAGAAACAACAAAGAATGAAAGTGTCCAACTTAAGAGATAAGATAGAAATCGTGGAACTGTCAAAACTGATCAACAAGGCGAAAATTAGTGATATTCGAAATTATAACGTGACAAAGATTGAGGAAGCCGTAAAAAATGGTCGCAGCCTGAAATCGGTGCGAAGGAAACTCAGCACAGGACAAACCAAGATGTATGCACTGAAAGATAAGCCGGGTAATATCATCAGCAATCTCGAAGGTATAGTAAAAGCAGCGGAAGAATTCTACACTGACATTTACAGTACCCAGACGACTCAGGAGCGCTCTATTCAAAACAATAATGAACAGTATACAGAAACTCCTCCTATAACTAGAGATGAGGTCAAAATGACCTTGCGAGGCATGAAACGGGGAAAAGCGGCAGGAGAGTATGGAATAACAGTCGATTTAATCAAAGATAGCGGAGACAATGCTAGGAAAACTGGCGGCTCTATATACGAAGTGTCTATCGACTGCAAGGGTCCCAGAAAACTGGAAGAATGCAAACATTATACTAATCCACAAAAAGGGCGACGTTAAAGAACTAAAAATTTATAGGCCCATTAGCTTACTCCTAGTATTACATAAAATATTTACCAAAATAATATCCAATAGAATAAGGGCCACACTGGACTTTAGTCAACCAAGGGAATAGGCTGGCTTCAGGAAGGGATACTCTGCAATGTATCACACCCATGTCATTAATCAGGTTATTGAGAAATCTGCAGAGTACAATAAATCTCTCTATATGGTTTTCATAGATTACGAAAAAAGCATTTGATTCAGTAGGGATACCAGCAGTCATAGAGGCACAGCGTAATCAAGGAGTACAGACCGCTTACGTAAATACCCTAGAAAATATCTACAGAGATTCCACAGCCACCTTAATTGTAGACAAGAAAATAGGAAGATACCTATAAAGAAAGGGACCAGACCAGGAGACACAATCTCTCCAATGCTATTCACTGCGTGCTTAGAAGAAGTATTCAAGCTATTAAACTGGGAAGGTTCAGGAGTAAGAATCGACGGCGAATACCTCAGCAACCTTCGGTTTGCCGATGACATTGTTCTATTCAGCAACACTGCAGACGAGTTACAAGAAATGATTGAGGACATTAGCAGGGAGAGTGTAAGAGTGTGGCTGAAGATTAATATGCAGAAGACAAAGATAATGATAAATAACCTGGCAAGGGAATAAGAGTTCAAGATCGCAAGTCAGCCTCTAGAATCTGTGGAGGAGTACGTTTACCTAGGTCAACTAATTACAGGGAACCCGGACCATGAGAAGGAAATTCACAGAAGAATAAAAATGGGTTGGATCACATACGGCAGACATCGTGAGCTCCTGAATGGGAGCTTACCGTTATCATTGAAAAGGAAAGTATACAATCAGTGCATTTTACCGGCGCTGACATACGGCGCAGAGACTTGGAGGCTGACAAAGAAGCTTGAAAACAAGTTAAGGATCGCGCAAAGAGTGATGGAACGAAGAATGCTAGGCATAACATAAACAGAAAGAGAGCAGTTTGGATCAGAGAGCAAACGGGCATAGACGATATTTTAATAGACATTAAGAGAAAAAATGGCGCTGGGGAGGTCATGTAATGCGCAGACTAGATGACCGTTGGACCATTAGGGTAACAGAATGGGTACCAAGAGAAGGGAAACGCAGTAGAGGACGGCAGAAGACTAGATGGAGCGACGAAATTAGGAAATTTGCAGGTGCCCTTTGGAATCGGTTGGCGCAGGACAGGGGTAATTGGAGATCGCAAGGAGAGGCCTTCGTCCTGCAGTGGACATGAATAGGCTGATGATGATGTTGATGATGATGTACATTAGCGCATTTCTTTTTTTTTTTATTGAAGTGAATGTTAGGAGAGGTTGGCGCCTTTATGGTGGCACCGGCTACTCCTTGTCACTTGGCAAACGAAACAAATTTGCGTATAAAGGAAGAATAGCGACACAAAATATAACACTCAGTAGAACACCGGATCAATAAAAAATATACAGTCCAGCAGTACATGAGTCGCAAAATTCTGTGCACTAGTTAAGTCCACGTACGCATATATAAAGTCAGATGTTTTGAACAGCCAAAACACACAACACATGTAATACACTGCAAGTACAGAACAGAATTTTACATGTTGCGTAAAAGATGCGATCACCCCATAACCCAATTATGAACCACGAACAACGTTTATGTAACTCATTAACGTACTCGGATCATCTGATACTTAATATTTTCCCAAAATGTTGGTCTCCTCTAAAAACGTTTTCAGAGCAAGAAGTGCTCTTTTTTGAAGGCCCGCAGTTGGCCATGGGCCAAGTATCTTTTTAAGAGTGAATGGTCTTCTGTCTAATATAAACAAATTAGCTTGCAGTACCGTTCTTTGTGTATCGTATTTCGTGCACTCGAGAAAAAGATGATGCACATCTTCGTCTGGATGGCCACAAGAACACTGCGGACTAGAGATACGTTTTATCCTGTACAAGAAGTGTTTTGTAAATGCAGTACCAAGACGCAGCCGGTGTACCAATGTTTCAAATTTTCTGTTGTCTCTTAAAGTTTCCGGCATTGATAAGTTTATACATCGGTCTATAGAGTATAACTCCGAGTTTTTAGTTTGCTGGTCAAACCAGGTAGTTTCGCTGAGGCGACAAGAAATCTGTCTCAGGATCAGGCGGACTTCACTACGCAATAGGGGAAGATTGGTTGTCTCTGCATTATTGTGCGCTCGATTCGCAGCTGCATCCGCTGCAGTATTACCAGGAATATTGCAGTGCCCAGGTATCCACTGAAATGCAATTACGTGGTTCATTGCGCTTGCTTTTGTAAGTTCTTTCAGCGTCTCATACAATAGCGAAGTGTTCAAAGAATTTTTCTTATTGCTCTGCAGTAATGTGAGAGCGGCTTGCGAATCGCTAAAGATAACCCATTCTTGCGAATGTGTTTCTGACGTTATGATACGCAAAGCATACAGAATTGCAAATAGTTCTGCCATGGTGGAAGATGTCTCCCGGGATAATTTAAATGTTTGCTCTAGCGCTAAATGTAGAATGACGAATGCTGAAGTCGAGGAATTTTTATGACACGAACCATCTGTATAAACGTGGATGTACTGGGGATATAATGAGTAAATTTGGAAGAGTGCCAGTTGCTGTGCGGCTACTATGAACATGTCTCTCTTTGATATAATCCCGTCAACCGATAATTCTATCTTAAGGCATGTTAACATCCAGGGAGGGTAACTAACATCCACTTTGCATAATTCAAATCTTGGTAATAACGCCTTATGTTCTGGAACAACATCGTGAATTTTGCTTTTGTTTCTTTCGGTGAGCGCGAGGTTTAATGGATGCTTCTCGTGTTGGGTTAAGATGCGATAAATATGTCGGCATGTTTCAACCGTTCGTATGACTGGAAATGGGGGGTGACGAGCTTCAGCAATTCCTAAGGAACTCGAGGTAGCCTGCGGAACCCCAAGACACACTCGTCGCCCCCTTGCTAGTAAACGTCGAAGTCGTTCCTCAGAAGTGTGCGATAAACCATGGAGAATAGGGGCCGAGTAAGCAATTTTTTGTTTTATGAGTGCGTTATGAACTTGTAGTAGCGAAGAGACTGATCCCCCCCACGTTGTGCCAGCGAGTCGCCGAAGTACAATTATTACTGCATTGGTCTGCTTTTCAATTGCGCGGATGTGCGATGCCCATGTTAGCTGGCGGTCAAGAATAACTCCAAGAAATTTATGCTCTTTCACAAACATTAAACTTTGCCCATTAAGTGTAAGTTGGAAATTATTTAGCTGTCGTCTAGTGAAAGGAAGTACGGCTATCTTTGCGTATGAAAGACTCATGCCTCTTTCTTTTAAAAAGGTGTCGATACTATCAAGACCCTCTTGCAACGTTGTTTGAATGTCTTGTATATGAGATCCAGAGGCCCATATGCAGATCTCATCTGCGTACAGAGAATACTGTAGACCAGACGGGAGTTTTTGTGGCAAGGCTGCCATGACACAGTTGAATAAAAACGGACTGAGAACACTGCCCTGCGGAACGCCCTGCGTGATGCTATGATAACTACTTTCTCCTTCAATTGTTTCCATAAATATTTTTCTATCTTTCAAGAAATTTGATACCCGTCGCAGCGTTCCACCGTGTAGGCCAAGCTCTAACATACCAGCAAGGACGTGTATGTGACTTGCAGTGTCGAATGCTCTTTGAATGTCTAAGAATACTGCTACTGTCACATTTCCGCAAATTCGTTCATGTTCGACGCATGTGACAATGTCTAATACTGCATCCATTGTTCACCGATTTTGTCGAAAACCGGTCATGTGGTCGGAAAACACATTTGCGTGTTCGCACCACCATTGCAATCGACTGTCTATCATCTTCTCCATTAGTTTGGAAAAACAGCTTGTGAGACTGACGGGTCGGTAGGAGTCAAGACAAAGTGGAGTCTTTCCTGGTTTTAGCACTGGAATTATCCGAGCTAATTTCCATGAATCCGGAAGGGTCTCTCTTATCCAGATATCATTAAATATCTCCAAAAGAGTCATTCTTCCTACTGGACCTAGGTTCTTTAGCATCACATACGTAACACCATCTGGGTCTGCGGTTGTTTTTGTACGGCATGACGAAAGAGCACTTTTCAATTCATTTAAACTAAACTCACAGTCAAGCTGAGGATGTTGTGACATAAAGCACGCACGAACCTTCGGTTCTGATAGTGTTGTCGAATTTGCGAATTGTAGGCAAGCAAACGGAATTCCTGGTCTGGATATAAGTTGACAGAATTCGTCAGCAACATATATTTCCCGAGTGCTTCGAGCTACGGCAAGGGCTCGGAAGGGATGGCTCTGGGTAACTGGACCACTAAAAGATCGGACAACGGACCATATTCTGGGAACTGGAGTAAACGGAGACAACGACACGCAGTATTCTCGCCATCTTACCCTGCATTTTATTTTATATCTATTCACATATGCGTTCTAATTATTGTATATATTATAATATTTCATTGCACTCTCCCCCCTTTACACAATGCCTCTAGGGGCCTGTACGGTAAATGAATGAATGAATGAATGAATAAATAAATAAATAAATAAATAAATAAATAAATAAATAAATAAATAAATAAATAAATAAATAAATAAATAAATAAATAAATAAATAAATAAATAAATGTCTTCGGCCAGCACCGAATGGCAGGCAGCAAGCGTCATTTGTTGGTTTAGAGCCGGAACGCAGGACGAAGTAGTCTGGCATGCGACTCGCTTCCTCTTGAAAACACGCTCGGAGGGAACCGACCGATGCGATACCCACTTTGACTAATCCCCCGTAGTGAGTATGAGCCAGTATTCGAAGACAAGACAAGGTCTCCGGCGTCAATGGTGTCCCACACACGATGTAAAGCAGATGCAATATACGCGCATGGTTCACATATGATGGGAACTGTCTCTACAAGTTCTAAACGAAACCATAGGTGGCTTGGGGTGAAACCTACTGCCAGTTGTTTCCGCTTGTGTTTCTCGTGTTCTCGCTGAAAAAGTTCTCACAAAAATGTTTTTCTTTTCGTTTCGTTGATTCTCGACGTGTTTTGCCCTTTTAGACTGAAATTAAACCTTTCTTTATATTTATTTGTGTCATCATTAAAGGGTTAATGCACTACAAGCGATTGAGACTGAGGAAAAACTGGCACGTGCTTTCGTTAGGCTTCGCGGAAAGGCTGTCAGAAAATCCTAAATGAAGTAAAATGAAATGAACTTAAATCAACCGAAATCAGAAGGAGTTTAATGGCGCCTGCCTACTAGACACCAATAAATTTTTCGACCTTCAGGTTCAACGACTACTGTCTCGTTCCATACGTGCGCAACTGTAGAAGCCATCCAATAAAAGTGGAAGGAATCAAATGAAAAAAAAAATGTCTACAATGTATATCTCCGTGAGTGGGGCCAAAAATGCCGTTCCGTAATGAAATATTGTATACTGAACCTCTCCGTTCACCGGCCGCCCAAGACCATGGTCAAGCAAAATGCAAATTCAGAATACTATGAACGTAAAAATTAAAATTAGGAACTCTAGGTCGTTAGGTAACATTGCAGCTCGAGGTTTGGAAGTCGTATGGCAGTCAGCGGCAAATACGTTCCCGGAGCTAATCATTCCATGCCTTTCGGCAGGTGCTGCATGCGGTCATCGGACGCTTCAATGAGACACAGGCAGTGCAGTCGCTAGCATCGGCGAGCCTAGATCTTCACAGGGTCTGCGCAGACAGCGGGTTTCCGTCTGCAATTTTCGTCCGCAAGCTGTCACCCTCGCGTCAGCACATCACAGACGCTTAGGAATACCTACTCAAGGAACAGCATCGCTCGGCTTCTTTGCAGTTAGCGGCAAATACGTTCCCGCAGCTAATCATTCCATGCCTTTCGGCAGGTGAGCCTTTTGCTCTTACTTATTTTATCATTGTAATTTATTGCCGCTGACTGCACAGAAATGCCTTCTGATCGTGCTGCTTGTTCCAAGCCGTTAGCTTTGGATGCGAAATTTTTAACATGTTCGGTTTGCCAAGAAGGTTTCCACCTTGGAAAACGATGATCTACAGTAGCTGAAAACAGCTACACAATAAACGTTAAACGTGAAACCTGGCTGTGCCAAACACGTTGTCCGGAAAAAAGCACACAAGGAGACTTGACACAGACAGCAAAACAAGAATCGTTTGCACAGCGATTTCTTTCTGTACATGAAAAACTAGACCGACTTGCATCTGACGTAGAAATGCTCGCCACGCAAGTAGAGGAACTTCTTACATTTAAGGACTCGGTTGGAAAGATTGAGAACGCGGTACAGGAAGTGCAGATTTCAATAGAATTTCTTTCCACAAAGTATGACTCGGTATTGGAGACAGTCAGCAACAATCAGGTTGAGGTGGCGGAATTACGTCCAAGGTTGACTCGCTGTCTTCGACCGTCGAGTTCCTGTCAGACCTGATTGACAAAATAAGTGAGCAAATGAATGAAATGGAGCAGTATAGTAGGAGAAAGAATTTCGAGATCCACGGGTTTCCCAGCAAGCCAAAGGAGAACTTGCAATCCTTCCTCAGTGACCTTGCGCAACAACTTGAGGTACCTAACTTTGCAGCAACTCAGGTCTCTGCTATCCGCCGTCTACCCAGTAAGGACAATACTGCACCAGCTATTCTTGTCCAGATGTGCTCTGTTGAAGCGAATGAAAAATTTTTTCGATGACATTAAAAACCTGCCAGGATTAGTTCAGAATGATTTTCAGGTTGTTTTTCAATGAAAACCTCACACGGGTTCATCGTGAACTGTTCTGGCTAGCTCGTACTAAAGCAAAGGAAATGTCTTTCAAGTACGCCTGGACAAGAAATGGCAAGGTGTTTGCAAGGAAAGCAGACGGCGCTCCACTGGTTTGATTTAATATAAAATCGGACATTGAAAGGCTTATCTATACTTATGGGTAGTACTTTTAAGGTTTGCAATAACCTGTTTGAAGTTTCTCGGTTTTTTTGTTGTCCGGTCAACCGACGCTTTCCATGTTACTTACGTAAACATCAGAAGCATTCGTAAGCACTGGGACCATTTAGTAGCCATTCTATCTGCTGTTCCGTTGCTTTTTGATGTCATCGTACTCACCGAGATAAATATTTCTCCAGGTCTATTTTCTAGTTTCGCGCTACCGGGCTATCAGTCATTCTTTTTTCGTCCAGTCCGGAGGGGTGGAGCGGTGGCTGCCTTCGTAAAAAACACTTGGTCAGTCTCCGAACTAAAGTTGCCTTTCGACCATGCCGAAACTGTTACCCTCCACTTATCTAATCCTCGATTTTCATTGGCCTTGCTTTCTGTATATCTTCCCCCATGTGGTAACAGGCGTCCTTTTTTGGCTGAGCTCGACTCTGCGTTATCTCGTCTAGTAACCCATGAATGTATTTGCCTCACAGGTGACATTAATATAGATACGCTACGTCCAACAGTAAGAATAGTTGCTGATAATCTAGGTACACTATATGACTGGGGAATTGAAACGACAATCCATGCAGCAAGTCGCGAGGAATTCCTATCTCGACGCCTTGTTTCATCCTGCATTGATCATGTAAATGTTCGAGCCCATAATCTGTAAGTAAAGTCTACCTTTGCACAGGTTAAGCTTTCTGACCACTACTTCGTCTGCTGTTCAATGAAACAGACTGTGAATCCCTTGTTATCAGAGGCTATTAACTCTGTCAAACAAATTTGTATAACTGATCCAAGGCTTTTCGATAAACTAGTCCAGAAAAATGATTGGGATAGTTTTTTTATGTACTGTGTCACCGGAAAACATGTACCGCGAATTTGTAGCTGCGTTTGATTCTTTTAGGCAGGCGGCAACACGCGTTGTCAAAATCAGGCAACGTAACCTGAGCCAGAAATGGATGACCAGCGAAATCCTATCTGCTATAAAGGAAAAATACTTGTTGTGCACTAAGGGCAAGCGGTCGTCAAACTGCAATGACACGCGCTTAAGATATAAATGTGCCAGAAACAAGGTGAATGCAATGATCAGACTTGCGAAGCATGCTTATTTTAAAAATTTCAAGAAGTTCGATCTGACGTAAAGAAAACGTGGTCCCTGATCAATAATCTTAGAGGCGGCAACATTTCAACGCCTAAACAGCGCCTTTCACCTTATTTTTCTGCAAATGACGAAACTGTGGCAAACTTATTTAATCCGTTTTTTTTTCAAGTGTCTCGGGATTGAGGACACGGCGACCATCGGTGTGTACTTAAACAGATAGCTTGCTAGATTCTGCATATCTTCCTTTACTATCGCTTGATGAATTGGGGTCCATTGCTTTTAACCTTACGACGGATAAATCACCTGGTTTTGACAAAAGCTGTCAGTGAACACCAGAGAAATTTTGACGCAATTAAACATGTATTGCTATCTCTTTTAAACTCTATTGTGGATGGTGGTGCGATTCCAGGTGAAATAGAAACCGCAATGGTAATTCCGGTCATAAGCAAGGTCCACGCAATAGTATTGAAAATTAGACATATTTCGATAATTCCCTGTATAGCTCAAGTATTAGAAAAATACGTGGCTCTTACGGTAACACAGTTTCTAGATAAGCATAGTGCATTATCATCAAATCACTATGGATCTGTACCGGGGAAGGGTACACAAACACTGTTAGAAGCTTTCTCTGATCTTTTAAACTTGACACTAGACCGTAATCGGGTAGCATGTGCTCTCTTTATGGATACCTCTAAGGCATTTGACAGTGTTTGTCATGACATTTTGTTACAGAAACTGTCTCTGTTAGGCCTTCGTGGATCATTCTTGAATTTATTAGCTAACTTTCTGCAGGATAGACGACAGTGTGTAAAGGTGGGAAATAGTTTAAGTGTTTTTACCTGTATTCATTCTGGAGTCCCTCAGGGTTCAATATTAAGCCCTCTACTTTTAACATTTTAACATTTATGTGAATGATTTGTCCAGTGTAGTAGGTAATTATATATATCAATATGCCGATGGTACGGTTCTTGTATCCTGTGCAACTAATTACTCTGATGCAATCAACTCTTTACAGTATGAGGCAACTAAAGCTATGGACTGGTTTGCGGCTAATTTAATAAGCATCAACCCTTCTAAAACGTGACTTGTCTGCTTCCATAACTCCATGAAAAAATCCTGCCTACGACATCATTATTCTTACACACATCTGACTGTTATGAATGCATATGTCAACCGGCTAAAAATGCATCTTCTGTTAAGTATCTTGGGTTGCTTTTTGACTGTGATCTTTTATGGAAATCGAAATTATCCCACCTCTCTAAAAGGCTGCGCGCGGTCTCCTGTGTATTATACAATATCCGATGTCTTATGCCAATCTTCGTGCGAAAAATTCTTGTCCACGCTTTAATCTACAGTGTGCTACCTATGTATGGCCATTGTATTCTCAGGTGGAGCTCAAGAATTCATTCAATTTTACGTTCATTACTGTCAACAGTGGCATACGATTTGTGTCCAAAGCAAGATGCAGCCGTCTTTAGGTTGTTGAATTTGCCAAACTTCACTTCCCTGATTGTCGAAAGTGTTGTAATTAAACACTTCTGGAATAATAATTTTAGAATACGATATACGCCTGTTCGCTCATTAAGACCGAAGGAAGCCTACGTCATCCCCAAGACTGCGACAAAGTACAGAAGGACAACGCGGCAATATTAGGTTCCAGCCATATTTAATAAATGGCCAACGCCTGTGTTAGAAGCAAACAAAAGACGTGGGATTAAGAAACTACTTAGAATTGTCGAAGGTTAAAGTAACATTATCTATAACTTCAATATATTGCTCCGACCCGCTAATAGCTAACTCCGCTATTAACCTTGTGCAATTTTCTGTGATCTGACTGTCAGGCACTGCCAGTCAAGCCATCTGAGGCTTTAATAGGCCTGCTATCTGTACTTTGTTTTCCTTTATGCACTATAAAGGTTGTATTGTATTGTATAGTATAATATCCACGTGGTCCAGGTGACACGCACCGGGCCTTTACGCGTTCGCTGTCTTTGCATGAGACAAGACTGTGTCACTTCCGTGTTTGCACTCACACAAGTGAGCTAGTGCTTCACTCGTTCACGAGCCTGCACCAAGGCAGAGCAGCCAAGTCCCGCTGCGCGGCTTGCTGGCCCGGGCGGGGAAGTTTGCTTCCTTACGAAAGTTGTCTGCCAAAAGCGTGCCCCGCCATTTCGTGCATCATGCCTCCTTCTGGGAAATAAAAAGCTTCAATATTACTAAACTTATGCATGCGCGTGAATATTTCCATGTGTTTTCAGTACACTTATACCAAATTGTTTAGAGGAATTTTGAATGCATTACGCGGGGTTTGCGTAATATATGGAAATAATACTGCAACACTCTACACGGACAGCTTTGTGACCTAGTCTTGCTATAAGCTGTAGACGTCCCAAGTAGTGATATCAATCAGAGGTCTCGTCTGGGTCACAAAACAACAGCCACAGAACTACGTTACAGCATCGCAGAAAACCAAGAACGATGACTGACAGACGGAATGAACACATACCGCAAAGCGTTGGCTAATAACTTGAGGGTCCTGTTGCGATGAGAAAAATAAAAAAGAATAACAGCCAACACCTGAACGTAAGAGCGCGTTGTCGCTCGTACACGTCGCATGACAAAACAAATCGGGAAGAATGCTTAGCAGATCTTGGCTAAGTACTTCCGTCGTGCAGATGAGGGGGGTGGGGGCGAGGGATTCAAACTTTTGGCGCGACTGGGTCAGCCGACCTCTGAGGGTATAAGTGGCCACGTGAGGGCATCTCAGGCGTTAGCCGGAGGCGGCGGACGGGCGCTCCGAAAACCTCGCTCAGCTCGAATATCCCGTCGCAGCAGCATCTCCGGTGGCGTGAACGCGTTCACAACAGGCCTCGCCAGCTTGCATAATTCGACGTCCCCATCGGATTGAGCGCAATCAGATGGGGAGATCCACTTCCGTGTTTTGCGGCTGCCCATGTGATCTCGCCTGTTGCGTGCAGCGCCGCAGAATCCGAAAATGAGCGAATACATGTCCTGCTGCTGCACGGGAAAAAAAAAAGAAGACACTGTCAGGTGGTCAGATTCCGAAGACCAAAATTTCCTCATTACTGCGCTGACTCAATCAGAAGGGCTTTGAGAATTGTTTAATTTCTCTTTCAATTCAAGAACGATGGTGGCCCCACTTGGGCGAAACCTGACAAAGCGAATTTACATTTTATTTGTTGTTCTCGGCCTGTTTGGTTTTAAAGCAAGAAGCTGCTGTAGTTTGCACTGCTTCGCAGAAACAATTGAGATGCTTGGCTTAATTCTTCATAACCAGACAAACACGTCAAGCGCCTGTTGAAGTTCGCCTCTCTCGGTATTCATAGAGCGATGTTGATGGCTATGCCCACTCTTGTTGCAAAAGATTACGTGCCGGAATGCCCTGAAGCTAGAGTAACCTTAGGATGAAGAGGTTTCACATCACAGTGATTTAACACCAACCGAAATAAGCGCACACGGATGTCAGGAGATCACCCGAAAGAAAAAGTAGCAAGCATTAGCTTGTCATGCGTGTGCGAGAACCTAAATGCCTACAACAAATGTATTATTCCTTCAAAAATTACGTGCCGATCTAATTACAACAAACATCATTATCTACGATATGCGAATTGAAATTGCTTTCTGCCATACAGACTGTTGCAGATAACAGCCGAGAGTGACGTCACCTTAGTCAGATGCAGACTTAGGAAATATCTCACGGCTCTCACTGAGTGAAAGTACCGAAGTGGCCTCGCAATACTACTTGTCGCAGCAATTGTTTTACACTCTACGTGATTTTCTCTGGATAGGCTGGACGAAGGGCAAATATAAGCACCGTTTTTCTGTGAATTAGGCCCGTATGACGTTTTTTTGAAGGTTTTAGTAACGTGACGTTGGTCCCTTTTGCCTACTCGCTCACTGCACGGGTCAGGGGCCGTCTCTCAGTGGAGCTGTTCGAATGTCGAGGCGGGACAGGTTTGCCCCGACCGCAAAGCACCTTCCATGGTGTAAGGAGGCAGAGGGCGGCAATTCCGACTGCAACGCCTTCAAGGTGGGCGGAAAGCAAACACGGCGCTGAACATTTGTGCAAACGGGCTCGAAACACCTGCTTCTGCGCGAAAAACTTAGCACAACGTAAGAATTAGCCAATCTCTTTGTGCAAATTATGATTATTTTCTAAAGGTCTGCTCATAACCGGTAAATTACTACAAATTGAGGCCAGGGATTTCCCGGACACCTCGTGTATTCAGTATATTTCACACCGCCCCAATGCTTCCGTGCTCAGATCCACAAGCGTAAACTTTTTCTTTTGGTTTATGCTTAACAGTATTGGCACAGCAAGAAGACGCCGTGCATGCTGCTTATCGCGTTAGTGCTCTGCGAGCAGATTAATCGGCGGTGTGTCAAAACTAACATGAAGTGCCAGTCGTAGAGGTCATGAAGTGCTCATGAAGCGTACGTTACTGAAAAGTTCACGGTATTTTCAGTGAAAGTGTTGAAGGTTTCTTTCTCTCTTGACTGTGACAGAATATATTAACGCGCGAGGCAGGTGTTTTACCTCTTCGAACTCATTGAGAAACGTTTACTTGCGCTTTTAGTTGAGCAAATATATTCAAAGCAAAAAAGAAAAAAAAAAGAAGAAGAAACGTTAACAACATAGAAAAGATAGGCTGACCACTGCCACCGGAAGTGGCACGACGCGCACCTGCCTCAAAGTAGAGCGGAAGGAAGGAAGCGCTGAATCAGCACAAGACGAAAGCATGCGACAAGTCAGCAGGAAACACAGCACCGAAAAAAGAGTGAACTTCACACGACTGCAAGTTGCGATTAACTGAGTCTCCAAACACTCTGAAAAATAAGATTTCAGAAATTGCACCAAGCTTAGTGATACACTAGTACAGACATACAGCATAGGATTATCTTTGCATGCTCACCATCGCCTTTGTCTCACCCGTACATACCACTGCCACACATTTTCTCGCTTTGGTTTTTTTTCTTTTCCCTTTCTTTTCCCCTGGGACCTTTCTGAGCCGAATCGTATTCCATATACGGAGTAGCATCAAGACGCTGTCAAAGACAGGTTTGCGCGATCCTAAATGAAGCCTCTTGAAAGTTGCGTGGAACTTAATTCAGAGCATCGGTCACCATCAAGGAGAACTGAAGTAAGCCTTTCTCGTTTTCTTTGTACCAACAAGAAAATGTGCAATCTTCTGTTCAACAACGGCTCCTCTGCTGGATTTGATTTCACGCGCAGCGGCCATAGCGACGCTTCTGTGACTGCCGGCGCGTGTACTTTCGAAAAGGCGATCGAGAGCGGCACGGGTGTGGCGGAGAACTGCGGCCAGGGAGTTCATCGAACGCTCATTTTGCACTCTTGCCAGTTTTAACTAATCTTTTCATCGTTGAGGAACCTGTGAAATGTATTTGCTCAAGTTGGCGGCTGTCTGTTGCGGGACAGAAAACCCCGGCAGCACCTCGACCTTCTCGGCCATGTTAAAAATGCATCGGTGAACACATAAAAAGTGGAGCACTTTTCTGATTAAATGTGGGAGTCAGTCAGCAGACAAAACGTTAGTGGCAGTGAAAGATTATACTTCTTTTATTTTTAGCTCGCGCACAGCAGGCACGTGTAACTCTACAGAAAAGTATACAGACCGGCCCGTTCAGTCTTGGACGCGTGAGTGACGTAAAGCAACGTTTTAGAAAAGACACGAAATGCTGCTTCAAATCGTTTATATCACAAGCACTCCACAAAAACTGGCGAGACGAAATGCGGTCGGAAGTGACGATACAATATATAGCGAGGAAGTTTTCAACAACACAATGCTGGCGGAGGCACGCGTGACTGATAGCTCACCACACGCAAGCTGACCTCGAACATAAATGGCATGCAGCCGAAAGGAAAAGAATCGCTTTGTCGCTGTCGAAAAAGCGCTCGGCTTAAAGCACATTGCTGCCCCAAACTCATGCAGTATACGTACGTCTCCAGCGTGGCCCGGCTTTCGCGTAAGGTGAAAACTGTCGTTATAGAGAATAACAACTCAGCCGCACTTAAAAAGTTTCGAGCGTATATTCATGTCGAAAAAGCACGCGAATGATATACTCTTCAGCCCGACGAGTGTTGTAGTAATATAAACAGATGACGTCTTTCTGCTCTTTACCTCAACGGCTGGTTGGCTCCCTTTTACTATATAACATGACATATTGCCCAGCAATACAGCGAATAAAATGTCGTAGTATCTTCGCGAGCGCTGTCAGCTGCTGCTAGGGTTCGTGGGCATCCACAGGGTGAAGACGAATGGGTTAGCGTTTTCATACTTATGGACACGAAGCGGCCGCCTTTCAACCCTATCTGTTCGCATGACGGTGAAAAACGCGCTGTTGGCAGGTCGCCGTATTTCATGGGCCTCTACTCATGCCGGTGAAAGGGCTTGGGGAAAAAAATGCTTCTTGCTTCAAGGTAACTGTGCTTAAAGTCGAAAAGAAAGAAAGGAAGAAAGTAGTAGTTTGGCCATCATTTTCACCGCTCACAATAAACGTCACTGTTAATAACACACACGCACGCACACGCACGCACGCACACGCACGCACGCACGCACGCACGCACGCAGACGCGCACGCAGACGCGCACGCACGCGCGAAAGGGAGGGGGGGGGGGGGCGGCGTCTGTCCGGGCAGCGAATAGACCAAAAGGAATACATTATTTGAAAGGCAAACTTGTCACCGACCGCAGCACAAGCGACAATTGCTGAACCTTCAGTCTAGACAAAACAGTTCGCCAACCGTTGCAAATAGTTTTGGGTGGGGTTGTGCATCTTAGAGCTGCGCGTTCGTGCTGATGGCATGCCCGTTAGAATCGTTCTCCCGCCCTCTGGAGTTGTCTGCCAGGCCTGCGGTCAGATCTGGTATGTCTAGTTAAGCCAATCGTTCATCTTCTATAGTCGTTACGCATCGTTTCGGGTGAACACTGAAAAAATAAGGTTAAAAAAATAGCATCAGAAACATTTCGTCTGGGGACGGAGCAGCGGCGTGAATGGTTATAACTGAAATGGGGTTCAATTATGCCTGTACGCATACACGCTTTGTCAAGTTTCGCGCCACGCGCACGCACGAGCACGCACAGCGCCTAATTGCAGAAACATGCCGCTGTTACTCGACAGCTGTGCGTGCACACGTGAGCGTATCGCAAGGTGCCGCGAGGCGATCTCGTGGCGGCTCCAGACCGCCTCAACGTTCGGGCGTGGCCCGTGTGAAGCGCGAAGGGTCGTGTCAACTCGGTCGGGGCCCCGTCGGCAACGGGCTGCTGAGTGCCGCAAAGCAACGCGGCCAATTACGCGCCAAGTGGGCGACACCACCTTCGGGTAGCGGGTGTCGCCGCAGCGCCACGTTTTCGGCGAGAACATGCGATAACGCACCGGCACAGGGCGGTGCGCGGCAGAACGACTCGCTGGACGAGGGAGAGCAAGCAACTCGCACTTTACCGTGGGACGCTCCAGTAAGCGAGAGGTCTTGTTCGCGTCCCGAGGCCTAGCGGATGTGACTTTTGCTAGAACGGGCACGACCTCGCTGATAAAACGGTCTTTAGGCTGTCAGTGAAGCGAGAAGTGTGAGGCGAAACCGCTCGCTAGATGTGACATGCTAACTCCTCTCTGTCAAGTATTATTTGGTGTTATTCTATTCTAGCCTTGATCTCGCATAATCTCTTTCATATATCACCCTAATACGGACCTAATACTGACTGTATGAGGGTGAGATATGAACGAGATTATGCGAGACAATTACCTCGTCACGTTGTACTGAATGAAAACACTGCTGCGCCGACTGGCCCGAGAATCAAGCCTGCAGCCGTCTCCACCCCTGAAATATATCTTCGCTGCGAGCCCATCAGCGGTAGCATGCGTGAAATATTACGGAAGACAACTCAGATACGAATCAAAGTTATGGCACTGATTCATATGCAAATGCAAATCAAGTAGTCTTTAAATAGATAGCTTTCAGGTAGAAAACAGCTTACTTATAATGGTTATGCTATAATGGTTATGTCCTAGCTATTCCTCTGTGAGTGAACACTTGCAAGTACTACGCGATCATGTTTTTGGGCTTCGGATTTATTGTGGTAAATAAATGCAGCTAACGCACCCTCTCTACCTCGCAGCTTTATGCTGCAGCGTTCGAGTTGATCGATAAACACGACCAATTTATCTGTAAAAATTCTCGGAGACATCATGGGCATCAAGTATTGGCAAAGCGCTGTGCCAATTAAATGCACTTTTTAAACTTCCGCGACCCCAACATAGATAACGATGAAGCTTAGCACTGCCCAAATGAAGTTGAGACTTCTGTCGATCCCAGCATCGGTTAGTTGTTTGTTACGCGTAGAGATGTGGAAAAAGAGCGACGAGTGCCCCATCTCCTTGTTGTGTAAGGACACTCGCTTAAATCACGTCGCCCGGTCTACCTTCGGTTCCAGAGGACATATAGATAAGAAAATAAAGACGCCTGCGCAAATTGTGCGTATTTCCGCCCATATAATAGGATGGATATACGAAAGAGCGTATACAGCTCCTGACGTCACTAGAGAAAGGAAAAGCTGCTTGCGGTGATTCCGTGCGTCTCGTTGACGAGGCAAGACAGGAGCGCACTGCAAAGCTGCGTGCCGAAGAATTTCAGCAGCGTTACCGTCCTTTCCCCGTAACCGGGAGCCCACGACGCGTCGTCGTATGCGAGGAACGGCGAAGTGCGCTTTCCTTCCTGTCCCGCTGTTCGCAGCTGGAGGGGTGCGCAACACAGGGGGGAACAAGCGAATCGTGCGGCCCGCAAAATGGCCACTTTCACGCCCGGCGGGCGCGTGACTGCGCGCCTGTCCGCGGCTTCTGCGGCTGCACTGCGTGCGACCCACACGCGTTGCGCGTGACGAGCGAGGGTGATCCCGTCTACACCTGTGGTCGCGTGGGCCTGTGGGAGCGTCAACCCCCTAGAGACGCGTTACCCCAAACTGACAGCAGCGCCAACAGCCGAGCTAGTAGAGCACAGGCCTATACTGGCATTAGTTTCGAAATGCAGTGATAAGTAATTTTACTACAATATCTAATCGGAGTATGCAGTGCGGAGTTCTAAAGGCGATGCCATGGCTGTGAAATCCACCACTCCTGACGAGAACGCCCGGATAAAGAGTGGATACCGCCGCGTCGATTCCTCACCGAACGTGTCCTCTGAGCTGACGTCACGTAGGGTAGCGATTTTCTGATTCGCGGTCAACTCGACTTCCACACAGGGAATTTGTTGCCGTGTGTGTGGCGAACTGCAAACACCAGCAGCGAAATGGGGGCATTGACGCTACGCAGGTTATTTTTTCCAGGAAGCCGCGAGTTGCGTAATTGATTTGAGTGAAGGATATATCTGGAAATATGTGTCATGGTCAGAATTCCCCCTTCGAATACATACGTATATACCCTGGAGACTTACCGGCCGCAATTTTGCTACTATAACGAGTGCGTTTAATTTTTTACTTCAAGAGTTGATTAGTGATGTTGAGCTAATCAAAGGAATTGTTGTCGATTATTGCACCATCTACACCCTCCAACGAACCTTGTACAGCAAGCATTAACATTTTGCTGCAAATCTCTTATATTTGAGTTGAGCCAGACGTCGCTGAAACACCCCGTGCAGCTGGATAATTCTCATCTAAGCAAAACAGAAAAAAAGATAAGTTGAAAGTGTGAGCTCTACGCATTTAATAGTGCAGAGATCACATGACGACGTCGAGAATTTCTAGTCGGACTTAGAAGATTGGCGCTCCTCAATTAATCTCCAACATTCTTTAACATCCCCAAGTAGAGAACACTTTCAGGTGAGACTGCAGTTGCTCCGTAGGATGGCGAGCTGCAGCGATGCACGCAGTCGCCAACAGAGAGGACACGATACGGCGCGCCATCGGGCTCCGTGCCATGCGGTGCAGGCGAGCTCCCGCAATCTGCTCGTCTTTGCGCGCACGTGCCAGAAGGCCAGCGGTTCATTCGACGCCGTCATCGTCTTTCATCGCCGTTAAAACGCGGAAGTTCTGTCGTTCTCAATGCGAGGGAAATCTTTCTGGCACACGTGACGCTAGCATATTACGGGACGCCGGAAATTTGCCAGGGTAATTGCGCAAGAGGTGAAACAAGCTTTCGCTGCCAGTATCGCTTGACGTCATGTGTATAGATACAGCATCCCGGCCGTGGGAACATTTAGGCGCTCGTTCGCCAGCTGTGTTTGCATGAAAATTTCTTTCGCTCTTGAAATGTTATAGTATTTTGCAAAAACAACAATTAGAGGCCAGTTCTTTGTCTTCAGCTTCGTTGTTCCACATAAAAGGTGCAGTCATGGACAATGCAAGCGATTCAGCAACAAGAAATAGACGACTGCCAGAATGTCCAGAAATTTCGCACGATGCCATTGTCTTATTCGTAACCACCAGTGTTCATTTCGGATCATAGCCACCGACAGTGAACGCAGATTAGCAGTGTGCTGAACCAATACGAGACATTATGTCGGCGATAAGCTAACAGTAACGTTGGCTCGCCATGGTCAATGAAACATTTGCGCATTGCAGACTGAAATTCGCGAAACTCTCGTAAGGAAGGCAGGTCACGTTAGAGAACGCCGCAGTAACGGCGTAGGTAGAATAACGTGAAAAGAAAGAAGGAAAGAAAGGAAGACATAAAAAGATGCGTAGGTTGAAAGTGGGAATACGTTACTGGGCAGGCAGTTAAAGACTGTCCTGTAAACGTGCTGGCCCTTGAAACGCACCAACTGCGTGATTATCGTCGCAGCGGCAAGACAGAGAAAGGGTAAGGAACAGAATAAAATTATCAGCCGCAGATCAAGAGAACGAAACAACAACACGATATCGCATTATAGTCGCTCCTGCATTAGCTTAGACGAAAGTGTTCACCATATTCGTTTCTTTATACCGTTATACCGAATCACTTCCATTCTCCAATGGCGGAAATAGACTATAGCTGGATAATTTGCTGCTTGAGCATCTCCACAGCTCTACGAGCGACCGTAATCAACACAGAACACTAAACATAGCGTTATGCGGGGCTCAGGTGGACCACGTCAACGTGTGCTCTGCGCGCGCAGCTGACATTCCGCCGTTGCGGATCGCGGTATCTGGATCGAGCGCCGCGCTCTACTAAAGTCCTTGGATGCCATCGCTACATTTCACCGGAACATTCGGGGGTTTGCGTAGCATGCATACTGAAGCAGAAGCACGGGCCACACTTTCTCTAGGTGACGGCCTCGCTGTCCTCAAACGCAAGCATGAGGTTGGACAAGCTTCTGGGCACGCGCTGCGGCGCACCTTGCCCGAAAGATGTCCTTGCCTCGCGCGGGCGCACGCAGCGCGACGACGGCTCTTGAGGCGCACGTTACGTATGGGACAAGGCACAGCGTTGAAGCACGAGCGAGCGGGGCTGCCAGCAAACGTCTCGACTCGCTGTGCAGCTCTTCGCATCGCGGGCAGTAAATGTGCGTCGGAGACCGTTTGCACGACGAGCTCTCTAGATGCTTGCAGCAACCGCGTAAAATACTGCTGCTGCGAAGGCCATGCACGCCTCCCACGTGATGCATTCTGGAATCCGTGGGGCGTCCGCTACTAGACGAGAAATAATATAAAGAAAGCTCCTCCCTCCCACACTGAAGAAAGCATAACGTCGAGCTGGTGCGCAGCAGTCTCATTTTTCCGTTTGGCTTGCTGTGACTGTACTATTTCACAAGAATGTGGCAGGCGTCTAACTTGTCGTGAGCAAACTGTGGCTGTTGTGTCGTAACCGTCTTCTCAGTTTACGCAGAAGTCGTGTTTTGAACTTCTGCTACGCATCATCCCTAGCGTCTCTGCGTCAAACGGTGCACACACGGAGCAGGCCTTCTTAACCGCGCTGCGGTTCCTTTATTTCTTTCTTTCTTTTTTTTTTGCCCACACGTCAGTTGCGGGTTTCTGGCACCGCAAATGAAACCGCTCTAACGAACATCGTTTGCGTACGTGGTTCTAATACGACGGCTGAGGTCCGCGTGGCTTCACCCTATGTGATTTTCAGCGCAACCTTCATCTCCAGACAGTGTCTGGGAAAAGGCATGCTGACACTCAAACTTGGTGATCTCGGGGGCTCCTTTCGAAGAGGCAAGTATGCGAGGCTACTTATCTGCAGTTACAGTAGCATGGCCAAAAGTGTGTAACTGCAAGCGCTGCTCCAGTTTTTGTGCGTTTTACCAGACAGGCTGCTCACCGGAATTTATGAATATAGCCTCTACGATGCAGTAAGAAAGGCTGTTCCAACGCGGCTCTGTTGTATTTCGCCACAGAAGTGCAGTGGCTTTCAACTGCGAAATTGCTCCGTCCTGGCGCTGAACGTTCAAGGGGGGAGAAGCGAAGCAGAACCGTTGCTTTGCTAAACACTGTGGCAACAGCCTGACTCGGCATTACACGATAAAATATACCTGCGGTGCGAATGACGTCTACCTCGGAAAGGCCCGGAAAAGGCTCACCTCCTAAGCTGGCGAGCCGGCAACTTACCGCCCAAGAGTAACGCAGCTACTCGCTAAACTTACACACCAACACGATCGTGCCAGCTCAGCATCATCTCATCCGCTTGCTTCTTTTGCTCCGTGTGTACGTTTTGGGACAGGCAACACCCACCACGAGCTTCGCTCGCGCCAACAAGGCCTGCAATGCCAGTTCCTCTCCCGCTACTTTCCCGGCCCCTTCTCGCGGAATGTACGCCCGCCCGCGCGCCAGCGATCTTCGCCGTTTATAACGGCGTCTGTAGCCAGCATTACGACGTGTGGGTGCATCGCAGACGCCAGTCGCCCGCGCAAGTCACTGGGATGGGGCGCCAAGGGGCTCCATCCGAGGCGCTTCTTCCGCATGGGCGACCTTAACCAAAGGAAACGAAAGGAATAGGCATACTAATATGCATTTGGAAAAGAAATGAGAAAACACAGGACCGCTTGGATCGGGCCCACACTGCCATTTCGGCAAGCGTAAGCGTGGGCTGGCCGCAAGAATCTTGGAGCCTGATGCGAGGTTTCCTCAGTCTCGTCGTGTTGGTCGGTGTTTGGGAAATGTTGGCATCTAGCACGTGATCTCGCGCGAGACCTTCTTTATTGTCCCTGATGTTGTCTCGGGCTCGCGAAACCGTGATAACAGTGATGCGTGGGAGCTGCCTTCGTGGGCTTCTCTAAGGTCAGAGACACCATAGAGGCAGTGCATGAAGCCAACGCAACAACGACCGAGGAAATGACGACCTTTGTCGATAATGGTGACAGGCTTGCCAAGCATCTGTTGCAGGGCCAACGAAATATCGAAAGCGAAAATGCAGAGTGGACCTCTCAAATGGCCACGACAAGATGCATGCTGGAACACTCGAGGGTCACGCGCCTAACGGCTACATGGGAGCGCGGGGCGAAACGAGGAAGTAATCGGCGCTCGTATGTCGGGCCGGTTATTGTATGCGCAAAGAGGCGCATGTGAGACGTGTTTGCTGTAACCTCTACGCATCCGTCCAGCCCACGCGCCGTTGGAGGACGGTTTCAGAAAGTGCCCTTGGCAGCTCGAGTAACAGAGATGTGCCGTTACGCAAAGCGAAACAAACCAATAGGGCTCCTGGCGTGGGAATACGCCGCCGCGGTGGGCAGACCGGGCTCGAGAACACACAGCGAGCGCCCGAGACTAAACTTGCCCCCGCGGGCAAGGCCGGGTGCCGTCGATTACAAGGCGTTCCAGCACATGATTGTGGGACACGTTTGGCCACAGTCTATCGCTATATAGTCGCACTCCGGATAACATGAAGCGATCTGGTAAAAAAGCACGCGTGCAACCAATAGACAGTGTTTGCTTCAGAGGTTACGCCATGGTGTCATTTCGTCGTCAAGAAGCTTTGTGTGCGTATACAGGCACAATGTAGAGAGCTGGAAAGAAACGCAAGCTGTTGCAGGCATGTGGAAGGCCTTTCTTTATGTAGGTTCTTGAAAAGAGCGTCCTTTTTACCACAGTAGCTTCGGAACGACCACAGAAATTGTTCGACGTCTCCTGTCTCACTGCACGCAAGAAAGCATCACGCCGTTTTACATTTCTAAGAGACACTCATCTGTTCGACAGCTGGTAACTATCTTAATGACGCTTCAAGAGACGCTCAGGCGCAATTACCTACTTCGATCGCCAGGCTAAACCCGCCTGCAGCTACAACACACCACCGCCAAAGCCGAAAAGAAGGTCGCAGAAAGTAATGGTGACGCGTTACAGCTTCACCGTAGTTTAACATGATAACGTCACATGACCGTGTCACTAGCTAGCAGTGAAACCGAAAAGAAGAGATTCCGGTGCGTTGCTCCCGATGGCCACATGAGGAAGTGCAACGTAATGCCGTTTTCTTGAAACATTGGTATTGCACGCGTATATAACTTCGATGGCTGAATAATTTTCCTGCGTTATGTGCGCAGATTTTGGCTTTTTCTTTAATTTGTACAATCATATTCCTTCACATAACCCAGATACGTGCACGCATGCTCATATTATTTCGTGCTAACTCGTTTATAGCCACGTCTGCCTTGTAAACAGAGCACAGTAGCTTTTAAGTCGCTACGTGACTTTTTGACTGTACCCTCCAACATATATGTTGGGAAAAATCGTATTGAAACTGGTCTTTCACAGGCACACGAATGCGCACATTGCACGGATATGGCATGTAGGAATAAAAGCCACTCTAACTGAGATGCCACTGTACTTTCAACAAAACTGTCTCTGCCGCTAGTGAATTGGCATTTACGAAAGACTTCGTCAAATACCGCGCTACTATCGAATTACAGGAGAATAAGCGGCCGTTTCACCTTTTTCTGGAGCGCAGCTCCCAGGCGGCTGTTCCCGAGTTGAGCTTCGGCGTCGGCGTAACCGAGCGAGCGGGCACAGCGAAGGATGAAAGAGCGAACACAGAGCGCAGCGGGACATGAAAGACGGCGACAGCGATGAGAGCGCGACGACGAAAGCGGAGAGTATGGCGAAAGGGTGAGGAGGAAAGCGGAGTGCCGCACGAGACGTGCTCATCGGCGTAGACCAAGCACGCGGCGAGTGCGTCCGCCGAAAACACATGTATGGCAACAAAGCGCCGGCGTAGGTTTCGAACCTGCAGCGCAGGCGCTATTTAGCCTGCGCCACCGCTGCTGGAGAATGCGCTCCGCGCCAGCCACGCGTTCCCGTGTTCACGTTTTCTTTCTGAACAATGAGCGAAGCAACCGGTGGAAATACTTCGTCTGCCGCTACTGCTAAGCGAACTGCCCGAACAGAGACTCAGCGCCGCCGCCAAGAGGACCCTGTGGTTCAGAATCAAATTCTTTGCCACAGTGTATCGCGAATTCAAAACACCTTAAGGCTGCGCTCGAAATTAGCATCAGGGAGTATCGTAATCGTCGGTGAATTTTATCTTTCCCTTGTGTCTCAGTGCTGTTGAAAATTCATATCTTAGTAAAATATCGATATTAGCGGGTGCTCTTCCAAGATAATCGGATATTTACGAGCGAATCACCTGGCCCGTTTGACCTTATACTGCTAACGTACGGCGATGATCAGCCAACCACTTCTGTCCGGCATTCGGTGCGCACACAGTTATTATGGGTTTCGAGGGGCCGCCTGACGTAATATTTCAACACGCCACACCAGTCTGGCAGCACACCTTGTATCCCGAAATCTCTTGTAGGCTCACATTGCGGACACTTGTCACGCAGTGCGTCGAAACGATTGTGAATGGAGCAAGGCGCCGGACAGGCCCAGGCGATGAGCCATTATAAAATGCGCAAGAACATACGACCAGAATACGTCGGCGCTCACCGGTAGGATTGCGTTCCGCTTATACGCGGCAATGGCTTCGAAAGACTCGAAGAGTGGAATGGCGGTCGCGAATTCTTCACCAGCGTCATTTCGAAATCCGTCATTACCGCTGGCTGAAATCGAGACCTCCATGTGGCTGTCGGTGGACGTTCTTCTCGGCTGACATCATCCGGGTAAAATGACTGCAGCGGATGCAAGTTCAAGTGTTCGATGCATTCACAGTTCTTTCTTTACTTTTAACCTTGAGGCGCAGTTAGCTCTCTTTTCTTTTGATTTAAAGAATTTACTACAGAAAGGTTGAGTCGCTGCATACATGTGCTTGTCTGTTCCTTCGCTTTCAGCAGTAGGCTAGAAAGGCACGACGCAAATGATGTTGCAGATCGCAAGCCAAATGTAAACCAGTACTTAGCAAATTTAAAACAGTACTTAGACCTGTTCACCTATGCGAACACCGTTGTCTCTACTCTTATTTCGCGTTCTTGTTTGGCACTACGATGAATTTATACCAATTAGTCATAATTTCAGTGCTTTTGGAGAATGTATAAAGCGAGATTCCAGTTCCCTTTCCAGATACGTTAAAAACGGAGAGGATACCACAAGATGTCGACTGGACTCAAAGCGAGTATGCAAGCCGCGGCCCCCTATAGACGCGAAGCACCCTCGTTTCTTTTCAGGAAAGCTGTACATAGCAGTGTGTACATGCATACTAGCGCCAAGTGAAACGGTGCAGGGACATCTATTTGGTGCAAGAAGGCACCAAATAGATGTAGCGCCTTCCATGCTTTCCGTTTCCTTTCTTTACTTCACCGTCTACTGCGTATAATACATGCGGCGCTTTCTGGCTCAGAGAGAGAAGCTTTTGGCTTTTGCATATATGAACTAAGTGTTCTAGGTGTCCTAAGCTTCAGCCCGGTGGTTCTAAGCGTAAAATTTACTGCGGCAATATCCCAGAGCACGCATACGAGAACAGGAGCGCGTCCTTAGAAGCTCTCCGCACTGCCATAGCTTTCGGTAACACTTGTAAAACGGTCGCCTTTAAGTGACACATAAATCGCAAGCGGGAAAATCGCGCCTAAAGCAGACTTCCGCTGAAAGGACACGCGTTATATTCCACGTGGCAGTAGTATAGCGTGGAGCCCGTGCAAGCATTCCCCAAGTTCATATGAATTTACCTGTCATCGACGACGCCCAGCCGTCAAGTGTTCCGTCGGCCGCGCTTCTCTCATTAAAAAAAAAAAGCTTTCCTCTCGGTCTAGACCACCTCGTCAGGTTGCAAACCGCCACTTATTTCAGCAACCAGTAGATGAAGGAAACTCACCAATAAGCGAAGCTTCATTGCTCGTATAGTGAATGCGGTGCATTCCAGTCCATGATCTTGGATTGTAGCGCGAAGTGAACACGGACACAGAAAGGAGCAGACAGGACGAGCGCTAACTCCCAACAAAATTTTTATTAAACCGAAGAACATATATATATATATATATATATATATATATATATATATATATATATATATATATATATGTATATGTATATATATATATATATATATATAGGTGATTGCAAAAACCGCAGCATACGAAGATGACAAGGTAAAAATCATCAGTTAAACATATCAGGTGGTATGGAAGTCAAAGAAGGAAACACAAAAAAAGACTACTTCAGTTTAGTACACGTATTGTGAAGGTACTGAAATTCGCAATCTAACAGAGACAACGATGCATGGCTAACGCAAGTGTCTCCTAATCTTTTGATGTGGAATGCCTCGATAATTTCCCGTGTGGTTTGGCATTTGTGTCTGGAAAGAATTTTTGTGTCTTCAAAGAAAGGTTTACAACCACAATTGAAACAATGTGACGCTAAATGTGATGCATTAGGGTTGTTTAGTGAATGTTTGTGTTCTTTTAGTCTAATATTAATGCACCTGCCGCTCTGTCCAATGTAAGCTTTCCCGCACTTGAGTGGAATCTGATAAACTATACTGGTGTTACAAGGCACTAAAGGGGACACAGGTTTAACGCCGCAATCATCTTTTCTTTATTTTTTTTGCCACCCTGTTCAACTTTCCTATTTATCATAGGGCACATGTTAGACATCTTGCGAGGGGCCGAGAAAACTGTATTGACCCACCTGTATTGACCCAAACTGTATTGACCCAAACTGTATTGACGTCACACCTATTGGCCACGTTCCGTAAACCATGGGATAGTCTATGTACATAGGGTACCACAGCAAACTTTGTTTCTTTTCTCTGTTTTTATTGTTTCTTACTGGGGCTTTTTACCCATTTTAAAAGTTTTTCGCAGGTTAGTGATAATAAATGCACGGGATAACTAGCCTTTCCAAGCCTTTCTATCTGTTGTGAAAAACTTTGTTGCATATTGTGCGGACATGACTTAGTAATGGCAGACCTAAGAGTTGAATGAGCTATCCCCTGTTTAACAAGTTTAGAATGACAAGAAGAAAATTCAAGCAGTGGTTTCTTAGCCCTAGGCGAATAATGACAACAGACGCGTCAATAGAATATCTAAGTCGCGTCAATAGAAAACTACAAAACAATCTTAAGGAATTGGCGGTGCATGCGTTTAAATACGTAGATGACTACCTGGTGTTTTGTTCTCGCGATAACTACGCCAAGAAAGCTACGGATATTTTAAAAGCTTTTAGGGAATGTGGTGGGGCCTAAGTTTCACGCTTGAGCTTATCCAGGGCAACAAATTACAATCTTTAGATCTGTGCTTAACGTTCCAGGATGAGCATGTCTGTTGGCATTATTCGCCTAGGGCTAAGAAGAAACTGCTTGAATTTTCTTCTTGTCATTCTAAACTTGTTAAACAGGAGATAGTTCATTCAACTCTTAGGTCTGCCATTACTAAGTCATGTCCGCACAATATGCAGCAAAGTTTTTCACAACAGATAGAAAGGCTTGGAAAGGCTAGTTAACCCGTGCATTTATTATCACTAACCTGCGAAAAACATTTAAAATGGGTAAAAAGCCCCGGTAGGAAACAAGAAGAACAGAAAAAAGAAACAAAGTTTGCTGTGGTACCCTATGTGCATAGACTATCCCATGGTTTACGGAACGTGGCCAAAAGGTATGACGTCAATACAGTTGTCTCGGCCCCTCGCAAGTTGTCTAACATGTGCCCTATGACAAATAGGAAACTTGAACAGGGTGGCAAAAAAAGAAAAGATGATTACGGCGTTAAACATGTTTCCCCTTTAGTGCCTTGTAACACCGGTATAGTTTATCAGATTCCACTCAAGTGCGGGAAAGCTTACATTGGACAGAGCGGCAGCTGCATTAATATTAGACTAAAAGAACACAAACATTCACTAAACAACCCTAATGCATCACATTTAGCGTCACATTGTTTCAATTGTGGTTGTAAATCTTTCTTTGAAGACACAAAAATTCTTTCCAGACACAAATGCCAAACCAGACAGGAAATTATATCGAGGCATTCCACATCAGAAGATTAGGATACACTTGCGTTAGCCATGCATCGTTGTCTCTGTTAGATTCCGAATTTCAGTACCTTCACAATACGTGTACTAATCTGAAGTAATCTTTTTTTTGTGTTTCCTTCTTTGACTTCCATACCTCCTGATATGCTTAACTGATGTTTTTTACCTTATCATGTTCTTATGCTGCGGTTTTTGCAATCACCTATATATATATATATATATATATATATATATAAGTTCTTCGGCTTAATAAAAATTTAGTTGAGAGTTAGCGCTCGTCCTGTCTGCTCCTTTCTGTGTCTGTGTTCGCTTCGCACTACAATCCAAGATCATGTTACCGTACCAACTCGCCCAACTTTCGATCCTTTTGCATTCCAGTCCAGAACAGATCATGACGTCGTCCTGACCCAAAGGAAAAGAGAAAAGAAGAAGGAAGAAAATGCGCAGCTTATTTTGCAGTGAGCAAGACAGCCCGAACAAAGACAGCCGAAGGCTATGCCATTATCGCTGATAAACATAGCAGACTTGACCTTCAAACCAAGAACGCAGCGCTGCGTTTCGACGGACGCGAGACAAACCGCCGTTCCACTCTTCGACCGCGTCGGCTTGCGATCGGCGAAGTGGGGACCCGAGGAAACCCTCCCTGGGCAATGAAAACGGGCCGCCGTACGTGCTGAGCGAGTAAATAAACGATGCCACACGCACACCCGCGCAATGACGAAAAGGCATGAAGACTGCACAAGCTTCTCGCAGCCAATGCACACAACTGTCGCACCGTGGTCGACCGAGCGGCAAACCGCAGACAGGACGGCCACGAGGCTGCGCACTCTGAGTGCCTCGCCTGCCAACTCTGGGCTTCACACACAGCGCGTGAGATCACGAAGGAACGCGCGCATATACAGCGTTCGCATAGAACAAACCTTCGCGCGCATGCGTTCACAAGTGGAGAGACAGAACTCGCCTCTTCCAGCTCACAACGCGCGGTAGAGTAAAATAAGAGTCGACAAGAACCGCAGACACGACGTCATCTCCAGAAGTTTATTCCAAGAGAGTCCTTTTCCGCGAAGACCTTCTGCCCCCCTCGTATTGAGAAGCGTTGCGGCCCTTGCTATAGCTACTCTAAGAAGGAGAAGAGAGAGAGAATAAAAAAAGAAATAGAGAAACAGAAACCGGCAAAGGCACGAGAAAGGAGAGAAAGGGAACTTATTTTCTCTTCAACGCAATTATCAAAAAGACAAGCACTGAGGAAGGCAGCTGGCCCGCCGGCGGTCAGACTGTCCAGGAGCGGCCGCGCAGAGAAAGGATAGAGAGAGTGCGCGAGAGAAGAGCTGTCCCGCCATAACCGGTGGCGAGCGCTTTCGACGTCGCCGCCGGTGCCCGCCGAAACGGGGTCAGCGCAGCGAGAGAAACCCTCCGCGGCGGCCGTTACAGGCTGCGAAGCGAAATCCCGAAAGACCAGTTGTCGACGAGCCAGTCTCGCCAGCGCCCGTATAAAACGCAAGCCGGTTTGCGCGGGCGTCTCTCTCCTTAGCGCAGCGCACGTCCGCGGGAGAGCGAGTGCAAGGCAGATACCGCTAGCCGACGGCCGGCAAACAACGGCATCGCCTTCGGTCGCCTCCGGCAGAGGCGAGAGAAGAACAGCCACGTTGCCACTGCGATAGCCTTCACGACCAGAGAACGACCGAGTGCCGCCGCAGACGGCTGTTTCTTCGGGAACGTGTGCATCCGGGAAACATGGCGTCGACCTGACCGGCCGGCGTTCCGCCCCCATCGCGCATCTCTTCGCACGTACAGTGACTTGTAGCGAAGGAAGAGACAGGAGGGCCTGTCGTCTCCGTGACCGCTCCTCGCCATCCTTGTGCCAGTGAGAGTGAGTGAGGTGACGAGGTATTGTGCAAGTGACACGACATTCGGCGCTTATCTGTCTCGGAGTGTGCGCCTGCAGGATTTTGCGCTCCCATCTCGGTCGGCATCGCGAGCTCCTAAAGGGGAGGTGACACAGCCGTAACCTTGCGAGGCCGACGTGCCGCCCGTGTTTCGCGAGAACAAGGATTGCATCGCCGTTTCGTTTTCCGTTCTCCGTCGAAAGCCGCCCAGGGACCGAAGAACGGCCGGATAATGCAGCTGAGGTAGGTGGCCCTGCTCACCCTCATTTTGCGCTTCGATGGTGCTTGTGGTTCCGGCCTATACGCTCTTCTAGGCTCGGCTTAGTGCAAATTGCATTCACTGTGCCTCTTCAGTCATCGAGAACCTTACAAATAAGATACGGGATATTTTGCAACTGTCCGTAGCTTTCTTTGGACTTTCTAAGGATTTCATGTGTGTGCGTTTATAAGCGCTAGAAAAAGAAATGCACGGTGTAATTCCATTTCGTCTTAAGCACTCAATTTCTCTTGTTCGTACGTAGTTAATCTTGTTTATTTATTTGTTAATTTTTTTCAAGGGGACACAAGCTCATGTATGTTTTGTGAGTACAATACTTACACAGGCTGTTCAACGTCATTTCGGGTATGAGGATTGAATAGCGAGATCTTCGAGCCAAACAGAAAATAGCAATGACTGCAAGCTGTTTTTCCAGCATGCCTTCTCATAATTTGGGAAAGTATCTCTAACGCAGAGCGACGACCAAGTGGTAACTCTATCGGCTTCTGAATTTTGTTCCAGACAACATAAAATCAATGCATAATGTTGTTTGTTCTTTAGTTTACATACTTCGTCCTAAAGACGTCTTCCTTACCGGCGTCGTCGCAAAGGCGAGGCGCGGCCATGTGGGAAGACTGATGTGATTATGCAAATAAAACAACCATGACGTACGGTGAACTCTCGGGCTGCTTTCAATTTTACTGTTCAGAGCAGTTGAGGACTCTGGGGAAAGCCTGAAGGAACGACTCGACGTGACTAGATTGTCAAGTATGCAAATATGCCCAGACATTTCGCGAACGCATCTAAGATAACACCATTACAGCGTCGTCTGCGTACCATCATTGAGCACGACGCAGCGAACGCAGTGGCGTAGAAACGTTATTTTCTTTGCTTTGTAGTTGTGTAGCTAGATAGATAAACACCTGGGAAGTGTATATTGAACTGCTTTTATTAACCATGGGAAATTTGCAAGGGTTGAAGTCTGCCAATCGATCCCTTAAAGATATCGTTCTAGACGTCCTCCGACGGAGTCTAGGTTGCACGAGCCAATTGGTTTTTATATGATATAAAAATATAGAGCTATGATGCCTAATCTAAATATTTCTTTCTTTCTGCAGTACCCTGCAAACAGAGTGCAAGTTCGGACTAACAACCTTATTAGAGCTTAAAGTAATAAAAAGAAATCCGCCTGACTGTTTATTCAATATGACAAATAGCGATCAAATGACCAAGTTGGAAATATCGAGAGCAGTGCCCACCACGTGACTAAATTAAATTAAATTATGGGGTTTAACGTGCCAAAACCACTTTCTGATTATGAGGCACGCCGTAGTGGAGAACTCCGGAAATTTCGACCACCTGGGGATCTTTAACGTGCACCTAAATCTAAGTACACGGGTGTTTTCGCATTTCGCCCCCATCGAAATGCGGCCGCCGTGGCCACCACGTGACTAGTAGCTATCGGCAAGATAAACCATTGCGGCTGTCGCCAACGACTCAAACGTCGGTGTACCAATCATAATGATAATCAATGATAAACGAGCAAAACCAGCACTCATGCACAAAATTAGCTTTGCTGTTTGCTAGCGCCTAGCTGACATAACAACAATTTGGTAAACCTCGTGGCCGAATGATGACTAAAAATACCCTTTTGCTTTTCATATCTGAACTCTCACAGCTGCATTATTGTGCCAGCGATATTTACGCTCCGTAGGAAACATTGTCACTGCAATCAGACATCGTCAAGTTCTAAGACACGGAAAGTTGAGGTAGCGGTCCTGAGGCAGCTTTTGTTTAACTGCAATTTAACACCTCGCCGAAAGAGTTCCAAAACAAGAAAGCGATTCACAAGAAGATGGAGGCTTCGACTTATTAACAGTGGAGGGATGTCGCTGAAGCCGGCGCTCCGACAAGGGCACTTGTCTTCGTCAGGGCAGCCCTGACGAAGACAAGCCCTGATGACAGGGCTTCACCAGACAAGCCCCGGTGCCAGGCCAAATGAAGCTAACGTTCCGACAGGGGGGACTTGTCTTCGTCAGTGCTTGCCTTCTTGTCTTCTACTACTGGGAGCGTGCACTGTGCGGCATGGAAGGCTCAACGGTCACTTTAGTATACGCATCGCGGACGTTCTGCCAACCGTGCTGTTTTTTATCTTCCTCAGTGCCCACGCGCAGGCAAACTTGTTCCATTCTGTGTGGCAATGATATGCCTTTCGTCGTCGCTGACACGAGATAAAGTACAACGCGGTGCAACAAACTTGACGAAAGATAAACAAATGATCGAAACCTAATAATGGAGCGGCAAGATTATTTCAGTGTGCGTTTGAAAGAAGATGTAACACCAAGAAGGATTCCGAGAAAGGTAAAAGCTACCGACCAACAATGACCCGAACGTATATGCTTGGTTGCGGATACTGACGCATATGACTGCAGCGATATCGAGCACGCAGGAACGCGATGCGAATATGGCATCACTCGCAGTCACTGTGCACTTTTGGCTATAAGAGCTGAGGCGTCGTCGATGACGACACTTTAGAAATGGCCATGGATCGAGAAGAAGAATAAATCCAGCAGAAAAATAAAGCGAGTTCAATTCGAAGTAAGCGTACACTGGCAGACGCGCATAGAGCCACCAAGGGCGCGGAACAGTGCGGGCGTTGCAGCCGTCTGTCTTCCTCCGTGGCTCGCTCATGGACCACATACCATCACGCACCCCTGCACACTGCACTCCTTCTTTCATCACTTCCCCGATCGCATAGATAGCGGGGATAAAAGGAAGATGAAGGAAAAGAGAAGATCGACGCTAGCCCCACATTCTCTGTACACGCAGTATACGCATAAAGGTGAAAGCGGCGACAAAGAAAGAAAGCCGTCAGCGAATGTAGCCGAGGAAGCGTTGTCTTCTCTTTTTCTCTAATTTGTGGCGGGACTCCGTGAAATATGCCGGCGAAAGGCAACAAAACGCCAGGGGAAAGTCGATTACCGGGTTAAAGAAAAACAAACAGGCAGCCCAGTTACAACGCCGCCAGCAGGAAACGAAAGGAAACCGCCGGCGCCGCTTCATAAGTCTTTCTCGCGGTTCTATTTTAGGGTTGCGCCACGCTTCTTTCATTCCAGCGAAGCGGGTCACACGCACACTTACGCTTCTTCGAGTGGGTCCGGAAAGAGAAACCTCGCCGAGCCAGAAAACGAGCGTCTCTCCGCCGCTGACGCCACAGCTGATTTCCGTAACGCGGTGGGCACATCGTTGCTGCTGCTTTCTACACCGGGCCTCCAGTTATAGTCATTCCATCCGCCTCAATACTGCCCGTCAAACGTCTCCCGTTTCTTCCTCGTCTCCTGTTTAGATCGATTTGCTTTGGACAAATCTACGGCGGGATTCTTCTTTTGCTTAGTATGCAAGGACAGTGAAAAAAAAAAGAAAGAAATGAACAGTTCTTATTCCTTCCCCGTCTTTCTAGTACGGTTCTCACTCTCCTCTGTTTCTCCCGCGGCAGTTATTTCTTACCGTTGAAGCGCACTGCTCATAACCTGTGCCCCATCCGGTAGCTGGGCGCAATAAAACCCGGCACACGCGTGCACTGCAGAAGGCCGGCGTTTCTCAGCAACACGCATACGCGCGCCACCGCTCGGAATCTCGCTGCCTCGGGAATGCAACGCGTAACGCCACCCACGGCGTGTGGCCCGCGCCGCCACTTGATTGCTTTCCCACCGCCGGCAGCGCTGAACCGCAACAGAAAATAAACAGCGCAGGATCAACGCACGCACGGTCGGCTTTCCGAATCGTGGCCCGTAACAATAAAACCCGATGTAGCCGTACGCGGAAGGAGAATCCGCTTGCCAGGAACGAGTACGCAATATGCGCTGCGTGGAAGTTGTGGCGAAGGGACGACGATGGGATTGTGTAAAAAGAGACTGTATACGAGGAAAAGAGGACTTCCCGCCCGGCCTTCTTTCTTCCTTTTGCGGTTGTTTTGCATCCTTCTTTTTTTTTTTTTCATCGTGGAAGACCGTTTTAGCGTTTCATTTTTGGCAAGCGTGCAGCCGTGTGCCTGCGATCTCGTTGACCCGCGCAGATCTTTGGATAGCTGCTTCAAAGTGCTGCGCACGCCTTCCCCGCATCTGCAAATCCTTTGGCACGACCACCTCAGGTGTCGTTTGTGGAGCACGAGGAAAAGCGCGATAAAACGGGAGTGCGTGCGGAGAAGAAGCGTGTTCGATGAATATTCCACGCGGACGCACGCGCCAACGTCGCCGCGTGCGAGTTAACCTGCACCACGGCCGTGCACGGGACTCGCGCGCGCGTGGAGTCCAGCCAGGCCGTGCCTGCACCTTCGACAGATTCGTATCCATCCGCTGAGGAGAAATTATTCGGTGTCGCCGAATGAGATCTGGCGACACCGAATAACAGTGAAATTCACGTAAATACTTGTCATTGTGTCTCTGTGAATGCATGTAAAGCTTATTTTATGCGCCAGACATATGCATACGTAGGGCGTCTCTGATGTTTGAGATAGAATGCCTGCTTTTCGCCCACAAGTAAAGCTTAACGACGTTCGGATACGGCTACGTGAATGTCTGATTTATTGGCACCGAGGCAGAAATGCGTTCGTTTAGTGCCGACAACAAGAAATTCGTCTAACAAGAAATCTCTTGCAGGAGTGATTTACACACATCTCCTTTGAAAATTCTCAATGCGTTAACCGCGTTCGTTAACCGAAGCGAACGTATACATTTCGCACTAGACATTTAAGTGTTCCAAGCGTTTAAAGAACATATAGAGGGTGACTAAGTGAAAGTGCCCCACTGCAACCCTCCTCATCTGAATGCATGCCTAATTAAGGATTTACTTAGTCAAGTCACGTGCTAAATTTGCAGAAACTTCATAATATCCTCTAAATAACAAAATGACTGCGTTGTAGGAACGTAACCGAAGTCTTAGTGGCATAACTGTCTGCTAGTATAGCATGGTTAAACGATTGCGTAACGAAAAGCATGAAACCAAAGAAAACTCCGTATCTAGCACGAACATCGACATTGTATGCTGCGTACTTGTTTCTGCACGAGTGCGCGTTGAAAATATGCACGCTACAGCGCCAGGCGCCAGACGAGACCAGGCTTTGAATTCCAACAAACGTTGGCAACTGCTTGAACTGGAAGCCGCGGCAAAGACTTCGTGGCGAATGTCCATAAGGACGCTAAGCTATTGCCGTGCCAATCAGTATATTACTTAAAATATCCCCCGAGGGGGGGGGGGGGGGGGGGCACAACTTGAGTAATGCAGAGGCCGCATTCATCTTGCAGTTCTTCGACGTTTCCTTGTACCTTTTCCAGTCTTGCACTACATTCTAGCACGCAACGCCTTCAGTGGTCGGTGTCCTGCTTTTTTTTTTGCGCTTCTTCATGATGCCTCCCGACCAGACGGGCTTCCGTGAAAACCTCTACTTCACTGAAGCCGAATGGGAAAAAGAAAAAGAAAAGAAGACCGCGAGCAAGAAATGTAAATGTGCGGTCACTGCGCACTAGGTCGACGAAGCCCTGGTGATACTGCAATTCGTCCTGTGCAGGACCACTTTCTTTGACGTGCGCCGAAATTGTAATGCAAGGGCGTTTTCTTGCCCCTCAGTTAAACAAACGGTTGCGGCTTGGCCGAGCATGAAGTCGATGTCCGTGGTAGCTGTGTGGTGACGCCCAAACAACAGAGCAGGAACAGGGCTGAGCAAGGATCACTGTTTTGTGCTCTGCGTTTGTAAATAATCAGGTGGTCTAAAACGTAATTAATTGTCATATATTGCAAACGTCAAAACAGCTCAAAAACCTGTGCAGAATTCCTTTTACATTTTTTTAGCAGCTTCTTGTTAGTCTATCCAACGTGCGTGAAGTCACAAACGTACCCTCATGCAAAAAGCGGCAGGTCACATTTCACGTAGTGTGGGTGAAACAAAGGATTACCGTGCAGTGTCGACGTCGCGATCAATACTTCCGGCTGCAGCGCGCGCGGTAAGGATGAGCTAGAACTCAGAACCGAGGTCGCATATTAAACCACATCCAACTACGTTGCTGTCGCAGTCTATGACTTATTAAACATACTAGCTTTTTTTACTTTGTGTTCCCCCCAAACGCAAAAATTTCTTCGCATCTGTTCCATAGTGTCGTCAGAACATCTCTCGAAAAAGTGTCTGCATAATGGATTTGTCACGTGGATAGTGATGCTAGCGAGCACCAGGCGCCGCTTTGCGCTGTGTAGGCCGCTCTTAATAAAGTAATGAATTACATCAGATTTCAAATGTTGGCCACTTGAACCGCTGTTTAGTTTGTTGCTATTGTCTGACCACCCGGTTCATGCTCCTGACGCATTATCACGTACGCACTTCTCCAAGCTCTTGAGACGAGCAGAAAACCACGTGCCATGGCAATGCAGCGCGGCTGCCTCGACGTTAGCGGCGGTGCCTGTTTACAACGACGACATAGCGGATCGACTGCACAGACCAAGCAGCCCGAAGCGTGAGCTCGCGGGGAGCGGTCTTCTTCGTTATTGCGATTTGTCTATGAGAACAAGTTGAGAGCACGTGCCCCGTCGTCCTGTTGGCTAAACCATCAACTCCACCGGGCCCCTCTCCCGGCCTGGCCCTTTCCGTTCTTCTGACATGGCGCGCAGTTCACACGGCGACGGCATGCAGTGTGCACGGCGCAGCCTTCACCCAGATCGGTGGTGCATCGAGCGCTTCGGATAACGTCACCGCTGCGCGTCCTCGCGCATTCCACATCTTAGCGCCAGCCTTGCGGGCTTCACTCGGTATCGGAGAGCGCGCGCTGATCTCAAGCTCGATGCGAATTCGTCGTGCGGCTGAGCAAGGTCGGCCAATGGCCGCAAGCCGGCCTCGTCGGCGTAAACAATCACAGTTTTTACGACGCTTAGGCAAATTACCCTGGAAAGCTCGTTCGCCAGCGATTAACAATGGTTCTCACTGAAAAATAAAAGAACGAGAGCGTCTCACAGATGTGCGGTCCTTTAGCTGCTCACGCCTGTCACCCGAGACGACTGCGCATGCCCGAGAGCTGCCTCCTCTGCTCGGGTCGTTCAGCATGTCTAGGACAAGGAGACACGGGTTTCTTCCCTGTTTTCCAAGGCAGCGACTGTCACGCAGCGATATACAGAAACTGCTCGTATATTGGCTGCTCGTTATATGACGAACAGGGTCAGACCATTCAAGGACTCGACGGCCCAAACCCCAGCGGGCAGCTTCGAGCGCTTGTACTGTACATACATGTTAATAGATCGACAGGGACTGTCTTTACTCTCTCAGCCCCTGTGGATTTATTGTGCAATAGTGTGCAATAGACACGTACTATGGGTGCTACACGAAATATATTCATAATGTACGCTTCGCCTTCGTCAGCTATCAGAAAATTGATGCCGATCTGCGGAGTTCATCTTTGCGTAGGCTTCGCTTAGTTGCTTGGTCGCTACGCTGAATTAGCTCGCCACTTTACATTTTGTAGGCTAGAGCCGGGTATAAGACCGCTGCAGCTAGGTGTATCATACTAGCTAAAAAATGCTAAGTGCGCAGCCTTGGAACGTCAAGGAGCAAGAGAGAAATCCGAATGATTATTCAGTGATCACAGAAGTGCATGGTGGCATGAATTTGTACGAAAAGTTCGAATGGGGGTGAGTTAAGAGGATCAGGGTATGAAGAGCATCGAAACAAAGCTCCTCCCTAAGTTTGACTGGCTGCAGAGCGTTAGCTGTGAGGCAATAGAACTTGTAGCACGGTGCGGTGTCTTCTTAGGCTTATCGTTCATTGCACATATGCATGTTTTGATTTATTAATGAGCAAGGATTATATGCCCCATTACGCGAAAATCCGTCGGCGTGACTGAAAGATGGTACCAAAAATTTCCGACGCTGCAAAGAGTAAAATCACGTCAAATAAATGCGCGTATTGACGTCACATTTCTCAGGGAGGTTCCTGTAAACAAAGTAAATTAATGGCTTTGAAAATAAAGTTTCGCGAATTTCGGTTAGAGTGGGAATCGAACCTGGGCCTCCGGAGTGCGAGACGAGCACGCTTCACCGACGCCGCGACGGCTTTCTTTTTTTTTTCATTATAGTCGATTTTTCATGGACTGGAAACACACAATACATGTACATACTAAGAAATCATTATATTGATAATGATAAAAAAGGCGCGCCATCAATTCTTAGCTCGCCTGTTGGAGTTAAAAGCGCGTCAATGACACTAAGTCATCCAGCATAATAAACCATACTTGGTTCGTCTTGGTGCGACGCCACGACGGCTCCACGGGTCTGGTTGACGGCATGGAAAAAGGAACGGCTAGGAAGGAGCATCGCGCAATGCGATTGATGTCGTCCCAACAGGTGCCCAGAGATACGGGAAAAATGTGACCACAGACACAGACAGAGCAGCCGAGCAGCTGCCGGCCGAGCGCGCATCGATTAAAAACTACGCATAGAATAAAACAACTACCAGGCACATGGAGGAAGGAAAGCGTAGGAGAGTCGCCAGTCGCATTTTTACATTTGCTAGTAAGTACAGCGGGGCGTGGCATTTCCCGAGGCACTTTCGGAGGCGCTCGACGTTTCTGCTAAGACCGGGTGCGAGAGAGAAAATGTGGGGGCTTTTGCTCCTTGAATATCGGACTTTGCCTAGGCACTACGGAGGAGAAGTTTCCTTGCTCGTGTTGTACGCGTTTGTGCCCTAGATATTCCGGCATTGCGGAGTTGGGTCGAGTTTGTTTACGCTCTGACGCTGGCTGCCCGCACGGTGAAGCAGTGGGCACGGATTTGGTGATCGCTGTGTCTGGAGGTACGTCGGACAGACTCGCGCCTGCGGCGCTGGTGCTTAGTAATTTCGGATTAAACATTTCTGGCCCTTTACGGCGCTCTACCTAAAAAAAAACATCACTGATTTTCCAGGGGGAGCAGTAGGGGCTGTACTAGAGGCCGGGCCTTCTCTCCTAGTGCAGTATCTTCGCTCTCTTGGCAGGCTTTTCGTATGCTGCTGTCTTCGATTTTTCAGGAGCATTTTAAAGGGATCCCCTTTGCGTGAAATAAGCGTACGGTGCCTTAGCAACCGCGGTTGAACGCCATTGCCTGATGTCACGCCATGATGATTATTGGCTTTGCGTCTCGCCCCCGTTAGGTTCTGTTAAGCTTAGGTTTAGGTTAACTTAGATTAGGTTAGCGTAAAAGGTGTTAGAGTCGCGCGGCGTATTCTCACAGCGGTAACGCCGTGTGGATTATTGTCCTTGCGGCTCTGCCACGCTAGGTTAGGCTAACGGTAGGGTACGTTAGGTTACGCTGCGTTAGCGTAAAAGACGTTAGTGTGGCGCGGCGTAGTCTCACAGCGGTAACGCCGTGCGGATTATTGTCCTTGCGGCTCTGCCACGCTAGGTTAGGCTAACGGTAGGGTACGTTAGGTTACGCTGCGTTAGCGTAAAAGACGTTAGTGTGGCGCGGCGTATTCTCACAGCGGTAACGCCGTGCGGATTATTGTCCTTGCGGCTCTGCCACGCTAGGTTAGGCTAACGGTAGGGTACGTTAGGTTACGCTGCGTTAGCGTAAAAGACGTTAGTGTGGCGCGGCGTAGTCTCACAGCGGTAACGCCGTGCGGATTATTGTCCTTGCGGCTCTGCCACGCTAGGTTAGGGTAACGTTAGGTTACGTTAGGTTAGGCTACGTTAACGTAAAAAGGTGTTAGGGTAGCGCGGCGTAGCCTCACAGCAGTAACTCCGTGCGGATTATTGTCCTTGCGGCTCGGCCACGCTAGGTTAGGTTAACGTTACGTTACGTTATGTTAGGCTACGTTAGCGTAAAAGGCGTTAGGGTATAGCGCGGCGTAGTCTCACAGCGGTAACGCCGTGCGGATTATTGTCCTTGCGGCTCGGCCACGCTAGGTTGGATTAATGTTAGGTTACGTTAGGTTAGCTTAGCGTAAAATGCGTTAGGGTGGCGCGGCATATTCTCAGAGTGGTTACGCCGTGAGGATTATTGTTTTTGCGTGTCGGGCACGTTTGGTTAGGTTAACTTTAGGTTAGGTTAACATTACGTTAGGTTAGGTTAGTGTACAAGGCGCTAGGGTAGCGTGACGTATTCTGATAGCGGTTGCAGGGGCGCCAAGCGTCACCGACGGCCTTTCAGCCACTGGCGTTCAACCGCGGTTGCTAAGGCGCTCTGCCTTCTCCATCTTCAATACATGCGGCCCGATTTATACTACGGTCCCTACTACTCCCACGGAAACACATTTGATGTTATTTTCAAGGTGCATTGCCGTAAGGCGCGAGAAACGTACGATCCGGCACGACTGACTTAGCACAAGCGCCGCAGGTGCGAGACAGTCTGTCCGACACAGCGGTCGCCAAATGGGGGGTCAGTGTCCGCTGTTTCACCTGTTTCACCGCGCCGGCAGCCAGCGTCCGAGCGTAAACAAACTCGCCCCCACTCCGCAATGCCGGCACGCCTGGGCACCGAAACGCGTACAACACGCGCTAACAAACTTCTCCGTAGTGCCTAGGCAAAGTCATATACTGAAGGAGCAAAAGCCCCACATTTTCTCTTTCGCACCTACTCTTTCTCGTGCATGAGCACAAGCGTCCTGCGCCTCCGGAAGTGCCTAGCAATTGTAAACTCGCGCCCCGGCCAGCACGGACGTTTTGGAGAAAGTGTGGCGGAAGTCACGTGCCGTTTTTCGCAAAGGACCACTGGGACTGGTACCCCAAACCTCAACGTCGCCATAGCAACCGCGCTTCTTAAGCTCTTGCGGCTGCTGTTCTAGGCCTCTGAAAAGTGAGATAACTTTTTTTGGCCCGCGTCTTTCTCGCAGCACATTCTGTTCGCGAGACCGCTTGTCTTTGAAGCGGGGTGTGTAAGTTTCAAAGTTGTGTTTAGGGTCTATGAGAGTGAGTGCCAGCCAGGCAACAGACACACTCAAGCAACCACGGCGCGGGTCTTCATCGTCTTCAGCACAGGAGCGCATCTGCTGCGCTAAAACTGTTACCCAAGTTTCGTAGGCTTTGTTCTGACGCGTGTCGGCAGCACCCACTTCCGACGGCTCGTAGCAATGCAAGTTCAAAGCTCCCGTCTATCTGCTCCGGCGAGCTGATTGGAGGTGCAAAGGGAGACGGAACACCAACATGGCTGCAGTTCCAGCTTCAAGGACGTGACGTCAGGGCCTCTCCTATTTTGTTTCGTTCCTCCATGACTGGGCACCAAACGTCTCGGCCAATCTCGATTCTTGCTCGTGATCTCGACGCAAGGGGTGACTGGTGTCACGTAGCGTTCGCTTGCCAAGGCTGGCAACGTGACGTAATGCTCTCTCCCAAGGAGGAAGGAAAAATACAGGAGGAAGCATTACGTTACACAGCCAGCCTTGGCAAGCGAACGCTCCGTGAAGCCACAATAGTGGCCCAACACGTGACCTCTTGCGTCGAGATCATGGAGCAAGAATCGAGATTTGCTGAGATGTTTGGTTGCCAGTAGCTATGCCAGTAGTTTTTATTCGGTGCGCGCTTGTTCAGCTGCCCTGCCGTGGCTCTGCCTGCAGAGTGGGAACATTAAAACCAACCGCGCACTTTGACGTGTGATCACGTTTTGGGCCACCAGGTTGGCTTGAGTCGCGTTGAGGTGTGCTTCCTCCTATCATTTTCCTTCCTCCATGACTATATACAGGTGTGCCTAGTGCGTGCGTCATTGCACACGTCACGTTTATGAACTCCTTTCAGCAAGTGAGCGCGTTGAGAGGCTTTGCACGTTTTGATTTGGCCTTATCGAGGCGCAGTTAGAACGCAGGCGAGAGCTTGCGCTGACAAGGAACGCGCGAAAAAAAAATGAATTCACCAAAGGCACTATCATACTTTCGCATTCCCACACGTAAGCAGTGTTTCTGCTGACTTTTTTTATTTGCCGACACTATCGGTTCTGATTAGAACCAAGATGGGAGTGGTATTACACACACACGCAAAAAGATACGATAAACAGTGTTGGTGCACGTAGCAGAAAGAAGGTATAACGGCGTGTACACGGGTAACACAACACTCACCAATAACAATAAACTCGCACTTGGGGTAACAGAAATTAAGTAGAACGCAGTTAAAACTTACTTTTCCATCGAGTTCCCGGCGTAGTTATTAGATAGCAATAAACACGGGCGGAGGGACGCGCCCACGCACGGGACTTTGCAGAGCGACACGATTTCAAAACCGAAAGCAAACTGCAAAGATTGAACTGCAGTGGTCTACAGCAACAGTTACCTTTTAAATAAGGCAGCACAATCGCATCGCACAGCGCTATCGCGAGAAATCGCGAATACACAGTCGCGCATGTCCAGTAGATATGTTACTGACCAATCCATTTTTCCATTCTCCTCAGGAGTCCCACTGTGCACAGCAGCCTAGGTTTAACGACGGCGGCACAGCTGCCTCGGTCCTTGCCCGCGGATCACTCAAAAAACGAGCATCGCCTCCGCGTCGCCGACTTAAGAGGAAGCTTTAGCTCGCGTGCTCCTATCTAAACACATGTAAAAGGAGAATTCGTTTTTCTCGGCAACCACTGCACCAAATTTGACGAGGTTTGTTGCATTTAAAAGACAGACTTAAAATCTAGTAACAGTTGGTTTCGAATTTTCGATTTATGTCCTCATTTTCTTATAAAAAAAATGGCAAAAATCGGAAATCTTCAGAAAACGAAACTATCACGTTTACAACTCTGTAACTCAGTAAGAAAAACTGATAAAACAATTCTCTAAATTGCATCTAATAGTACATCTAAAGCGGACAAAATTGATATGTTACTCATGAATCTGAAAAAATCTAGTAATATGGAAATGCAGCTTTTGCAGAACCTTTGTAAACAACGTAACAAATTCACGTAAGATATAAAATGACATACTGAATTTGTCCGCTTTCAACGATCTGATGGATGCCATTTACAGGAACGCGATATCTTTTCTTGATGTAGAGCTACTAATTTGTAAACTTCGTGCTTCTATATTTTTTCAGACGGTCGAATATTTTAAAATCCTTTTAAAAAAATCCAGGCCCTAAAGCGACATCGCGCTTCCAACAGTCACTAGAATTAAACTTTTTCTCTGAAATGCAACAAATTTCATTAAAATCGGTCCCGAGGTTATCTTAGAAAAACGTTCTTGCCTTTTACACGTCTTTCAATAGGCCGTGCCGGAGTTGGGCCCGAGCTAAAGCTTCCTCTTAAGAGGATTTTAAAAAATTCGAAAGTTCGAAAATTATAGACGCACGAAGTTTACAAATCAACAGCTCTGCGTCAAGAGCAGGTATCGCGGTTCTGTAAACGGCATCTATTAGATTATTCAAGGCAGCCAAATTCGATATGTCAATTTATATCTTACGGGAATTTGTTACGTTGTCTACAAGGATTCTGCAAAAGTTGTATTTCCATATTACTGACTTTTTTTTAGATTCATGCGTAACATATCAATTTTGTCCGCTTTAGATGTACTATCAGATGCAATTCACAGAATTGTGATATCATCTTTTTCTGGCTGAGTCATAGAGTTGTAAACTTGATAGTTTCGTTTTCTGAAAATGTTAGATTTTTTCCAATTTTTAATAGAAAGTTGACAACCTAAATCAAAAATTGGAAACCAGCAGTCACTAGACTTTAAGTTTTTTCTTTTAAATGCAGCAAATCTGGTCAAATTTAGTGAAGTAGTTGCCGAGAAAAACGTATTCTCCTTTTACATGTATTTAGATAGGAGCTCCCGAGCTTCCCCTTACAACCGCCCTGCCATAACGCACCAGCCGTGCTCACGCCTGGCGAGCTAGGAGAGTGCACGCTCTGGAACGCGCGTCAAGCAGGCGCCTCCATCAGTGCACGCCCCCGCCGCGGAGGTCGGCCGCAAAAAGAAAAGGCGGTTGCAGCCGCGGCGGCGTGGCAGCGGCAACGCTGGCGACGCAATCGGGTCAGCGAGCCAACACCCAGCGGCTCCGGGATCCGAATTACATGCAATAAGGCTCCCTGGGCAACGCTTTTGCAGCGCCGAGGGGAGGGAGGGGTGTAAGGGGGTCGCGGGCTCAATTCCTCGGCCCCCTGCCTGTTGGCGCGGCCTCCACTTGTGTTCGCAACGAGCTCTCTCGTACTGCCCTCGCTTCGGCGCGTGCGGCCTGCAAAGCACACTCGTTGCTCGCAACCCATGTTTGTGTGCGTGGGCAGCCGGCGTCCAAGTCGTGCGCGGAGTCGAGGAGGAGGAGGCGTACGTACGCAAAGACAGCGCTGTCCCAGTTCGGCCGACACTCGCCGCCGCTTCACTTCCTCTCGCCGTGGCCGCTGTGCCAGTGTCACGCCAAGGCCACGCACCGAGTTTCGCACGGTGAACGCTGGGAATGCGCGTCGGTGTCGCGGAAGACGGTGTCTGCTGGGAGAAAACGTGGCGTTCGTGAAGGTGGAAACTGAGATGGGAAGAAGCGATCCTTCGGCGCGGGCATGCGGCGCCCAATTGTTTGAAAAAAATACAAAACAACGTAGATGGCACAATGAGCCAAAGACTCAGTAAAGTGTTACTGACTTGTTGTAATTAGGTTTTATATTGACAGCCGTCGTTGCCATCTGTGACACAGTGAAGAGAATTTTCATTGCGTCGGCGGCTCCAGTGCACGTGAGTACCATTGACCTCTCTCCATGTGGATCTTTTCCTCCCCTTTCTGAGTGCAGGGCAGCCAGCGGAAGTTTGTTCTGGACAACCTTCCTGCCTTTTATTCATTCGTTTCTCTCCATATCTGGCTCGTCATTGTCTCTCACGCTATTTTAAGTATTAGAGACACTCCATAAGATGAAGCTGAATTCTGTGTGCTAAACAAAATACAACAGGGACGCGCCCCGCCTTACATCGCGCACACACGTGCATATGCCCGGGTACCAAAACAGTACCAACGAACGAACCAGCGAAGCCAAAGCGGGAGAACTGCATGCACGATGAAAGTCGCGAAAGCATCCAGATGCCACCGGGGCGCTGAGGCCGCCCAGCTAGAGTTACTGAGTATGCTATCTTTGGTAGCATATACAGTAACTCTACGTCCAGCGACAGTCACGCTCCACTATCGTACCACTGCCTTCACAAAGCTTTCGCTATGCAGCGACTCTCTACAGCGGGGCTCGGCAGAAGGACATTTATATAGGAGAAGATAGAATCCGCGCCTGCATATACAAGATATATATCAGTGCAATGCCCAAGGTATCACTAACAAAAGGATGATTTAGCTGCACATGAGCGATCTTAAGCAAGGCGTGATACTGATTATACTTCTGGGTCAGTGCGTGGATGTATACCAGAAAATATCTGACGGAAATGTGATCGGCTCCGTGAGGATGACGTTCAACAAAAGGTTCTCTTAAGGCATTCTGTTTGGGGTGCTGTAACGATCGGCCAGCGGGGGTAGTGACCTTCTAGCCTCTCCTGCTCCGCTTCGACGAATCGCTTCGTGAAGCCAACAATGCGTCCCCTTCGGACAGGCGTGCGGCGCCAGTAGGGGAGACACGTTAGGTGGACCGAATAATGTTTGTTGGTTCACTGTCGCCTTCACGGACCAATGGGAGCAAGAAAGCTCGTGGAAAAGGGTGTTCTAAGGCGTTTCCTCATGGACCCCGAAAACTACCACGGTCGTTTGACAAACGCTCCAGCTAACTGCGGGGTCATTCCAGGAACCAAGACGCGCCAGCTTGAGTCAAGCGTGACAATCCCATTGTACGAGGCTCCCCTCCTTTCTGTGTGCTGATTGAACAAAGGTGCTGGAGTGAGTTTGTGAACCCTCGCCCTCAACGTGGGTCCTTCGACGACATTGGACGATCCGATTGGACGAAAGTTGGACGGCAGTTTTCCTGACCTAGGGATCTAGGGAGGACAGAGGTTAAGCAGTTGTTTTCGGCTCCTCAGTGTGTGCTTCACTTCAGTCATGCTAGACTGACGAGATGTAGCGTTCTCCACTCTTCATGTAGATATTGTAAAAGTACTCCTCGTTCTCGACGAGAACACGTTCCTTCCCTCAACAACGTCCTCAGCATGCATGAGTCGGACGAAGGCATGGGCCAGCTACCCCTTTTTACATGACCGACCCCAACTCTTACAACGTGCAGTACACATACGGCCACTTTGCTCTGCAGAATGCTAATTTTGAAGCTATTTCTATTCATTACTTTGTTTCTTATCATGGCAGCGCAATGCCTTTGTTTGTAATAGGGAGACGAGTCAGACGCGCGCACAAGGAGAACGAGTGCTCGATATATAAAAACGGAAGGGTGTTGCGACCGGGGGTCCGAAGATGTGAGATGTTCATTCACTGTGGAGGAGTAACGGAACGTCAGGCTGAGCCTGACATCCAGGACGTTTTAAACACACGTTTACATTCACGTTTTGTGCAAGAATGATGATGAATAGTGAAGGTAATATCGCAACCCCCCCCCGCCCCCCATCGTCCTGGTGCCGTCGCCTTCCCCCAATATAGCGTCAGGAGATTGATGACATCACCTCCCCCCCACCCTCCCCCGCCAATCCAGAAGTTGGTAGCACTTTTATACCGAGGAGAGCTTGGCCCAAGACACCCGCACATCACTGTGCACCAACAAGGAAAGAGGGAATCTCAATGACTACGTCTCTGGCGCGGACATGGTCGTTGGGGCCGGAGGTCATGTGAAGGAATGTCGCCTTGGAAATTGCCCAAACCCGTCCTGCCGGTGTTGAACTGTTTGCCATGAATCATCGCAATTAGAGACAGCTCTGGCGAGGTCATCGGCTCGTTCACCATTGTCGCGTTCTTCGAGAGCGACTGGTTTCGCGGGGTAAACAGTCGATCACAACAAGGGTCACAAGTGCAGCGCTCATCAAGCCAAACTACCTGGTAAATACGGTGAATTGAAATTGAAATCCAGTCCACTTTTTTCCTTATGAACGCGTCTTAATGCCTCACTGGCCTCCTTCCTGTTCGTTCACAAACACGTAGAAGCTCGCCCGAACCCACTGTTTTGTATTATGGCTTGAACGCAAGAGTGCTTGGGCTCAATTCCAATTGCAAGCTCGCAGAGTGCAGTGTAATGTTTTGAATACACAACATCCCTTGGAAATCTGATCGTGCGTATTGTGAGGAGCACGGACACTGCTTCCGAGACATGTGTTATTTAAAAATCAATGGACACAAAACTTGCGTTCCAAATTGAGCTTGTAGTGAACCAATATGTAAATTTTGAAAACTTCAAGTGCCACTGAAACGTGTTTTGTGCTATTTCTATGTTTGTGTAGCATTTCTGACTGATATGTTTATGTTGTCTTAATATTTCCAACTGGGCCAGTGTAATGCGTATTACATTTACAAATGTTCTTGACGCGATGGATGAGAAGCACCAATTTCTTTAAGTGCATATAAATTATAAGAGAACGTCCACAGTGAAGTTCGATGACGCAACCTTTGGATTTAGTGCATATACTATATCAAGGATTTCAGGATGCCGAATGTATGATTTGCAGTGCCTTTCTTGAGAAAACCAGCACAGTTTGGTACCGAAATTAAGAACTCGTAATAGAGTATTGCGAATAAAATAAGGTCTCCAATGGCGTGAGGGTCTTTGTGGAGCTACTGGGGGGCGATAAATACGAAGTGCAGTTTCTCCTCACGTGCACAGCCATGCGATAGCCCCTACTCACGAGAGCTACAACAAACCAATAAATGAAGTTGGTGGTCGCGACGTATGGCCAGAAGTTGCAAGTGGAAGGTGTGTTAGGTCTTCACAAACGGTACCTGAAAAATTTTTCTCGTCAACCAGCGAGTAATCAGTGGTGAATAGTACGCAGTCACATCACACGAGAGAACATTTGTAACTTAACACAGCGAAGAAGTACGATTGGCGAAGCGTCCCGCCGGTTCATTTTATGGGAGCTTGCGGCAAGAAATGGATAAAGAGTATTTTTTTCGACACCAACAACACCCATTTGTGAATTGATGTACACCTTAAAGAGGTTTGTTCTCAATATTTTATCGTGGAACCACAAATGCAATCGAATACCACGAGTACTCCACGGCCGCCTGATCTGGGAATCCGCCTCTCTTGTCCCTAGCAATGCCGCCATGCTTTCACTTGCCCTCGTAGGCGGCTGCAAGAATTGCCACCCCAGAAGTTTTATATAACCTCCTTGCGGAAACCCTCCCTGAAACGCTCCTTTTTGTAGCTTCCGGGGGGCGGCGTCACAAGTTCAAGCTTGTGCCGTCGCGGCAGCAGCCTGATAATTCATCACAGTGCACTCGGTGCTCGGTACACGAGCGTCTTTGCATACCGCCCCCCTTGAGTATATGGCCACCGAAATCGGGAATCGAACTCTCGACCTCGTGTTCAGCAGCAGAATGCCACAACCACAAGGCCGCAGATAGCTCGTGTACGCTCGCATACACACCGCACTGACATGCAACTGTGAGCGTCTGAGCGTGCAGAAATTGAAAACACCTGAGCCCCGAATTCAGATCAAGACCCATAAAAAAATTTCATAGTTCTTAGTTTAATTCGTAAGGGTAGCTGCAAGCGAATAGCGACGTCAGACGCGACTGCTTCGTTGAAAAAGAAGTCTAAATGAGGATAACTTCTCTTGGAACTCGAGCCGTTTATACTGCGAGAGCTATTTTCATAACAGGATCTATTCGGCCAGCACGTTCGCTCTTTTCGTGCTCCTTTCTTCTTCAAGCAAACATGCTTTCAGAAAGCGCGAAACGAGTCTGCCCGGTTTCTCTATGTTAGCTGCGGCTGTACACAGTTCGATTTGCTTTGCGAGGAATCAAACAAGGACAAGGTAATATAAAGAAGGCACCTGCTACTGTGCTGTTATTTTAACTGTCTGCTTCAATGGATTGTGAAAGCATCACTTGGCTTCAAAGAAACGCGAGAACAGATACGGTGCCGCGGCACACGTCCCCCCACAAATATTCCTTCGCATCGAATAGGCTTCGCTACGGAAAACTGCGTTGACGAGAAAAAAGCAAGAGGAAGGAAAGAAGGAAACTTCAAGCGCCGGGCTATTTAATTTTCGAGCCAAAGTAGGTCAACAGAGAAGGCACGCGTTTTATGAGAATTCTTCGGGATTCGTCATGGTAATTCTGTAGTATGCTAATTGAAAAGAGCGGTACATGTTCCATTCGACTCTATGTGGTAGTGGTAGCGTAAATACGGTTACATTTTCTCATACGATAACGCTTCTGCGCTTTAAACAAACACCGAGAAGCGGGTAATAAAGAAACGGTGGAAAGGAAGAAGTTAGTAAGCGGCGAAAGAGATATAGCGCACGAAATGAACACAAACATCCCGCCGCTGGAGAAATTTTATTTTAAAAACAGGCAAGTCATGGAAATAGATGCACTGTAGCTGGGAAATATTCTTCGATTGTTGTTCTTTTTATTACGATAGCAAATATATGGACACTTCTGGCGCATTTCTGCCGCCATCGCTGTGACGTTCCGTATAAATTCCAAGGGCGATAACAACGGCCCCGCACGCCGTATGCTGATTGCGCGAGTGAAAGCATGCAAGTGTGAGCCGACGATGGCAGCTCGATCTCGTGCGTGCAAGGCAGGAAAGCTCGGAGGAAGCGCGCCGTCTTCGGTCGCGCGCAAGGCGGAGGGAAGGGAGGGGGGTTACGCTGGCGGCTGCTGCGTATGGCACGGCCGCGCGTGTCCTACCTTGAAAGAGATCTACGAGGGGTCAGAGGGCGCCGCGTGCTCATAGCTTCGTGTGCGCTGCGTTCGCGCTGCTTAGTTCGCGTTGAAGCATGAGTCAGCACGAAAGTCAATTCGCGCGCTGCTGCAGCCGCGCTTCCTCACACCAGCGTTTTGAGAGCGAGTATCAGCGGCCATTGAGTGAGAAGTGTTCATGTTTGCTTGTGCGCGCGTGACACCATGCTTGTTATTTAGTTAGCGAATGTTTACAAGTCTATGAGGCATATAATACGACTATCCTTACTTCGCATAGGTGTCGACTAATTTACTATCTCAGTCGATGCTTCGCGTTTCGGGCGAAATTGTGACTTTTTTGTATCGTTGAGACCTACAGTTTGATACCTCTTTCAACTGGATCAGACGCTTTGGAGGCGCGAAGGGATCGTTTTTACTTCTGGAAGTGGTTACAAGATATCCAGATCCCACATACCTCTTACCCGTGTGAAATTAGCCAAGACCTGGTCTTCAAAAGTGTCGTAAGATGGCTTTCCCTCAACATATATATATCTGCAGCGAAGCACCCTTTACTGGAGTGTAGTGCTATGTGGTTTAATTTAGACTACAGTGGCGATAGTTGCACCCGTACCATACCTACTCCACGTCAAACAAGTGCCGATGATAAATAAGACAAGGTCGACGTATATCGTTGTAAAGTGATTATTTCATTAAGGTTGATTTCATCTCTCTATTTCCTCTATTTGCCTATTTCATGTTCATTATTCACTCATTTTGTGTCTTATTCATGTCGTATTTCACGCGTCGACCTTGTCTTATTTAGCACCGACGCTTGGTTGACCCTTCCGGTTTTCCTTTTTTAACCAAGAGGCCAGGGGAGCCGATACCGGTGATCGTATGGTGCAATTTCGCTACTTTTCTACTATATTGGCACTAATTACGCCCGTACCGTTAGTTATGCCTACACTTCGACTAATTCTCAATTTTTGTTCCGCTGAGAGCTACATTATGATACCTCCTGTAACTCGCTACGACGCTCTGGAGGCGCGAAAAGGCCGTTTTTTTATCGGAGAGGCTACAACATACACAGATCCCAAATACCTTATACGCGTGGAAAGTTAAACTAAATACACCTTGTTCTTCAAAAAAATCTGCCCAGTGTACCCAGCGAGTGTTCGCAGCACGCGTCGTACACACTGAGGCGACTAAATGCTACGCATTGCATCTGTGTCACATACACGCATGTCCGCCGCGTGTAGAAGAGCAGATACATCGCGTTCGCAAAAGAGCAAGCGTGGCCGCCCTGTAATTGCAGCAGGCACTAGACAGTTCCCTTTTTTGGCCTTACCGCCCGGCACAAGTGGGATATTCAACCAGCTAAAGCTTTCAAAGTCAACGCTATCCGAAAATACGCCAACTATGGCATATGCATGAGCTTAAGACGTTATAGCTTCTGGTTATAATTTGAACACAAAACGTATTTTCTCTCTCGGAGACTTAAAAGGCGAACCTTTAAAATATCGGCTATTAATGAGTGGGCTGAGACAATGAGCAGACTTAAAATCCTTCGGCACCCGTCTGGGAAACACGCACACAGCCATCTGGCAAGACGCGTCTCCCCCCTGATGCAGGTTATCAGAAAGATATTTCGCATGCCGATTCCACATCTCAATCGTGTCCATGATGACGTAATTCTGGGGACTGTGCCCACAATAGGAAGTCGCTTGGAAGGCTTGGAAGTCCAGCGTATGTCTTCTTTTGCATGCGAAACGTGTGAATCTATTCGAGACGTCCATGGAACTTTTCGTATCGTCTGGGATAAGATATATTTTAAAGCGAAGCTTTCTTTATCTGCTTCCCCGAGGTTTGGCGTGGCTAGATCGGTCGTTCAGTGCCTCACCTTGGTGGCCCAGCACAAAGGGTCACTCAAAAAAAAAAAAGAAAACATTTCCGGTGGTGGAATTTAAAATAGGGTCCTTCATTGCAGCAGCCAGAAGCTCTACCCTTTCTGTGTCTGTAAGGTTCGTGGCCGAGGATGGTTGCGGGATGCGTTTATCGTTGGAATATAAGCTACGCGAGACGCGAGGAAAAAACGCACTGCGTCGGTTATCGTGTTGCGCCCTTTCGTCTTGCCGGCTCGCCAAAGCTTCGCTTATAGCGATTTCTACAGTGCGTGAGATTTTTATGAAGTTCAAAGCGAATAGATTTATATGGCTCTTTTATTGCGATAGCAAGTGTATGGAGACTCCAGGCGCATTTCAGCCGTCGGCGTCGCCGTGAAGTTTTGTATAAAGTCCAATGGCGCTAAAAGCGTCGCCGCGCGTCATATGCTGTATGCGAGAGTGAAAGCGTGCGAGGGTGAGCCGACGATGGTAGCTCAATATCGCACGCGCAATGGAGGAAAGCGGGGAGAAAGCGCGCAGTCTTCGGTCGCGCGCAAGGCCCGGGAGGGGGGGGGGGCGGAGGCGGGCGGCGCGTTCTACTTCGGGTCGCCGCGCGCGCCCGCCCGCCCTGTCCACTATATCATGAAAGCTACCTGCGATGGGGACAGTCCGCCGCACGCTGTGCTTTCGCGACTTCGTTCGTGTGGATGCGAGACGCTCACAGGTCAATTCGCTCGCTGCTGCTGCCGCGCTTTCTCGCTCCAGCGTTTTGACAAGTTTCCGCTGTCAACGAGTGAGATGTGTATATGTTTGCTATTGCGCGCGTGACACCATGCCTGGTAATTTAGTTAGTATTTGAACGTTTACAAGTTTATACGGCCGATAAAACTACTATCCGTACTTCGTATAGTTGTCTACTAATTTGCTATCGCAATAGATGCTTCGCCTTTCGGGCAAAATTACAACTTGTTTCTTTGTTTACCCGCAGAAGTGGTTTATAACTTGGTTTCCAACAAACTTCTGGTGCCAGGGTGGTACCTTTCTGCCCATACAGATTATCATTTCTGACCCATTTACTCCGTTTACGGAAAGCGGACGCTGTTGCAGGCTTTCGCTTTTCTTTATCTGACATCGGAAGCAAACTTTGTGCTTTGCTTAGGCTGTTGTCTTGACATTTGTTCTCGATATCGAGGGAAGAATGTCTATAGCTTATGTTAACGCGCAGGTGGCCAGCCATGTTACTGTCTTGGATTTGCTTGACTTCAGGCAGCATGCGCAAACATCCGATCTTCGCTCGTGGCAGCTCGCGTGTTGATATGACTGAAACACTCATTGACGAACACAAAGAGACGAAAGCAGCGAAACGCTTAATTCAGTAGATTGAATGACGCCAAGTGACCCATGTTCAACGCGCCCTCTTTAAATGAACAGACTTTATAACTCGAGTCCCACAGACGCCTGTAGTGTATACTATGTCTTCAAGTTCTGCAGTTCCTGCAGCCCTCGCTAGCCTTCGACCGTCATCTAGTTAGCTTGAGAAATCAAATAGCCATGTTCTTTTTCAAACACCTTTCTATTTGGTTTAGCGATTCGCGCCAACGCTGATGCAAATTCCGCCAAATATTATGACACAAGGTTTGTGAAAGAGCCAGAAAAAATAAGTAAATAAGAGGAACTTTTCCGCGCTTGAAAAAGAGAGAGCCAAAAGAATAAGGAAGGTACATGGGATACGCCAGCACAAAGCGAATAACATTGTTGAAAAAGGTAACCAGAGAGAGACGTGCGTGTATGAATTTCGCAACGCGCGCAAAGGCCCTTAAAGGATGAAGAAAAGCATATAGTGCACAACGCAGGTTCGAATGTATTGCCAAGAGCGCAAACACGGTACCGAGTCAGAAGCAAGTTACTCGTTCACAAGATAACGCAACTTAGCATAGCGCGCACTTCATTATACTATACAGACGATTGAAAAGAAAAACACGATTTCTATTCACTAGGGTGCTTAGAATGCAGAGAGCGCAACCGAATGTCTCGCAAGCATTCGTGCTCTTGGCAAACTTGTAAGAGCAGTTCATTATTAACGGAACAAAAGGTGCGGGCTGCACGTAATGTTACAACGAGTAAATAAATTCCCTCGCTCCATCGCACTCCATTGCATAGCATGGTATTGTTATCTCACGGGCGCACTGCGAACGAAACAGCTCGCGGCCCAACTTGCCTGTTTTATTCGTCGCAAGTTTCAAATTACTCGGCGCCCTATTGCATACCCACTCTTTTGTACACCTTACTCTTCGTTTTGCAATTTTCGCCTCGTGACGTTGTGGATCTCATAAACAAATGGGACAATTGGCTCTTATTCGCTGCTTGCTGACGACTTCGTTCCGCGAGTCTGTCAAAGCAGAGACCTGCGGTTTTGTATACTGCTTATATTTCTGGCAGAAATGAAAAGTAAAAATAAAATATAAAGCATACACCAAAACAAATGATGAAGAAGAAGCAGAACGTAATCGAAATCACTAAGAACGCCCGGAACGGTGTAAGCCGGACGCTAGTTTGAACAGCAGGTGATTAACTGACAAGCGTGCTCTTTAAGCTTTAGCAATGTACCGGCGACAAAGAAAACGGGAATTGTTTAAAAGCATTCTGCAAGGAGTGTGCTGCTTTGTCGCTTTGTGAAAGCTCAAGCATGCATTCAGGCTCAGCTTTTGTTCTCCAAATGTGTTCTTAGAATAAAGACCCTCTGGATTCGAGACTGTAGTGCGAATGATGTCTTTCTATCGCTCAGTGAAAAAGAAAAAAAACGCGTCTGTACTCCGGAGCACCGCGACTGCTTGGATGTCTGCGCTTCGATAGTGCCCTTACTTCCATCGGCGTTTTCAAGGAAACTGGATCCTCCGCACGTGAAAGCAAGGAAGCAACGCGTCAGCCGTGATTTTTGCGCGAACGCATCTGATTCAGCCACTCCTTAACTATTGCAGACTGGCGGCAGCAAGTGCGTACACAGGATTAAGTTTCCCTAGTCACGCATTCGTTTCCAGGGCCACCATCGTTTTCTAAGAGGTGTAGTAAAACAGTTAGAGGATGTAGAAAGAAGAGAGAGAAAGAGAGAAACACTTATTGTTCGAAACAGTGTTCCGAGCTAGGCCCGGTATCACCCTGAGGTGGGAAGGCTCATTATCATTAGTCCAGGAACCCTCTGGCTTCGACTGCCCTCTTGGCAAGACGAAAAAAAAAAAGGAATTGCCTTCGCCACATCGTGCACATATTTGGCACTGGCGAAACGAAGGATTCTTTTTTTCATTTGCAGATGAGCGTATCTTTGTAGCTGCACCGATGGTCTCTGCATGTGTCGCGTCATATGTCGTCGAGTTTCATTAACGATACATGCGGCCGCAAACATCCACGGCCCATTAAGTCTTTTCGCAGTCATTACCGACAATTTGGGCGAGAATGCGCTGCCAAAAAAAAAAAAAAATTAAACGACAGCACCTGCACCCGGGCACGCCTATACAGTGATAGGATTCGTCATCGTTAATTCGTGTATAGTGACGCGGAGAAATACGGAAGACCATGGCGTGTATACACCTTTGGTTGCGTGTATGGCCATGCCAAGGTATTAGAAAATTGAAAAGCGAATGCCTCTGTGAAAACAGCCCGCTGTTACGAGGGGAAGATCATGCTTCGGTAAGAACCGTTATGCTCAGCTAACCTTGGGAATCGAGCGCCGTTGAGCGCGGTAAACACTTCGCCTGTGTGCATGTGAATTCTCGGAAGCGTCCAGCGCCTTGAGCGAAGGGCGAGGCAAGCACAGCGGGCGCTCCTTAATTGACGACAGAAGATGGCAGGTTAAACGTGGGCTGTCGGTGCCAAATCGCGATTACGACAGCGACGCCCGATGCGCCCGCGCGCATCAGCGCTCACGGACTTCACTCGGCCGGCTGCCCGTGAGACGTCAGTCCTTATGCGCCATTTATTGGCTTTCGTTTTCTTTCCCCTGCTATCTCGTCCCTTTCTGGCCTTTGCAGTTGCTAATGCGAATGCAGATTGCCGCAGCTTACAAAGCAACGTTACAGGAAAGAAAAGAATATTATCTGCATGTTGGAGATAATTTGATCATTATTGAAAGGTTCTCTCATCGAGGGCCCGAACATTCCTAATGCACCTATTCGCAAATATGGCACTTTCCAATGTAGTGAAGAAGGGATCCTCAGGCATTAAGATTTTTTTTTTTGCATATTGTTGTTGATGAGAAATAGATACGAGAGGGAATCGGTGATATCTTGGCAAGCGGACTGCAGTCGATTGCCAGATGTTTAGTCTTTTGTCAGAGCGGTGCGTGCGAGGGAAGTTCCCCGGGCCCCGTGTTACCCCGCCGGACGTGCAGGCAAGTGAGCGGACACGGCGCACTTGAGACCCCGACAGCTGCATTTAAGCAGCCGAGCCAAGCTCACGCGTTTTCCTTCCCAAGGCGGGCGGCACTTGCCTTGGGAGGCTTAATTAAGATCCGCTATAGTCTACGAAAAAAAAGGAACACGCCATTTCTCGCAAAGGACTACGCCTCCATGTCATGGAAAAGAATAATGCAATAAGTAGCTATGTGTATTTTTTTTCCCCGAAGTCACCGTACTTGTCCTCTAGTACCCCTACACTACGGAGACTTGATATATAGATGCATGCTTCTTCATAAAATAATCGTTCAGCCAATCGATTGAGCCACCGATCCCGGCTCAACTACTTTATTTATTATCTTGTTGTCTGACTGACTGTTTTCCCCTTTAATTATCTTTAAATCGGTATTCTAGTTTATAAGTTCGTTTCATATCAGCGGCAATGAAGGAAAAGGCAGAAAAAGCCTGTTGCTATATACAATGTCTCTATGTATGCCATAATACTTTACGCCAGAGACGTAATAATCAAGGTGTACGAAACATTGCACACACGAGAATATCGACATCCACTTAGGACCAATTATACGTATGGCTCTGTAAAATGCTTGTTTGGTCTCTGCAGAAAGGACAAAGAAAGTATGCAGATTCAACGCGCCTGTTAGAGTCCACGTGAAGCGGAGCGGTTACTTAAAGGCCGTACAACTAAATGCTATGCTTGCCGTTGTGTTTATTTTTATCCTATGCAACGGGTAATCACAAGAAATGCTTATGTTTATTCTCCCCACAGATGACAAGTTCTATGTAATGGAGTGTTTACGTTCGTGTACTACACCGTTCATAAGCAGTGGAGAAATGCAAACGCTAAATCACGCGCATGCGCACCGTGAGACGTCTGCACAGCGATGCCACGAGGGCGAAGGCGATGCATAATGTTTGTGGACCGACACACACTTAAATAAATCTAAGCGTCCCGTACAGCTGCTGTCACAGTGGCACGTATACACTCGAGAGGAGACTGGCCGAGAGTGGGCGCGTGTCCAGTGGTCCCAGGCATGGCGTGGCGCAGATATGCTAGGATTAAGAGAATCGAAGAAGCCATTGAATATCGTACGCACTGTTTCATTAGGAGACCTGTGTGCTTCAGAGAAACGTGTGAGCCGACATCAGATGTCGCGATTTATAGTTTGACTACGCAGAACGGAGCTGCTTTAGCTGGCAAATTTGTCGGTCAACGTGCAGTGCTGTACACAAGCCGGTTTTGGTGGAGGCGCCCGTTCCTGCGGCGAGCGCCGGCGTCTCTCGCGACCGAGCGAGCGAGCACAGCGAACGATGAGAGCGAACGCGGAGCGCAGCGGCGGATGAAAAAAGCGGCGAGAGCGAGGAGGAAAGTGGAGAGGAGGGTGCAGCAGTACCATGAGGTGGATCGGGCGAGGAACCGAAGCGTTGACTGTTTTTGTCAACGAACATCTTGATACGACCAATAAGAAGCTGTTTAGCAAAGCGCTTGCTTTAAAAAAAAAAGGAAAAGAAATGGCAGTTCCTCTGGACTAAGAATTGTCATATTAAGGCCCTTCAGTCTGATGATAGCAGGGCCTTTTGGATAAATGCGGAAGCTGACCTTCGCGTATTCTATTGACGCTGATTTCTGCAGTTTATTTTTCCTATTTTATAATATTTGTTCTATATCATGATGACACTGCTTTCACCTGAGGGAACAAAATCGTTGCTCTCTAATTCTGCCTGTTCGTTGCTGCACACCAATGCGCGTAGTTGGTGCAAAAGCCATGACAGCATTGCTGCCTACTCTGAACTGCTCTGTCATTCTTTTTCATTTCTGTGTATTACACAACGTGGTTAGGCCCTTGTGATGGCAATTTGTATGGCTTTCGCTCGTACAATTCAAAATATTATCACCGTGATTCTGGTCGCTACGGTGGCTCGGCTATATTTATATCATCTGAAATTAGGTACAAGCGTAGGTTTGATTTGTCTTTAAATGTTTTGAACTGTGAATCCGTGTGGATTGAACCTAATGTTTCCCCTTCTTGCAATCTTAACAATTTGATCATCGTGTGCATTTACCGTTCCCCATCTTCATTTATCCCGGATTTTCTACGCAATTTTGCTGCAGTACTCCAGATAATTCCTGCTGAAAACAAGAAAGTTGCGCTGGTTGGTGATATCAGTCATTAATTTATTGGACACATATAACAATAGCATATAGTGATTGCTTTCTTTGTTTCGGGCTTCAGTCCCTAATTTCATCCCGTACGCGATTTTCACCCAACGGAAATGGTACTCTTCCTGACCACGCTTTACGCAGTATCACACCAACACCACGCGCAGGCATCAACTCTCAACTAAATTTTTATTGAAACTAAGAATATATATATATATATATATATATATATATATATATATATATATATATATATATATATATATATATATATATATATATATATATATATATATATGTGTGATTGGAAATACCGCAGCATATGAACATGAAAATGTCTAACGACATCAGGTGAAGATAGCAAGAGGTATGGAAGCCAAAAAAGAAAACAACAAAAAGACACTACTTGAAGTTAACACTACTTGAAGTTAACACACGTGGGAGTTGAGAGTTAGCGCTCGTCCTGTCTGCATCTAATCTGTCCGTGTCACTTCGCGCTACAATTCAAGATCGGATTCTACAATCCTGAATCTAAAAAACTCTAGCGTCAGGCTAGGTAATATTTCTGCTTATCGCTTAAAGCTCGTTGCTTCATATATTGCGGAAGTATTGAGCAATGTAATTAATCCCATATTTAAATGTGGCACCTTTCCGCGCTCACTTAAGAAGGCCAAGTTAATCCCAGCGCAAAAGAAAGGTGATATAACAGAGGTCCTAAACTATTGCCCTATCTCTCCTCAATTAGCAAAATTATTGAAAAATTATTTCTGAAACGCATTAACAAGTACCTAGACAAATTTAACTCACTAAAACCTTGGCGATTTAGTTTTCGTGCAGCTAGTTCAACCAATTTAGCTTTACTTAATCGATTTCTTAATGTCTTCCATCGACAAAGGCGATTTCGTCGGTTCTATATTTCTTGATTTTACTAAAGCCTTTGACAGCGTTAATCATAATATTTTATTTACTAAACTAAAATGATTGGCTATAACTGGTCCACCTTTAACTTTTCAAAATATTACATACTTGATCGCGAACAATCAGTCTGCATAAGTGTCGTTTACTCAAATGTTAAGGTCATTAATCAAGGGGTACCGCAGGCCTCAATACTTGGCCCTTTATTATTTTGCATCTACATTAATGATTTACCTGATTGCATTAATCTTCCTAAAGTTGTCCTTTACGCTGATGATACCACCATTCTATGTCACACAAATTGTAAACAACGCTCATAACTAAACTGAACAACGAATTGACCAAAGTTATTCAATGGTGTTCTTTGAGCAACCTAAATTTGAACCCGCTTAAATTTCAGTTCATGATTTTTAAATCATCTCAAAAAGTTTCCCCTTATCTACCCTAAGTATCCATAGGCCATCATTTAATCCCAGCGGCCAATTGTGCAACTTTCCTTGGCATAAAATTAGACCCTAACTTGCACTTGAATAATCATATTGCTTATGTTAGGCAAAAACTGCTTTTGGGATAAGGACTTTCATTAAATCTCGTCCATTTTTTTCTGTTTACGCCTTATTTGCCTTCATAGATAGTCACTTTACATATGGCAATACTCCATGGGGAAATACATATGCTTGTGACCTTTCGTCCATACAGCACATTCAGAAGGAGGCTATTCGCATGTTTACCAACAGTTCTTTTTACTCTAATGCTGCTCCGCTGCTTCAGGCTAAGTTTATTCTTCCTATATCTGGCTTGTTTAAATTTCATTTACTTATCAGATTATTCGAATTACGTAACAAACCGGTCGCGTTTCAATTAATCGACTCTAGATTGCTCACAAATACCAATAGCACTATGTCTTTTTCATAATCACAACTTTCTATTACCTAAATGAAACACGAACTATGACAAGATGACTTCCTCATTCACAGCGATTCAACAGTGAAATGACTTACTTCATGCTCTTAAATCATCATCTTTGCATGCATTCAAATATGAACTTAAAATTTTCATTTTGTATAACTAGTTGTCCTTATTCACTTACTTCGTATATAAAGTGTGTACTTCACTTGTTAAATAGGTTATAACAATTTAGATTGGCAATGTGCGAATTATTTTTATTTTACATGTATGACTCCTTGTACAAAAATCGAATGTATTCCTTTTCACTACTTCGTTATTTATTTACTTATGTATTGCATAATTTTACACTGCTGTATTAAATAATCATTTTGTACCAATCTTCTTGTTAACCGAGGGTCCCGCTGCAGTCGTTTGACTTTGGCGCCCTCGCCTGTATAATATTAACAACCAACTATATTGAAAGAATAATAAACTGAAACTGAATTAAGCACCAGGGTTGTAGGCATTGAGCGATTTCCTTTAAAAAAAGAGATAAGGAAGGGAAAAATTAGTTCATCTCGAGGAGCAGAATGCCTGTTATCTCGAGATATTTCCAATGGACTCATGACAACTTGCTCTTTAAAGGAAGCGTTTGCTTGCTCAAGCTTTACTACACATAGGCAATACAATACTGCTTGTGTAGCGCTCCCGGTAATGTGCTGCACAAATACATTTACGGTTGCAGGCAAAGGGACATCAATGCACCTTGCACAGCCATAACTCCATAGGCAGAACCAGCAGGACATCCGCACTCGGGCAAACAGAACAATGCGTTACGAAACGCGCTCAGATATCTCACAATGAAAGAACACGGCCGTTATAGTGCGCTCGAGTTTCATAAGTACTTGAGCTGCGGTCAGCCCGGAATCCTCAGACGGTCATTAAAAGCGCTGACCAATGCAGCACCACACACATTCGTCTGATTGTGGGAGCAGTTTTGTTGAAAAATGACCGTCGCACTGTACTCATTATACGCACGAACATCGCTCCAAGAAGCATTCCAGTCACGCGCACGTAGAAGCATTCAACGGCCTTTCGAGGAGCGTATATTGTGCAGCCACAACACACGAACTCAGGCTGAAGGCGTTCTTCTCAGCCATGAAAGAGAATGGAGAACCGTAAATGACCGCCTCGGCTTACATCTCGCACAGCTTTGGTGGGCGTGCGCAGTAATGTTTCAGTAATGGCAGAAAACAGCCGCCATTTTGCTTGAAATGCAAGTGCAACTCCAGAGTTCTCGGGGAAAAGAGAGTTTGGAAAATTCGTTGCTCCAGGTATTGTTTCGCAATAACCGCTCCTGCAAAGCTTCGCAATGAAACGATAGCTGCACGCCTGTCGCATGGCTTTGTCTGAGCGCAGTTTGGATGAGGTCATCCCGCGAGAATGTACATACATTATACCGCACCGCCCTAAGTGAAGGCGAACTTTCGTTCGATCGATGTTCGCCTTCTTTGTCACGACCACTGGACAACGACGCAAACGAAAAATTTTGATACGCGTAATGTTTGCTGCTCTAGGCACGACGAACGCGCCAGTTTACCCAATCAGGTAGCAGCCCGAGACGAATCTACGTGCTCTTTGATTGCTCGTGCTGTAAAGGCATGTAAACAAGAGTGCACAGGCTCAACAGTTACGCAACTGTGTGACTGCTTGCTTGTCCGAGGCTGTCGCTACAATTGCACGGCATTTTCCCTCGTGTTTGTCTTAGCCCGCCGGTCTTGAATCATTTACCCCCAATGTGTACTTTGCTTCGCCGATGTCTCGCCATCGTAATCTTCGCGAGCGTAAAACGTTGCGTTAGGTAAGAACCTCATGCGGGAAAAAGAGAGGCGATGGCGTCTTCTCATAGAAGCTGCGGGAACGCTTCTACGAAATCATTGAAGCGAACATTGTTTAACTGCGCGAACGAACGGACCACAGAGACAGCATTGGAAAAGGACGGGCGCAGACTTGCAACAAATGTTTATTCCACAACGACCACATATAACTACACCCCCGACATACACCACTGCGCGTGCGCACAAAAAAGAAAAGATAAAAGAAAAGAAAAACCTTGTATATGCAAAACGCGACCTACCTACGCTCGTCAATAAACCTCATCTCACTGTTGTGTAAATAAACTGAGGTGTCACTGACACAGTCTTGTCCCTTCTTTCTAATATGGTACGCCTCGGCTATCTCGGCAGCGGCACAAAATCTTTACTTCCTTCATGATCGGCTTGCACGTGCACGCCAAGAAGTGGACAGGCAGGTGCCCATTCGTTTTATTTCTAATTGACAATTCATGCTCACGCAAGCGCACATTCACGCACCTTCCTGTTTGGCCTATGAAAATTTGCCGCATGATAGAGGTATCTGATAAACTACTCCAAGATTGAACATTGAGAAATCATTGAACTTCGCCCTTGTTTCAAAGCGCACGTGACAGGCCGTATCATGTGATCGAGACATGCGCAACGTCACTGTTGACTACACTAACCTACATTAATGTACAGCACAGGCTCATCGCATGCCAGCGATTGCAACATTAATTCAAATAATTTTATCGAGTGCCCTGCGATTTGGTGGGGCGGGCCTGGACCCGCCTAGGTTTCGGACAAGGGTTGTTGGCCCTTGGCGGCTTCCTCAGCTCGCTGGACGGTCCAGAGTTGGTGCTGCAGGTCCGAGCTGAGCAACGCTGACTCCCAGCGCGCGCGGAGGCTGTCGCTCTTTGAGGCTGCATCACCGTTATTCTGTATTACAGCCGTACATTCCCATAAGATATGCTCCAGGGTGGCTCTAGAGTCGCAATGTCTGCACTTGCCAGTCGTGTATGAGTCTGGGTGTATTAGGTGCACGATAGCTGGACTCGAGGGTGCAGCGGTGGCGTAGAGGTAGAGCATCCGCCTCGCGTGCAAGAAGAGCGTGATTTGAATCTGGGTGCCGCGCAATTTTCCACCGGATTAAAAAAAAATCCGCGTGTTGATAAACAGACCTGGAGTGCGGCCTGATCCCGGTCACCAGAACCGGTAACGCACTTTCTCACCAGAGCAGGATTGACCAGCGTCGTGCAGTACTTGGCCACAACCTCCTATACGAATACAACAATCAAACCCCGGCCCTCAGTCCCCAGCAGCTGCGAAGCAACTGACCATGCACGGCGGCGGTCAGACCTGCGACGCGGCAGAGCGTGCTAAGAATCCCTGGCTCCGGACAGGCCGTCATTGGAATCTGAACCTGGCAACGTTTAACGTTAGAACGTTATCTAGTGAGGCGAGTTTAGCAGTGCTATTGGAGGAATTAGAGGGCAGTAAATGAGACATAATAGGGCTCAGTGAAGTTAGGAGGACGAAAGAAGCATACACAGTGCTGAAAAGCGGGCACGTCCTGTGCTACTGGGGCTTACCGGAGAGACGAGAACTAGGAGTCGGATCCCTGATTATTAAGGATATAGCTGGTAACATACAGGAATTCTATAGCATTAACGAGAGGGTGGCAGGTCTTGTTGTGAAACTTAATAAGAGGTACAAGTTGAAGGTCGTACAGGTCTACGCCCCTACATCCAGTCATGATTACCAGGAAGTCGAAAGCTTCTATGAAGACGTGGAATCGGCGATGGGTAAAGTCAAAACAAAATACACTATACTGATGGGCGACTTCAATGCCAGGGTAGGCAAGAAGCAGGCTGGAGACAAGTCAGTGGCGGAATATGGCATAGGCTCTAGGAATAGCAGGGGAGAGTTATTAGTAGAGTTTGCAGAACAGAATAATATGCGGATAATGAATGCCTTCTTCCGCATGCGGGATAGCCGAAAGTGGACGTGGAGGAGCCCGAATGGCGAGACTGGAAATGATATAGACCGTATACTCTGCGCTAACCTTAGCATCATACAAGACGTGGACGTGCTCGGCAAGGTGCGCTGCAGTGACTATAGGATAATAAGAACTCGAATTAGCCTAGACTTGAGGAGGGAACGGAGGAAACTGGTACATAAGAAGCCAATCAATGAGTTAGCGGTAAGAGGGAAAATAGAGGAATTCCGGATCAAGCTACGGAACAGGCATTGTTGGTACAGGTAGTGTAGGAACAGGTAGTGTTGGAACAGGTAGTGTTGAAGCAATAACCGACAATATTATGGGAACCATTAAGGATTGTGCAATAGAAGTCGGGGGTAGCTTCGTTAGACAGCATACCGGTAAGCTATCGAAGGAGACGAAAGATCTGAATAAGAAGCGCCAATGTATGAAACCCTCTAACCCTACGGTTAGAATAGAACTGGCAGAACCTTCCAAGTTAATCAACAGGCGTAAGATAGCTGACATAAGGAAGGATAATATGGATAGAATTGAGCACGCCCTCAGGAACGGAGGAAGCCTAAAAGCAGTGAAGAAGAAACTAGGAATAGGCAAGAATCAGATGTGTGCGTTAAGAGACAAAGCCGGCAATATCATTACTAATATGGATAAGATAGTTCAAGTAGCTGAGGAGTTCTATAGAGATTCATACAGTACCAGTGGCACCCACGACGATAATGGAAGAGGGAATAGTCTAGAGGAATTTGACAGCACACAAGTAACGCCGGAAGAAGTAAAGAAAGCCTTGGGAGCTATGCAAAGCGGGAAGGCTGTTGGAGAGGATCAGGTAACAGCAGATTTGTTGAAGGATGGTGGGCAGATTGTTCTACAGAAACTGGCCACTCTGTATATGCAATGCCTTATGACCTCGAGCGTGCCGGCAACTTGGAAAAACGAACACATTATCTTAATCCATAACAAAGGGGACGCCAAAGACTTTAAAAATTATAGACCGATCAGCTTACTGTCAGTTGCCTACAAAGTATTTACTAAGGTAATCGCAAATAGAATCAGGAACACCTTAGACTTCTGTCAACCAAAGGACCAGGCAGGATTCCGTAAAGGCTACTCAACAATAGACCATATTCCCACTATCAATCAGGTGATAGAGAAATGTGCGAAATATAACCAACCCTTATATATAGATTTCATTGATTACGAGAAAGCGTTTGATTCAGTCGAAACCTCTGCAGTCATGCAGGCATTACAGAATCAAGATGTAGACGAGCCGTATGTAAAAATACTGAAAGATATTTATAGCGGCTTCACAGCCATCGTAGTCCTCCATAAAGAAAGCAACAAAATCCCAATAAAGAAGGGCGTCAGGCAGGGAGATACGATCTCTCCAATGCTATTCACAGCATGTTTACAAGAGGTATTCAGAGACCTGGATTGGGAAGAATTGGAAATAAGAGTTAATGGAGAATACCTGAGTAACCTGCGATTCGCTGATGATATTGCCTTGCTTACTAACTCAGGGTACCATTCGCAATGCATGCTCACTGACCTGGAGAGGCAAAGCAGAAGAGTGGGTCTAAAAATTAATGTGCAGAAAACTAAAGTAATGTTTAACAGTTTCGGAAGAAAACAGCAGTTTACGATAGGTAGCGAGGCACTGGAAATGGTAAGGGAATACATCTAGTTAGGGCAGGTAGTGACCGCTGATCCGGATCATGAGACTGAAATAATCAGAAGAATAAGAATGGGCTGGGGTGCGTTTGGCAGGCATTCTCAGATCATGAACAGCAGGTTGCCATTGTCCCTCAAAAGAAAAGTGTTTAACAGATGTGTCTTACCAGTACTCACCTACGAAGCAGAAACCTGGAGGCTTACGAAAAGGGTTCTACTTAAATTGAGGACGACGCAACGAGCTATGGAAAGAAGAATGATGGGTGTAACGTTAAGGGATAAGAAAAGAGCAGATTGGGGGAAGGAACAAACGCGAGTTAATGACATCTTAGTTGAAATCAAGAAAAAGAAATGGGCATGGGCAGGACATGTAATGAGGAGGGAAGATAACCGATGGTCATTAAGGGTTGCGGAATGGATTCCAAAAGAAGGGAAGCGGAGCAGGAGGCGGCAGAAAGTTAGGTGGGCGGATGAGATTAAGAAGTTTGCAGGAACAACATGGCCACAATTAGCACATTACCGGGGTAGTTGGAGAAGTATGGGAGAGGCATTCACCCTGCAGTGGGCGTAGCCAGGCTGATGATGATGATGAGCTGGACTCGGATACGATCTGGATTGTAACTGCCGCCATTCGACAGACAAACTTTTGCTTAATTTCGGGTGCGGCGGCTGGAATGTGCATAAGTTAGGCGCCGACAAGGGTAAAACGAAAAATTAGTAGAGCCTAAAGTTATTCTTGAAATGTGCACAGGCAATGAGACTGTGCCTTGGTAGATGTTTTTATAAAGTGAACATTACACGTTCTGTTTTCTTGTCAAGGCAATGGACGCCGTGACGCGTGAAGTCAAAATGTTAATTAGCGTCTCATGTGGCGCTCGGTGCAAGGTCACTTCTTTATTTATGTGTGCATGTCGAAGGAACAGGCATACGTTTTAGAAAGCACATTTTAGGCGCCCGTTCCCGCGGCGAGCGTCAGCGTCACTTGTGACCGAGCGAGCGAGCACAGCGAAAGATGAGAGCGAACGCGGCGCGCAGCGGGGGATGACAAAAGCGGCGAGAGCGGAGAGGAGGGTGCAGCGGAACCATGAGGTGGAAATCGGAGGAGGGTATGGCGAAAGGATGAGGAGGAAAGCGGAGTGTCGGCGGCGACCAGGCATGTGGCCAGCGCGGAAATAAAGCGCTGGCATATTGACACGTGTACTTATATTTATCGGGCGACCATGTTTCGCCGCCTAACAAATGTTATCGCACAGCGCGGGACGCGCCTGCATGTATCCGAAGTTTCTGGAAAGTTATCGATGCTTCTATCCGCTCTCTGTTGTCGCCGAACTTTATGTTATCTGATTTCATCGCCTGACGCGAATGGTGTAGAACTTTGTGGAAGGCACGCGGGTCCGAACGATCAGTCTGGAACATTCGACGACTGCTCTATAAAAGCCGACGCTCTTGACCCGCTGATCAGATTTTCGACAATCGCCGACTGTGTTCGCCGATCTAGTTGTGCTATAAGTGTAGCCTGTTTTGTGGGCACAGGTTCGCCCAATAAAATCTAGTTTTGTCGTTCACAGTATTGCTACTGTGTTCTTTGAAGTCACGACCACGTGACAATATGTTGAATTCCAATGGCGGAGTCGGAGCAGCCGACGGACTCCGCGAGCGAGCACTCGACTCTGGCATAGAGCAACGCCTCCAAATCCACGAGTGGAATACAACCTGCGCCGCCGGAGCAAGGCGGAAGCGGAACTTGTATCGCCGAATTACCCAGGATGCCTTGCGTGTTGTTTCTTGCCGCTGTTTGCTCCCAGCACCGCCGCACCGGTCACTTGTCTCTTCAGCGCCGTTCACCTGTTGTTTTTTTAATTGTGCGGAATGAATATCTCGCCAAGGGTGCAGCAGCTTTTGCTTCCTCGCGAGTCGTGACCGGTGGCGCCTCCCAGCAGAAAAACGTGGTAAAGGAAATACGTGACGCAGAGTTCCGGTCCACTCCGCCGATTTTGGCGGAGCATCTTTTTCTGCTCCACGGAGTGACTCCCGCTCTAAATCCACTCCGACTCCCTCATTGGAACACCTTACTCCCGCCGTCACTCTGTCATTGGAACAAACGTGCTCCGAAACGAGCAGAAAAACTTGCTCCGACTCCGCCATTGGAATTCAACAATAGGCTTCGGATCCACTGCTCATACTTGGACTGCGGTTCCTCCGCCGCTATTAGCGGCGAGAAGGCGAGAACTTGGAGTGGCGCCCTCTCGCGAGTGACGTCACGGCCGTGACGTCATGACAACGCGCTCGCTCCGGCTCGCTCGGCTGCCGCCTGCGCTCGTTCCCTTCGTGTATGCTTAGGGTATGGGTGGCTCGAACCGTACTTATTGAAGGATATGTCATTTTCTTTCATTCTACTGCCATGCCTGAAGGACAGTTACTTCTTCAAAAGCGCGTGAGTCAAGAGAATTTGCGGCTTGGATATCGCAAGCTATGTAGCGTTGAAGGGGTCTACTGGTTTAGCGATGCATATATGCGCCGTGTCTGTCCATAAATATTGCGTAAAAACAATGTCTGCAAATTCAACACGCGAAGTTGTGTATGATGCTTCGCTGAACACTTAACATTCCCTTAGTACTTAGCTATGGGAGACATTGCATTTTACACGGAAGAAATATCTTAGTATTTGGGGTCAGCATGTTATCCGCGTTAGAAAGACACTGCCCAGCGAAGCTGTCATCATGATTCTTCTTACTCAGCTGCGTTGTTCTAGTCAAATACGGCCTGTTTATTACTGCGTGAAAGAAAGAGTTAGGCGCGTATTTTGAATAAAAAATTTGCTCGTACCTTCATAGTTCTCTGAAACAGGCCCCATAAAACGAATTGCTCATGGCTGCTAACACGATGGCGCGTCATGTAGAGTATTTACATAGTTAATTCACAAATACCATAGCAGCAATGACCTGAAAGAAAAGTATCGTGGTTAAGATCGAGAGCCAATCAATTGCAAACGATGAAATGTTTCATGGTGGCGCTCAGTAGCCTTTATGGACAATATGGCACACCCCTCACGCAACGGTAGCAACAGATTGTCGTTATGGCGAGGCACGCATTGTTCGCGAAACCCATCAGTTCACTATACCTTCGAATTTAAACCATGAAGCAGTTCTTTACAGCGCTATTGCAATGCCTACAGTATACTCGAGGTACTACAACGCAGCCGGTGCCTAGGAAAGGAAAATTCAAACACCTTCTGCCTCACAATGACTCGATCCAGCCTTGTTCAATTATACAAACGGAGAACTATTCGCTTCGTCAGTACATAAAAGATAACCTAGCAAACTTTCATAAGGAAGACACCAAAAGCCTCGCCTATTTCACTTGATTTTTCACCCTCCACCGGGGAATTATGATATCGTCAATATGTCCCATACTGCTAATGAATGACGCTTCGGCTTCTTTCTGGTTGTAGACATACGGTCAAAAATGCATATTTCACTAAAATATTTGGGCCGAGCAGCCTGTGTCAGTTCGCCAAACGGATTCGTCATGTATATTGCTCAAGCAACAAACACCAGTAAATTGCCCACGTGAGTTGTACGTGTAGCACGGAAAAGGGAATATATATTGGTACATTCCTTTTCATATTCTGCAAACAGCTGTAAGCCTCGACTCTTTAATTGAAATTACCGCCACTTAAAGTAAACACGTGAAGAACCGCCTAATTTTGAGCAGTTAAAGAAGCAAGTGGTACTGGTATAATGTAAATTGCAGTGTTAGTTAAGTCCTAGTGTTACTGCCGAGCGTTGCTGTGAAGAAATGCAAAAATTCGATATTATACCATGAACTCCTCGTCGTGAGAAAACTTGTTTGAGCGGATTAAAATCAAGGTATACATATATATAGTTGTTGTAGAAGTCAGATTTAGCCAGCGTTTGTGACATACTTGTTGCACCGCACAAGGTATGATATCTTAACTAGATTCTTATATGCTATATTTTTGCGGCTGTCGATCCGCGCATGAGAAACCCTCAAATGAGCTGGTCTGCGCTCCTTCGGCTGGCACTGTAGGGTTGCCTTTGAGAACTGTATTGTCGTATAAGAAATAAGCTCGTTGAATATATTTTCTCGAAAGAAGGCGTCGCAAAAATATACTTGAGGCAACCACCATAATTATATAAGCAGACGGAACGAGATCGAACAAAGGAAAATACTGCAGAAGGCGCCCGCGCGAGTCCGTGCCCTGACGTCATGCGAGCGGCGCTCGCAGCGCCCCTGTAGTTCGTTCTCGGGGCTAATAGAGAATGCGCTCCGCGCGAGCCGCGCTATCCCGTGTTCAAGCTTTCTTTTTACAAAATCAGCGACGCACCCGGTGTAAATGCTCTACCTGCCGCTGCTGCTAAACGAGCTGCCCGAGCACAGGCTCAGCGCCACCGCCGAGAGCACCCTCGCGTTCAGAATCGAATTCTTTGCCACAATATATCGCGAATTCAAAACACCTAAAGATGACATTCGCTGCTGCCAGATCGGGACCCATATTCGGCAAATGTCGTTTACGCAAGAACATTCTCTCATTGGCCTGCGTTAGGACGTCGGACACTATAGCGATCGGGATGAAAATGAGACCATTACTGCGGTGGTGGTCAATCGCTGAGAGCACATTAAGAAAATTAGATTCTTAGTATTACGTGCCACACCCACGATATCATTAGGAAGTATGCCGTAGGGGGTGTCTACGAATTAATTTTGACCACCTGGGGTTCTTGAAAGGCGCACGCAATACACGGTACGCGGGCGTTTTTGCATCCCCACCCCATCGAAATGCGGTTGCGGTGGTCAAAATTTGACATCACGGTGACCGCCATGTCATACAGATATAATGAACTAGAATATACACCTTCTTTTTTTTAGTCACATACCTTAAGGGCCCTTTACGGGCGTTACATAGGGGGTTAAAAGAACCCAATGAAGTGAGCATATTGCATAACACAGTGAAAAATCAGAAAAGCATAAACAAACATGCGCTCAGGAAAACAGGGAACATATCTGGATAAAAGAAGTGTCTGAGAACACCTACACACGTGGACTACAATGCTCAAGACAATGTAAAAAAGAATACACTTCCGCACATAGTAAGCACATCAGTTTGTTCACAAATGCGTCGTAATTATTTTCGGAAACGATTTCTGCAGGTAGTTTATTCCAATGATAAATGGCAAGGAACAATGGCGAATGACGCATAAGTTTAGTATGAGCTATCTTGGGTTGCACTTTGAGGCAGTGGTCTAATCGGGGCAAAATGCGATGTGCTGGTTTGATATGAGAGTCTGTGAACGGTGAAGGATTGTGATAGAGCTTGTGAAAGGGACCAGCCGGTGTGCGAAAATAGCGAGAGTAGGAGTGTGAGAACAATCTCCTGTTCGAGCATCGTGGGCTACAGGGTCGTTTGCTCGTGTGCTGGACGCAGCCTCGTAGATCCTGCTTCTTATACGCTTCCAACGAAAGCACAAATTCCCACATGACCTTTCGAGCAAGCTCCGCGCAACTCGATTGACCATCGTCCCCCGTGATTCTTGCGCGCGAAAAATTGTTACAATGATTGGTTACAAGAAACAGATTAAATGGGCTATGTCGCTTTGAAAAGAATAGCCTGTAGCAGACGATGTTCGGAACAGAACATATATACTATACTCGGCACGCATGCGCCTACTCGTCCTATTTTCGCAGGTGCGTTCAGTGACCCGGAGCTGTAATCATTATAGTGTTCCCACATCTTTCATAATATAGTGCTAGCGTTGAACGCATGACATGTCAGTGGCCTATAGCGATCAGATCGGACACAGTAGGCGCAAGCGCGCAGAGCACTGTACTCTGCAATGCGATCGTCATTCTGCTACACTGTTCATTTGAGGAGAAAACACTCCCTGTCGATGTTACCTGTGTGGTCCTGTTTGCAAAAACCGGTGTTAAGCAGAACACGTGCACAACTAATGGTACATTCGGCTGGTTTTTGAGCGCTCGCAACACGTTCGATTGGTGCCTGCAGAGCTCGGAGACGCTGTGTCTTCGACCTGAGAGCGCGGCCCAGATTTTGCGGAGTTCCGGTGATGTGACTGCTGCACTTTCCATTGGCCATGCGTCTGCAGCAAAAGTGTAGTATAGTGCAAGTGCAGGTCCGTGCTGTTGGTCATTCATGTTTGTTTACATCAGAAGCGCTGGCATGCTTTTTCGATCTTCGATCGGCCGATAGAAGCCGTACGTTCGGCTTGGGCACGCTTTCTCTGGCTTCTATGTAGAGCGGGCTCCGAGTCGGAGCGCGGTAAACCAGCCGAATGTACATGCCATCGTGTCCGTGTCATCTGCAAGGCGCTTTCCATATTTCTTTAATGCGGTAGCATTCTTAGGGTGCTTCGATCATATTCCGGGGGCTATGTTTGTATATTTGGATCTATGGACGAGCATCTAACTGTTTTCCCGTCTAACTTGCTCCCTGGGTAGTCCGTGGTCGCGTGGGTAGCGCATCGGGCTGCTGTGCTTAAAAGAGGGTTCGAAACCAACCATCGTACTGACTTGGGTTACTGGGTGTGTGCAGTTGAGTGTGCGGCAAGCGAGGAAACAATTGTTCGCAGGCACCGGTGCGCCACACTCCTCGTGCACGCGCAGACTTCTCGGCAGCGCCACTGGATGGCGCAGTTTGCCCAGAAAGAAGCCGCAGAGAGGAGCCCGGTTGCCGCTTGGCATCTCGGAGGCCATGCGCAGCCTTCGCGGCAGCGACGGTAGATGGCGCCGAGTGCTCTTAGGGAAGCGCGAACTCGCCAATCCCGCGTGCTGTATATCTTACATTGGCGTGATTGTAGCGGTGGTTGTGCCTTGCACAGAACCCAGTCAATATTTCCGCGCGGTGAACATGAAATGACACACTGAGCACATTACGTTCGTTGTTAACAAAAACTATATGCAATTTCAAAACTGGTCATGGTGCTAAGTATTAGTGAAATTGTAAGTTTCCTGAAAATAAACTGCAGTTTTGAGGCGTCAGTATATAACACTTAAGTGCTAGCTTAACAGTGTTTTGACTAAGGCGTCTCGAATATGTTAATTTAGGGTACGGACGACGACGAGCAGAAGACGGTGCACCGTTACAGTTTCTTCCCAAGTTCACAAAGTTGTTCGCGCGTAAGATTGTTTCGAAAGGGGCTGGCCCTGGCGAACTCTTTTTTGAGAACCGCTTTTATGATCTACAGTTGGCAGACAAGTCTCATTAATCATGACGACGACGTAAAAGGCGCCAGCACTTGATAAGTTGCCGGTCTTTACTAAAAAAAAGTATTGCGAATTCTCCCCCTCGCTAGTCATATCCTCTACAGCATGTTGCCTTTCTCCGCAGGTGGGCCCTCGTGGCAGTGGCTGCCGCACTGCTGTCGACACCAGGCCTGGCTGAGGACCCGGCGCGGATGAAACGCCAGTCACGGCCGCCGCAAGACCCTTCGCACGACCCCAACTATAGCGTGTTCGTGCGGGCGCTGCCGCCGAACGCCAACCCTCCTGCAGGGCCCCAGCCGCCCAACAGTCCGGTCCGCTTCGCGAACGACTTCGCCCAACCCGTGCAGCAGTCGCCGCCGCCCCAGTTCTCGGTACGCAACCAGCCCCAGTACCAATTCCAGCAACAGCCACAGCAACAGCCGCAGCAACAGCCGCAGCAACAGCCGCAGCAGCAGCAACAACAGCCGCAACAGCAGCTGCAGTTCCAGTTCAACCGTCAACAGCAGTCGCTGTCTCCACAACAGCTGTTACTTCAGCAGCAGCAGCAGCAGCAGCAACAACAGCAGCAGCAACAGTTTAGGCAGTTCCAGCAGCAGAACCCGCAGCCACAGCAGCCGCCACAACTTTCAGTTCAACAGCCGCAGCAACCGTTTCCCCATCAGCAGCAACAAGTGTTCAATAATCAACAGCAACAGCATCGCCAACAGCAGCAGCAGCAGCAGCAGTTTATCAGTCCGCAGCAGCAACAGCAGCAGCAGTTTCCTCAGCAGCAGCAGTTTCCTCAGCAGCATCAGCAACAAGTGCCTCAACAGCGCCAGCAATTTAGCTTTTCCGACGGAAGTCAGCAGCAGCCCAGCCTAGGCTTCGCGTTCCCCCAACAGGCGCCCGTTACGCCGTCGACCACACCGAAACCACCTCCATCATTGCAGTCCTTCCCGAGACACTCGTTCTCAGTATCCTCTTCGACGTCATCCGAGGATGCTCTGAGGCAAGGTAAGATCGTCGGCTCTATTCAGCCACCCGCTCAGGTCATCCAGAAATCACCGGCTTCGGAAATCGAGTCCAGCAAGCAAGCCGAGGCCAAAGACAAGGCTGCCAAAAGCAAGGACAAAGAGAAAGATGAGTACGTAGTTTACTACTATTACTACTATGATGATGACAACAAGAAGAATTTGTCCCTTAATTTCGACGACGTTCCCAGCCTGGAAGGTTTTGACAAGACCGATGGCTCTAAGCTGAAGGGTAAGGGTTCCAGTCAAAGGCTGGCTTCGCCTAACCCACAGAACAGGTTCGAACCCAAGACAGTGACAACGAGCCCACCGTCAGGGCAACAACCAGCGCCGCCTCCTGCTTTCCCTCTAGAGCATGGTGTCACGTCTGCTCCTCAGACTGTCACCCAAGTCTCGGTGTCGGTCTCCGTCTCCGAAGGAACGCACGTATTGCTTCCAAGTCAACCGTTCGAGGCTAAACGTCCACCGCTTGCGGGCCCACCGAACTTGGGGTTCACGGGAGCTAAACTCGTACCAGATCCAGGAGTTCCGATTGGTCCTGCACCTGATGTCCGAGGACTTGTCACGCCTCAAGGTTCGCCTGTATCCACCGTGTCACCGCCGTCGGACACGCAGGTAGCCAACGAGATCAGTGGCAGGAAAGGAGCGGCCGACCTCTTGACTACATCTGCAGAGACCACTACTCCGACGACGACCACCACGACAACAGAGGCACCGACCACTCTAGCACCGACGACAACCACCACTGAGGAACCGACGACCACGACTGAGAAGACGAAGAGGCCTTTCGGCAACAGGAGGCGGTTCGGCGGAGCGCACGGCGCAGGTGCGCATGTCAGGGCGCCCGGTTCCCGCAAGTCGCACACCACGTCTACGACGACGACGACGCCAGCCACATCATCCACGCGAAGACTGCTGGGAGGACTGCGGCGAAACCGGCCGACGCCACGATCGTCGTCTAGCAGGCTCCAGTTCGGCCGGCGTCCTTCGCCGATCCACTCGCGGCACCAGAAGGAGGAAGAGCCCGAGGAAGAGGAGAGCACGTCGCCAGCGGACGCAGAGCCGACTACGACCACCGCTGCTCCTGCAAACAACGGCAAGAAGCGCTTCGGCGGAAGCAGCCGCTTCGGTGGGAAGTCTGCGAGGACAAGGACCTCTAGCACGGCGGCGTCTTCGACAACGGCAGCACCCAAAAGACCCGGAGCCCGGCCCAGCTCTGGCGGGCTGTTCGGGCGCACCAATCGGGGTCCCAGGCCCCGCACGTCGTTCACCCGCCACCGACCTGGACACAAGAAGGTCGAGGAGGAAGAGAAGCCGGAAGAGAACGAGGAGTCGTCGCCGGTGACCACGCCGGAGAACAAGGAAGAGGCTTCGGCGGCATCTACCGAGACAGCCTCCAAGCATGAGGAAGCAGCGGCAGCTGCCTCCGAGTCGGAGGCCACGTCTGAAGACAGCCACGCCACGGAGGCGCCCGCCGTCACGCCCGAGAGCAAGCCGGCGCATGGCCGGAGTCGCTTCGGGTCTAGACCGCGACCCGCGCTCTTCGGAGGTAGCCGGCCGCGACCAGTCCTGGGACGATGAATGGTGAACCGTGGAATGCGCACGTGAGATCACGAGAACACATGTCGTGAGACTCTTTCCCCCCTCCCCCCTCTTTTCACGCACAGTGACCGTGGCCGTGTCAACGGTGCGAAGCAGCGGTGGCACAGAGCGCGGTCGATGAGCTCTCACCAAGTCACCAGCCAGCAGCTTCCTTGTGTTGTACTACTAACGTCACCCCCTTGACAAGGCCGCAGTTCAGCAGCACCTGTCGTGTGTGCCAGTGCTGTGGATCGCGATCACTGTTCAGGCAATGAGTGAAAGTATAGCTTCTGTCGTTTCGCCTTATTGGTCCACCCGTCAAACTAGTGCGGGAAGGACCTCAACTCCGTGACTTCCTGTTCGCATTATCAGCAGAGCAATCGGTGGCAATATGCCGGAACCAGTCCAGAAGGCCAAACACATACGTAGTAAGAGTGCGTGCAGGCAGAAAGAAGGCCAGCAGTTTATTGCATAAAGAAAAACTACTTAACGCTTAATTGCTGAGGGTCTTCGTCACGGAGAAGTAACAGCACATTATGCAGACTTCATGGACGTTCTCAATAAGAGGGAGTCACGTTATGAGGACATTGCGTAAGAACGTATACGTAAAAGGGCACGTGCCGCCGGCAAATGACGGCAGCGAGGTGCAAAGGCTGCTGATTATATATATATATATATATACATAGAAGCTGCACACCGTTTCTTTTCAACCTCGCAAATTTCGAGACAGAGGAAGACAATCCAGGAGACTGTGCTCAATATTCTTCTCCGCCGCTGTCCGAGGCTATTCTTGTCCAAAAGAGTTTCTCGGAGTCATGTGCAATTTTTCCCAAAATACACCTCGACAAGGTAACGCACTAAGCTTTATGCCTGCGAAGTACTCGAAAGTGCACTGTACCCTGTAAATACTACTGCATACTGCGCGCCGCTCTGTACTAAGCCGTTACATGCTCACGTATGTCACATGTGCCGCGAAGCATGTGTTGCAAGTGACTCTCAGCGCAGTGGCCTACCAACGGCAATCTAAAGCGTTGTCCGTTCGTTTCAGTGCCATGTTGAGACACACTTGCATTAGGTACCCTTGACGACAGCTTCACTGCAACGACAATGACGCTGGTGGTTTATCGGTAGAAACTATAGTGGTTTCTAGCAGTGAATTCTCGCGTTGCGTTAAACATATGCGCTGACGTCAACGGAAGAAAGCGACCAACATTCTACGTATGACTGTACGAGTGCTTCGGTTGTTGTACGTTTTTTTTATTGTTTTGTTTTTTTCGCAAGAGGATTTCATAAAGTGTTGTTTTGCTTACGGCTCTTGTGGCTTCACATGTCGTTCTTCTTACCTCTTCTCTCCTACTAGGGGAAAGCGGAACATTTACCTCGAGTGTGCCATGCGTAAAAAGCAACTACACAATGCTTGATAATTGTATTTCCACACGCCGCCGTTTGTCAGAGTGTTCCTGGGCCGCCGAATGTACGTGGTGTCCAACAGCGCTGTGTAAGTTCGCGGTGTTTGCAAAAAGCAATGTCATGCGACACGTAAATAGGACGGCCGAGTAACACGGTGTACGGTGCCAGAAGCACCAACCGCCAGGAAAGGGAAACATTGCCGACGCTCCGAAGGCTGCTAAGTATTCTCAATATTTTGCAAGTGCATAAATATTTAAGGCGAACGCTCAGCCCGCCGACAGTCTGTTCCCTACGCTTCATTACGCAAAAAGTAGGAAGTTACAAGCCAGCAGACACGGCTGCCGCTTCTTGGTCGTTTTTGTGAAGGTTTAATCTTGCCCGTTTTCAGAGCAACGCGCGTGAGCTGCAAGAAGGTTTCGTGTTTGGAAATGGTGAGTGTTTACAGAGTAAGAACACCGTCGAGAACCGCCTCTGCCTCGCCACGTCTGCCCATGTCAAGGTCTGTTTTTCCTTTGACTCCTTCCTGAGGTTATTGGGAGAGCGAGAAAGGTGCTCAGAAGGAAGTAAAGGAGTTTATACAGAGAAATATTCGGGTCGTATGCCCTATACTGGAGAACAGGAAAACGGGTAGGGAAGATGAAGTGGAGGGAACTGGAAATAACAATGAACTCACACACACCTGCAAGGTGGATCGCAGTCATGCAATTTCACTCTCAGAGGACACAGAAGCGCCACTAAAGACATTCGCACTGATGTCGATTGGTATAAGCACGCAATAAATTTGTTTTTTGCAGTAGATGGATGTCCAGTTTGCCTAAAGATAAGTCGTCCACTCGCGGCCATATATCCGGGAAATAAAAAGTGCTGAGGTTCCGGCATGCCGCTAAGCAAGACATGTGAAAGAGCGCGGTCCTCGTGCCCGGTTACACCGTGGCACTTGCGTGTACGCCAAATCGTCAGAATAATCGGAGCACAGAATCGATCCGAGACTGAACAAAATTTTCGTCGCGCACCATGTCTCTATTTTCGTATCGAAAAGCTCAGTGAATACTTTTCCGTACAACTACCACGTCATTTACAACCTGAACCGCGGGTGCGATTAGGGGTGCGACTTTTTAAGCGACTTGCGTGGTCCGATCTCTCTCTTTTTTTTTTTCTGTTGGCTTTCACATTATAGACCGCGCACGCTCTCTGCGCCGCGGCTGCAGCGGACAATGCGTCGGCCCGCCAGAGGGCACTCGCGAGGGTGTGCCGTGCGGTCACTGCACACCGACCCAGACCGCGGTGCCTGGAATCTAGACGACGGCACATTGCTTCACCAACGACGCCGCCCCTGGCGCCCAAGGCTCAGCGCCGTTTATTCCGCGCCACAGCGCGGCTACATTCGACCGCCTTCTCGAGTCCGCGGAGCATGTCGGAGCGGCAGACCACGCGCGCGAGTCAACCTCGAGCGAGGAGCGCTGTGCAGTAATGAATACGCGGCGCTCCGGAATTGGAGCCCCTGCGGACTCGAAGGCCGATTATCGGGCCGGTCCGAAGAAGGCCGCCACTGCCGAGTTCGTAGGGACTGGACGAACTGGGCAAGGCGAGCGGAGAAGGGGAGAAGATGAGAAACAGAGTTTGCGGCAAGCCTGTTTCAGCGAAGCAAGCACCGCGGAAAGTGGAGCGACGCTCGGGCCGAAGTATAATCAGCAGTATGCGTACCCCTGGGTCTAGTTCTGGTGACGGGCCGCTCTTGCGATCCTCACAAATCGGACCGGCGAAGCCTTCGGATAGTGTCCGTTACTATGCAGCCGTAAGTCGGTCAATCGAACGCGTGCGTCGAGGATCCTCTCGAAAAGCCAGGTGCTCCTCGTTGAATATGCAAAGGACATGCACTGTTCGTACGTGACTGGGGAGGAAAAGAAAACGAAACAGAAGATGGCGGCTCGCCAACCAAGAAGCGAAAGAAACTGCACAGTAAAACCAAGCGGTGCCTGTGCTATGAAACAAAGGTGTTCGTAACGGCAGGAACGGAGAGTGCCAAACCAGGTGAATCATAACGTAATGTTAACTCAATGACCGATGAAAAGAAACGCAGGGCAAACTTTGGGCAGACGTTCCGAAAGTGAAACTGGACGTAGGAAAGCGACCAAAAGCGTGACACGATGTGTGCCCTTAGCATATTGCAAGCAGGGAGAGGTTCAGAAACTGCGTCACTAGTTTGCACACTACAACTGAAGGTTCTGAGACGCGCACCCATGAAGCTTGTTGAAGCATTCGCTTGACCCGTGAGAAAGGCGAAAAAAAAAAAAGTGCCCGACCGTAGTCAGCCTAGAGCGCATGCTAGAACTGCAAACGTTCCCCGTTACCACGAGAGCTGTTCGGCCCAGTCAAGGATTTCTACATACTTATCCTGATTCACAGGACAACACCCCAGGTCACTTGTTAACATGGGGGGGGGGTGTTATTGACAAGCGAAACTCACTGGGCCGGAACAGCCGTTCCCTACTGACTTTGCCTTATCTGTAGTTCCTGACTTGTTGGACCAGACGCTGCCTGTCATGCCTGTCAGTTTACGTCGGCAGACGTATGTTTTGTGTCTTTAAAGGTCGCTGTGTCCCTGTCTCTTTCGGTGATAAGCGGCGACCGCAAACACTGAACTGAACAGCAAGCAATACGGAAGTCGTCAACGTCGACTCAGAAATGACAAGGCCGGCCTGTCACTCGCGCACAAGCAAGGCGGCAATGCAGAAAAGCGGTAGGCCAGCGGGTTATATACAACGTAACATCATGCACTGAGCGCGGCGTTAGCTGAAAGCTAGCGCTTACACACTTTATTTATTTATGTTTGGCGAGAATTAACATTTATTTTCAAGGACATAGATAATTAGGTAATGAGGAGTTCATTCGTTTGCCAAAATACAGAATGCTAACAGGCCGCACAGCAGCTTACTCGCAAGAGAAAAAAAAATCAATTATAATAACCGAAGTTCAACGTCTCGAACTGCACATAGGGCCATTAGCGACGCCGTATTAAGATTTATTTTAACCACGTCAGGTCCTTTAACGTGAACCTACATAATGGCTAAGTACACGAGCGTCTATTGTTTTCTGACCCCATACATAATCAATACGGTGACATACATAATAAATACGGTTTATTATGACACGTGTACATAAAAAGCAATGTATCATGCCAACGAGATGAGGCAAAAGGAAACAGACAAATCTGCAGAGCACTGAGATAGAGGCTGGACTCCTAGCCGCGACCTCACAACAGCGGAATGTCATAAATCTACCTTAAAAACAGCGTGAAATAACGGGGCGTAGAGAAATACAATAGAAATCAGCGCTGTTTATTACTATCAACTGAAGTATATATTGAAGCGGAGATAGCACACGATAATCATACATCGAAGCAACCCCTCCCCCCCACCAAAAGAAAAAGAAAAACATAAGAAAAGAAGTGAAACAGCAAAAATCACCGCAGCCTTTCGCCCTCCTCCGGAGACACCAACTAGGGGCCAATATTCAATTGAACGACACAGCCAGCGAATCAGTGCAGCCTGTCAAGAGACGCAAGCGCCTTTTTTCTTCGTGCTGCTTTCGAGGACGTTGTTCTGTTGCAGCGAAGCGCACGCGAGCCCCGTCCGCCCTTCGTTGAGGCAGCATCGTGTAGCCATTACGCCTTCTCGCGGATGCCGAAGTCTAGCGGGCGGCTCACGACCGCCGCCATGGAAAGATGTAGAGCGCGCAACGTCCGCTCCACGCAGGCCGCCCTCTGTGGCCGCGCGGAAGGGGCGGCCCCGTCTGTCACCCAGCGGGCGCACGTCGTGTCGGCAGACGAGACGCGACCGCCTGCAAATGAAACTCGGAATCGGAACGAGGCTCATCGTGCGAGCCAATTGGTATGCACGCACCACTTCGAGCCGGCGGCGGCGACGATCGAGCGCTCTTCGTCATTACCGTCCCGGACCGAGCGAGACGATGATGGCACTGCATATTTACGCAACACTCTGCACAACCAACCGGTCATTTGGTCATTCTGTCCTCGTATATGCGAGCTGCACTTACAAGGCCGCATCTGCGCAATCGGCGATTTGAATTTGTGGCCGCATTCGCAGAGAGAGAGAGAAAATAAATTGGGCGATCGAGGCTACGCGGTTCGCCAGGAGCGGTGAAGTGCAGTCAAAACGCATGGTCGTATGCAATGAATACCCGCAGCGATTTCGCTCGTTACGTAAGAATAGGCATCTATTCATGACACGCGTGTGACATGTCGTTACGCGTCCAAAGCGCGCTAGCTCGCCTCATTAAGAAGTACCCGCTGTGCATACGGCAAGTTGTCAACACTGCCGTGATTTGTAATATTGCATGCACCATGCACTAACTGTGGTCAGTGTTAGTACTGCGCAGAGAGACGGAGTGAAATGCGGTCGACCAATTCTAGATTAAATTAGGATCACTAATTGCGTTGGAACAAGTGCACAAGTGTCCGGCTTTCAGAGCGAAATTGCAGGCCGTTGATAACAGCTCGCGAGAAGTGCAGGGCCAATAACTGCGTAGAAATGTGCCATGAATATTATACAATTAAACGTATGTGTTACGCATTTCCTGTACCATGCGCGGCTCTATCTCGAGTGTGTAGTATCAATTTGTCCGACGAAGTATTAACTAAAGCAACAAACTACAAACCAGTGTCCCTTTTTTTGCCTCTGTAGGCGTTAATATCCGCCGCAATGCAAAGTGATATTTGCGAATCCAATCACTCTACTTCCCTCCTCCCCCCTTACACCTCTTTTTTGCCTATTCATTATTTTTCTTCAAGCCCACGATAACTAAAGTGGTGGCGGATGCTAAAACTAAAAGAAAATGAAGTACTGAATTTTCTGACCGACGTGCGTTATACAGAACCCTCGCCTCCTTCGCCTTTCTTCAAGTTTCACTGACTCTCGAAATACACAGTCCAAGGTTACGTAAAGCGTAAACTTACAAAAAAACAACTTAGTCGCTAGGTTAAATGACTGCTCGCAATATATACATATGTGTTTCAGTAGCATGACGTCTATCGTAAAGAGACACTAAAGGCGAATACCAAGTCGACGTGGAGTGTTTAAATACCATTTCAGAAACCTCGTAACGCTCGTTGCGTGCCAAGAAATTGTTTACGAGAAAATTGCACCTCCAGGGTCCGAATATCTTTTTCCAAATTCAAATCTCCCGCTACCCAAGCGGGGTGGGGGGGAGTGGTGACGTTACATACGCCATCACCAGCGTTTTCTGCCGTCGGTGAGTAAAACAGCGCCCGACAGGCGGCGGTACCGAGCGAAGACAGAGCGGTGGATTCGCCCCTTCAGTTGCTTTTTGGCCGAGTGGCGTAGACCGTTCGGGCATCCCACGACATCACATGGAAGTTAACTTCTCTGCCACTTCAGTTAGTGCGAGTTTCGCGAGCCAGCAAAACCAGCGCAGCATTACGCGATAACGAAACTACTGAAACGCCAAAGCGTGGTTGACCCGGAGTCGAGCGAAAACGAAACCTTTCGACCGCCCGCATCGTTGCCAAGGATAATTTCAATGAGTTCATTTTTCTAAAACTAAAATACAACAGGACAAGTAGCATTTTATTTCGTCTTATAATGCAATAGAAGGATGTTTTTCGCAACGAGTGGTTGAGTATTAGTGACAGAATTTAACTGAGGAGTGCTTTCGTCATTGGGCAAGTACTTGAATGTCCTGGGGGAGCCTCTAACCATGTCCTGCATTTACCTCAATTTCTCGATTATGAAGGCTCTGTTCGCGATAATATTGACGCCTTAGAGATTCTAGAGCACTAATCTGTCACTTTAGCTTGACATAATATTTGCCTTCAGTGTCCCTTTAGGTGTGAACTGAGATCGCTAAGGCTGCTGATTCTGCCGCTCTCGGTATGGTATGAAGAACTTTATTTGGGTCCTGAGGGCTCAGTCTGGGACTAATGCGGGCCGCTCCCACGTCGGGACAGAGAGGCCGAGCCCCTCGGCCGTCACACGGGCCCTCTGAACAGCCCTGAGTTGGTCTGCCAGCACTTCACTGTGCACCAACCGCTGCCACCACTGTTCACCTTGATAACCATCACCGGCCAACGCCAAGCAGCGCCAAAGCATGTGTTCTAAATCGAGCAAACCCCCACACTTACTACAATAGACTGAAACTCCGCAGTCCGGATTAATTTTATTCATGATGACCGGGTTAGGGTACGTACGTGTCTGCAGAAGCCTTAATGTAACTGCCTGTGGCCTATTTAATTTAGAATGTGGCAGGGAGAATGCCCTAAGTAATAGTGCTTGTTGATCTCGTTGTAGGTTAACAGTTGGTCCCTGAACTCAGGAGCGGGAGATCCAGCCCCTTCGGGGAGTACAGGGCACACTAATCCTCGTGCCTCCCTGTGCGCCATCCTCGTTAAGGTTACGCGGGTCTCCCTCCACTGTCCCCATGTGCGCCGGGAACCAAGTAACTGTATGCGAAATGATATCCATACACTGCAGCAGTATGTTAGCCGGTTTCGCAACAAGTCCTCTCGAGACGGCTTTAATCGCAGATCACGAGTCACTTACCACCAGCATTCTTCGGTGAAAGTTAACGTTTACTTAGTTCTGTTGAAGGCTGTCTGTAATGCAGCTTCTTCCAAAAGAGAGAGGCAGATAGAGAAATGGGATGGGAAAGGCAAGAAGGTTAACCGGAAGTGATTTAGGTTTGCTACCCTGCACTGAGGGAAGGATAAGGGGAAATGAAAGAGGAAAAGAATAGGGCAGAGAGCTAAAACAAAGGCCCGAAAAGAAAATGGCGAAAGTGGAGGATGTCAGTGAGAACTATAGTTTCTCTAATAGGCCAGCGGAACGCAAAATCTTCAAGGGTGCCTTAACCGACTTGCGGTGTGACGACTTTAGAGGCCCGCGTTCCGAGACTGTCTACTCCGAAAGCGGCTGGTCGACAAGACGGGCCAGCGTGGTCGCGAGTGAGTGCTTGTGTGCGCTGTATCGGGGACAACGGCAAAAAAACGTGTTCAATCGTTTCCTCGCTGCATGCTGCAGTGGTCACACACAGCACTGTCTTCCCTTTTGATGCGGAAAGCAAAGGATTTGGTCAAAGCGACGCAACGCCACAATCGGCAAAGCTCCATTGTCTCGGTTCGGGCTAGTCGAGGTAGAGGTCAAAGTCGAAGACAGAGGTCCAGTAGATGAGACGTGTGTGCTGGAAGCTAGGTGTGTTCCACAACGGTCGTGTACTATCATTTGCAAGCACTCGAAGTTTCGTTGCTGCACCTGTTCTTGACAGCGGGATTGGCTCCTGCACGCCGTCTTCATGAGCAGATCGAGCAGCTTCTTTGGCATCTTCGGATTACTATACAAAAACGTTTCGCGAGTCCGGTATTCGGGTAAACGCAAGCGAGGGGACAGGGCCTGGCCGCTTGACCATGACGTTTCACGGGATGAGCAGAAGCGCAGACGTGAACGATCTGCACGGTGCAGCCACCTAGTGACACAGAGCTCAAACAAACACTGTAGCAGTAACGAAGTGTATTCTTTTTTGCTGCTGGTGTAAATTTTTCGCAGGAGCGTAATCATTAACATGGTGTTTTTGTAGATGTTTAAAATGTTTTACACTAGGTTAGAGTAATATTAGCTCTTTGTTTGGCTGGTTAAGCTCTTTGCCAACAGGAGGCTGAGCCGTGCAGACCGATCAGGCCGCTCACGTACGTCTGCGCTAAAGTTGCTTCATCAGCTTGAGTTTATGGCTCCACCCATCCGTCGAAACACCCAGATCGCCTGTGGTTACCGGAATACCAGACAGGTTCGTCGCTGCGACAGAATGCTCGCAACGCACGCTGCTTGCGGCCCTCGCTTGCGGCCGACTGCCAAGCAGCTGCCGGAGAGGTTAGAGAGGCTTCGCGCCACGGAGGAAGGAAACTAAGGAGAGGCCCTACCCCCTCCGCGCGCTAGGAGAAAAGTGTGGCGGAAATGACGTAGTAGGTTCTCATTTTTTTGCTGCTTTTTTATTTTTTTGTTGTATGGCCACGCCTTTTGGGCCACAATGGTGGCGTTGTTATGGTTTTGAGCGCTCACACGTGTTGCTCCGGTAGGTTTCGGGCCGTGGCAAAGGCGCTGAGTGGGCGGGTTTGCGTTAGTCACCGTGTCTTGTTGCGCTGTGTTACCTGCACCCTGCTCTGCCAGATGTTGCGCGAGCGCGCGACACCACGCGCAGCGCGGCGTGGTTTCGCGAAAGATGTAAACAAGAGAGGAGGGTGGCCCAAAAGGCGGAGCATCGCCATGAGCAACGCCAAATTCCGGCTTCACTTTTGCTTCACAAAGAGTGACGTCAGGGCCTCTCCTTAGTTTCCTTCCTCCGTGCTTCGCGCGCTCGCTCCTAGAGAACCGGAAGTAGACCCCGAAATTTCAAGTTGACCAACCCCATAATTTCGAGTTGGCCCACCCTCCCAAGTGTCAACTTGAGGCACCCCCAAATTTTACTTGGGCCACGTCTAAATTTCAAATTGGCCCACCCCCAAATTCTAAGTTGGCCTACCCTCAAACTTTAAGTTGGCCCAACCCGAATTTAAGTTGGCCCATCCCCAACTTTCAAGTTCGTCCATCCCCTAATTTAAGTTGGCCCATCCTCAAATTTAAAGGCAGTCTACGCCCAAACTTCAAGTTGTCCCATGCCCAAATGTAAATTGGCCCACTCCCAAATTTCAGTTGGCCCACTCTTAAATTCTAAGTTGGCCCGTGCCCAATTTCATATGGGCCACCCCAAATTTCAAGTTGGCCCACCCACAAATTTATGTTGGCCCATTCCCTAATTTAAGCTGGTCCATTTCTAAGTTCTAAGTTGGCCCACCCTCAAATTTGGCCCACCCCCAAATTTTAATTTGGCCAACCCTCAAACTTGGCCCACCCCCAAATTTAAGTTGACCCACCACAAAGTTTAAAGGGGCCCTGAACCACCCCTCGCGCTTGGTGAAAAAACATTCAGCGGATAGCATACACTGCTGCGAACATAAGTCAAATTTTGCAGTCATGCATGGCGCGTGAATCTTGCAAGCGGAGCGCGAAGTCACCTTTCTCTCAAACGCTCCCTTTTCAGCAGAAGCGTTCTTCTCACTCTTTTCTGGACGCTTTATTTCGTGATATAGCAGGCTCCAATACGTGACTGCTATTGGCAAATGGCTGACATCAATAAAAATATCAGGAGCCATTCCACTCTGTCAAGGTAGATGACCAGCGAAGTTGTTTAGCACACGACACAGAAGTGCCACAGAATTTTGATCAAAGGTACGAACTCACCGTGATTTCAATAGCGGAGCTGTCTAAGCTTTTAATTTCACCGTGGAGCGTTACTAGAAAACTCAGCCAAACTGTGCGCCGCCTCGCGTTGCCCAGCAACCACGTGCGAGAGCACCGAGCCACGTAACTTCCTCGCGCCCCACGCGCGTAGGGCGGAGTCGTGACATCACAGGCGAGTAAAAGCTCGGAACAGCCGATGCGGCGACACACCTCTCGTCTCTTCTACTCCGTGCGCACGTGCTGCTGCCATGGGAAGACAGAAGAAAGTCCGGACGCCCGAAGAAGACGCGGCTTACCAGGAAGAGCGCCGTACTGCCAAGCGAGAAGCGATGCGTCGCCGCCGAGCTGACGAGCTGATCCGGAACACCGCGCCGAAGCTGCGACTGAGAAGAGGCGACGCCGAGTCGAGTATCCCGAGTTTCAGTCCAGGGGACGCGAGAGTCGGCGCCTGAACGCTCGACGTGGCCGAGAAAGCGATCCTAGCCTGCGATTGCCCGAAAACTTCCAGCGTCAAGCCCGCCGAGACAGCAACTTAGCATAACCTCGCAAAACCTAGAAGAAAGGGGTTAACCGAGGGGCCCGATTTTTATTAGTCATATCACAAGAAGCCAACAAACACTGGTGTCAGTGTTTGTTGGCTTCTTGTGATATGACTCGCAAAACCTAGAAACAACTTAGCCAAGCCTGCCAAAGCCTCGCAAAACCTAGAAACGACTTATAGCCAAGCCTACCAACAACTTAGCACAACGAAGCATAACCTCGCAAAACCTACAGAGAACTTAGGCAAGCCACGTAAAAGCTAGGTGATCACAAGCTCCGGTGTTGACTCACCCGCCGTGGTTGCTCAGTGGCTATGGTGTTGGGCTGCTGAGCACGAGGTCGCGGGATCGAGTCCCGGCCACGGCGGCCGCATTTCGATGGGGGCGAAATGCGAAAACACCCGTGTACTTAGATTTAGGTGCACGTTAAAGAACCCCAGGTGGTCGAAATTTCCGGAGTCCTCCACTACGGCGTGCCTCATAACCAGAAAGTGGTTTTGGCACGTAAAACCCCATAATTAAATTAGTGTTGACTCCAGCTTTGCACCACCAGAGCAAGCTGCGCATGTTCTTTTTTTTTTTTTTTGTATACATTCGCATGAACGACGGGACCGCCGCCCCGAGGTATACCGGAGGAAACTAGGCTCGCGTGACGTTTCGACGGGACCGGCACCACGGCAGAGTGGTAGGAAACGAGATAGGCAACCGCTTAGAACGCCGACGAAGGGAAGGCGGCGCGTACGTAGACATGGCCGACGCAGGTCAAAGTGTGGTATCTGTTGTTATCAGCTTAATACCTGATACGGGTTCTATTTGAACCCAATATATTAAACCTATTTTTGCAAGTTGGCGGAGTGCTTGAAGCCTGCTTTACCTCCGCCGCGGGTCGGCCCGGTATCGGACCATCTGCGGCATCGGCCCACGGTTTTCGCACACGTAGGAGCAAAATTTGCGGAACCCTAGGCATAAACAGCTTCGCTGAAAAAGGGTGTTTGGATCAGTGCGCTTTTTCCTACTGTTACTGTGTACATTTATTGACGCAGTCTAATAAACAGGTTAAGCGAAAATCTGTTTTCGAATTTCGATAATTATTACGTACTACTGGAAGAAGCCGACCATGGCCTGCTTAAACTCGGCCGCGGCGGCCTGCATAGGAATTAAACTTTGCCCCCCCTGTTTATCGGTGTCGAAGCCGTCGGGTCTCGCTAATTTCGACTAGTTTTGAACACAGCTGTCTTCGAACCACTCAAAACTTAAGGTCAGACCACACGCACGCTTGCCAGTGCGCGCACACTCTTGGCCGCTCCTGGTTCGGCACCTTAGCAGACTTCGTTTCGTAATGAGCTATCGATAGCACTTCAAAATGCGCAAGTTGGATGTGGTTACCATCTGTCGGTCAAGCTGGTGCAAGACAAAGCCGGTCCGCACCACGTAGCACAGCCAGACAGTAGCATATGAGCCGCATACAAAGTAAACGCTGCAGTTACATGTAGCTGCGGTCTGCTACATAGCGTAGATACCGCGGCCACCGCAGTGTACCGGGATGAGCCCACTGGCTGAGCGCACTGCGTCTCGTTGAGGACAACCGTATTTGGCTAAAAGTTGCTTACATTTGGCGAGTCGTAGGCGCCAAAATCGGAAATGATGGTGAACATTCAAAATCAAGTTTGAACTGCGTGCCACGGTGACGTTCAGTTGTGGGCACACCCCGCTCCGCCGTAGCCTTCACGGTGCAAATCATTGAAGAAGGAGCGGAAGCACGGCGAACGGTGTGTTTGATTGTCAATCACTGCGCTCCTACAGAACGTACTGAACAAATTTTTGCGGCAATGTATTTCTGAAATAGTCCAATTTAACTTGAAATGCATTTCATGACTTCGATAAAGAGTAGTTCCGGGCCCCTTTTAGTCGGCGTACCCCCAAATTTCATTTGGCCCACCATACCACAGGCTTCCCCATGCATTTACTATGGAGCCCTGTGTATCCTTGTATTAGTCTCTGATCAAATTCTTGTCTTGCTTTAGCGCAACTCAATTTGAGTACGAAGGAAAAAGGCAAGTGACAGGATGAGTGCTTACTTCCAACTGGGTTTATTCCATGAACCTATGGTGCAATGGAGTGATGAAATAAAACCAGTTGGAAGTTAGCGCTCATCCTGTTACCTGCCCTTTCTCCTTCATACTCAAACTCAGTTGCGCTAAAAGTAGACAACTTGAAGCACAAATAAACTCGCCCATTCAGCAATACTTGTTAACTTCTCTGATTAAGCTTCTTTCTTTTTTAATTGTTTCTTATCGCTTATAAAGCTGTCAATAATCTACATTTGCACTATTATAACGACTAAATCTATTAACTTCGCAAATTACGCATTTTTGTGCACATACAAGGCATCAGATTTTTTGAGTGACAGACAGATTTTGCTTGCTAGTGTACTCGCCAAAGGATGCTTACGCATTAAAAAGGAAGAGGCGGAAGGCATTGCTTAGATTCTGATGTGCTTATATTGTGACGGTAGCCATTTTTCTCTTTGCTTGGACGAATAAATGTTTCAAGAAGGACCAGCTATGGAACTGAGAGTGCTTTCTGAACTTCAGCACTGCAGCTGCTACCGACGTAACGTGCAGACTCAAACATTACATTTTCTTAATGCGAAAGCATCAAATGGCCCATTGCGTCAAAAAGCCGGCATCTGTAGCAGCAAAGGGGACACCTAAACTATCATCAGCCGCGACGCCACTCCATGTGCGCGCCTCGACGGAGCAGAGGGGGCGGAAGGGTGCGCATGCTGCAGCGCTGGCGCGCCAGGCGTTGCGTGAAGGGAGAGGGCGTCGCCGCGACGCCATGTCACCCGCGCTCTCGCAAGCCTGTGTTATCCCTGCGTTCCTTGTCCGCGAAAGCTCTCGCCTGCGTTCTAACTTCGCCTCGGTAATCATTATAACGAAATTAACGTATAAAAAAATCCACTTCCATTGCACCCTGCGAAATTGGATGTACAGCGAAGCTGTTGCCGACGTTAGGCATGTACCACCGCCCCAACTGACGTTAGACGATGTTAGACAAATACCACCTCCACAAGCTACGTACGTCACGTGCGCATGCACGTATGCGGAAGTGCAGCATACATTCTCATTCTTCTAGGCGCTCCGCCAAGCGCAAGTGCTTTATTGAACTAACTAAATTTGTCATAGTAGATTGCATCAGAAAATTTGTAAAGTACGACTTACAAACAGGCTGCAGACATGATAGGGTCGGATTGTAATTCGAATACACGAGAAAAAATAATTCTGTTACGTTGAAACTCAAAAACAGGGCCCTGGGCCAACTGCCGTTCGAGGTCTGAGTGGCTGCGCTCGCTAGGTGGCGATACTGTTTGGGGTGAACACAAGCTTACGAAAAATCCCGACCAACTAGAGGCTAACAGCTTTGCCGTGAAAAACAGAATAAATTCTAAAGGAAAAACGTAGGCGGTATTGAGTTTCGAGCCTATGACCCCATGCTCAGAAGACGAGTGTCGTACCCATTGGGCCAAACCAGCGCCCTGGCCAAGCGTCTCAACGTGCTCGCTTGCCCTCGAGTAGTTCATAGCTCGAAGGACCGCTCAGCGGCGTTCAACTGGACAATAATACTTTCGCATTCACAACTCATAAGAATTGCTTAGGTGTCCTAGGCTTTTTCTTTAAACTTTCCTGGCCGTGAACTTGCGATTTCGCCGTGGCCGTGCTCTGAGGAGGCACATGACGTCACACCGCGTTCCTCGTCACACCGCGTTCCTTGTCGTTGCGATCGCCTCCGCTTGCTTCGCCAGCTGCGTAGCATGCATGATAACATGTCGGAGGATAGAAAGGGAGAGCTCGAGTGCGCCGCAACCACAGCTGAGGCGGCAGTATGGGCGGCGGCGACAATTCTAATAAGCAGGAGGAGGCCTAGAATCGACATCGGAACGAGATGAAGAGAAAACGAATCGCCTAGAAAACAGACGAACAGCGCGCCGAACGACTGGCTAAATAAAATAAATTATGGGGTTTTACGTGCCAAAACCACTTTCTGATTATGAGGCACGCCGTACTGGAGGACTCCGGAAATTTCGACCACCTGGGGTTCTTTAACGTGCACCTAAATCTAAGTACACGGGTGTTTTCGCATTTCGCCCCCATCGAAATACAGCCGCCGTGGCCGGGATTCGATCCCGCCACCTCGTGCTCAGCAGCCTAACACCATAGCCACTGAGCAACCACGGCGGGTTAAACGACTGGCTAAACGCCGTAACATAGCTAGACAACCAGACTAACCTGGACTTGCAATCAAGATTAACCAAGGCGAACCACGCTATGCCTTAGCTTTCGCTACGTATATCCTGCCATAGTCGAGCTAAGCCACTGCCAATTTTTTAATCCTAGCATCTGATTAGTGCTGTGTTTACTTATTTTATTTTCCTACTTGATTAGGCGTTGTATGCCATTAGGGAAAAAAGGAAGAGAAAAATTAAGCGCGAATGCTTTTTAGCGCTTTCTTCGATGCTTCTTTATCACTGGATGTGATATTTCACAAGATAAATAATATGGTCGTTCCGTTGACGCCCCACGGCTTACTTTCAGCTGGTTTAGCATAAGCGAAACACTGCCTTGGATCGAATTTTTTGCACATCTGAGAACTTGACTAACCTGTGCCGTATCCCAGGGTGAATTGAGGAAGCCGATTGCGAGAGAGAATTGGTGGGGGGGGGGGGGGGGGGAGGCGGTGATAGACAGCCATCCAATTATTCACCGAGCATTTCTGTATATTTTGCGGAGTTGGGCCCGCATACATATTCGCGAAAATGTTCCTACGCTCAAACTTCGCTATAGCGGATGCATACCAGGTGAACGTGATGTCGCATTTGTTATTCGCGAAGGCGGCCGGCCAGTTGCAAGCAGCACTAACACGAACGAAAAGTATATTCTGAATTATTGTGAATTCGGTCCCTATTACTCGTGCGGGAAATCGCGGTCCACATGTAGTGTGTCAGTAGCATAGTAGTGATGTTTGTAGTAGCAGAGTTAACAAAATATTCTCTTTCTGACTCTTCATGTGCATTATCGCTGTCTTCTGGTGCCGTAGTACAGGGCCGGTATTCGTAATGAAGTTCTTACGCTACAAGTATTCGTAAAAAAGAAACAAAAATCCTGGGCACCTGCGATGTCGGGCTTCGGCCACACAATAGTTTATAAAAAGCACCTACAAACGAAACTCTTTGTAAATTAGGTACGAAATAAATATGAGACGAAAGAAGAAATTCTGACAGTGGGAAGCAGGCCATACAGGATGCAAACATGCCACTGCTGCAGTAGAGGTTGCCGTCGATACGGACGCTTGACTGCACGCAGAACTTTCTGCCTTCGAAGAGTCACACGAGACTGCTGCCGGCCTTTGCCCTCTGCTAACATTAGAGGGCCGTTGACACTGGACCAACTCGAGAAGAAAGTCAAGAAGTTACTTGTTATACGGCCCGTCAGCACGAGATAATAAAGAGAAGAAACTATCCGTCCAGCGAAAATTTATTTCGCGGCGCCGCCTGAACCGAGCTCTCTGGCACCTTGTCCTTGTGCGTCGTTCGCACACAATGTCAAACGCCCGAAGGCTAGCCGAGAAACGCCTCTGCCAAACTACTCGCCGCCCCGATCGGGTGTCGTGCAAACAGCGGCCGCCTCTGCTTCGCCGTCGCAGGGACGCATGCGCGCGGGTCTGGACGACGCGCACGAGGAGACCGGAGAGCTCCGCCGCTGGTGCGCGAGCGTGCCACGAGCGTTCGCCGAAGCCTACGCGGCGGCGAAGAAAGTCTAAAGAAATACGGTCCCTCTTGTACATTTTCACGGGGAGGGCGGCTTGTTTGCCTCCGCCACCCTGTCTGCTCGGCGGGATGCCTGGCGGCTGCGGCTGTGTGCTTCTCGGATGTCATTGACCTGGGACCTGGTTCGAAAGTGACTGGCGCTGGCGCATTAACCCACATCGAATCAGGAAGCACGGCCCGGCGGCGGCGGCCGCGTGCGCCAGGTAGCACTGTGTATAATGCACGCACGCACTCTGTCCCACTGAAAAGGTGCACTACGGAGAAAGCTCACGTCACCAAATCGGGGGGCGCGGTGGTTGCGGTGGGGGTAGACTCGCGGTTCGCGCATCTGCGTGCGGGTACGCCATCCGCTTTAGAGTAAAGGATGTGACTTCGATACGCGCGGAATTTCGTTGGGTTTATGCTTTCACCACAGGCGCTATATTGCGCTGCCGCACCGTAGCGACAAGGCGGCGTTAGTTCTCCGCGCTTGCCGACTGCCCCGGCCGGCCTCGCAGCACCCAAACGCTGCACGGTATAACGCGAACAGCGCACAGGAGAGGCAAGAGAAAAACACAGAACGCCGCCACTTGGGCGCTGCGTCTTCTCCTGCTGCTGCCGCCGCCGCGAGTCTTCGATCGTATATATAACGATGCGCGCTGGTTACGCGGACGGCGTGTACGCGTTAGCGGCGAGCGTGCGCAAGAGCCAGGAAGACGATGTGGCGTAATAGATGGCTGGCTCGGGCGAAAGCAGGCGCGAGACCTCTCGCTAATGCACTCACGCCTGCTCACATGCGAAAGAAGCGTTCGTCTGCAAAATTCTCATTACTTGTAATCTCTCTCGCTTGAGCACCTTCACACAGCGCGGAGGCATGGCATGGTATGGTACACCGTGCGGGTTCGTATGGCATGATATACCGTATAACGTAGGTGCGTAGCTTAATGCACTACAGTATAACACACCTGCCGCGGTGACTCAGCGGCTGTGGCGTTGCGCTGCTAAGCACGAGGTGGCGGGTTCGATACCCGGTCGCGGCGGCCGCATTTCGGTGGTGGGCTAAATGCAGAAACGCCCGTGTGCCGATTATTGGGCGCACGTCAGACGATCCCAGTGGAAAAATTAATCCGGCGATGCCTCATTATGGCGTGCCTCATAATCGTATCGCGGTTCTGGCCCGTAAGACCCCACAATTTATTTAATTTACAATTTGACATGGTATATTACTGTTCGTTTAGGTGCAGTAGGATATTTTATGAACTTATTACGTAATGACCAACAGTGGACGAACAAGGAAAGCCTCTGGCTCGAGGCAACGTTTGGACAAGGAAACTTGTATTCGTCAGGATAGCGCTGCCAGGATGACGAAGACTGTCGGAACGTTGCATCAATCTTCCCTTGTTCGCTGTGACTCTCCTACTTTCTGTGTACTATTTGTCCTGTTTGGTAATTACGTAGTGTAATTTATAGCACACTGCAAAACTGTACTGCGTAATGCAGAGCGGTACCATATGTGACAGTAGTATAGAGCTCAAATTACGAAAACTAGAGTCATAACGTACCAGCCATCCATCGAGCCATGTCACTTGACGAAAGCGTGCCTTTATACACCTCTCAGGTTTTTTTTTTTTGTGTGTGTGTGTGTATCTAGCATAGATGCGTCTAACGCCCTTTGTAAGGAAACAGCAAAAGAAATATGCATGGCGACTTCAGCGCTGGTAATGCTGGTCATGCCAACTCGGCGAACTGCGAGCGCCAGAACGTCTTTGGCGCACGAAATCACATAAAAAGATATTACGAGATCCTATGCACCGCGACATGTCGCAGCTAACGAAAACAATGAAAGCGGCAAGATAAAAAAAAGAAAGAAAAATAAATGTTATTGCGGCCGCTCTTTCACCCTTTCGGAGACTGTTCGGAGGTTGTCATTTTCTCTCTTCTCCCTGAATATTTGCATTTAGTAAATGCACCAACTGAAGACGAGGCAGATACACTATATGGCTGATTCAACGACTTTTTAGAGCTTAAACGCCAAGAACATAACTTCCTTCTCAATAATCCCTTGACTTTGTAAAGGCGCTTTCGCCATCGAATTGAATTACGCGAAACCCTGCAAGGTGTAGGGAAAGTCACGAATTTGGCATGCACATCCTGTACACGCAGCATGAAGCTACATATAAAAAAGAAGCCTGGAGAAGAAAGCTTAGAAGTTCAAGGAGAATTCGCGCTGTTCGTCCTGAGGCGGAGTTTCTTGCGTGTAGCTTTATGCTACGGGATACACAAGGTGGATGCGAACTTCCGTGTCATCAGCTAATATTTCCACATGATCTATGCGGTAAAAGAATAAAAAATTGGACTCGTTGGTAAATGTCCATTATTCGGATCACTCAACCAATTCGTCAATCAATCAAAACAACAATCAAATTCTTGCATCTATTCTATTACAGATAGTTTTCTTTTGCTATATCCCTCCCCCCTCCCGTTTGCCTGTGGATGACACCGGTTTCGATATATGCGCCCAATGAGTTGGTTCATCAACGTGTCCGCGACATTAACCTCCAGGCGCTCTCGATTCCCTGGCCAAATCCAACGACAGTGGAAGACGTCGTCACGTACAAAGAGCAAATAACTGAACACTAGAAGAACATCTGGGAAAACCTCGCTATTTTACACCAACCTCATCCTTCACTCAACACGGAACAAGCACGTGTCCTTCGCGAAGTTCAAACGAACACTCTTCTCACCCGGCTAACGCTCTACAACTTCGGTTGGCGTAGCACAGCTCGCTGCCCCAACCGTCCGGAGATGAGGGCAGGTGCAGAACACATTCTGCATTCATGTAACGCTGCCATTAGCTCTCCTTATTTTCTTTACCTTTCCCCTCCTTCCTGGAGCACTTGGGTTCACTAGGACTCGGCTGATCAACAACGGGCCGAACAAGCGCTCTTCTTTTCTGGGCCTTAGTGCTGGCCTTAAATAAAGTTTTCCTCCTCCTCGTCCTCCACCTCCTCCTCCTGCGTCAGACTTGCGGTAAAAATGCACTGCTGTTTCACTTTCTCTTTTAAGAAAACTGTTGTTATTGTTTTATGCATTGAAGCACGAAAGTAATAGCGACGCCAACGTCTTTCGTCGGACCCCTTAGAATTTAATATCTCGAAACTGGTATCCTGAATTAATCGATTAGAATATGTGCTATTTGCCACAGGCGACATAAAAAAAATTGGGGCAGCTAAAAAAAAAAAAAAACCCCGCTTGGTATACATGTACACACATGTATACATATATGTATGTACACGAAAAAAACGAAAAGGCTTACAGAGTCGCGTTGTATGTCTCTTGTCTTCCTGTGTGTCAGTTCATCGGCTCGCTGGCCATATGGTTTATAACGTCGGCCCTGCCCTTCAGAAATTGGAGCTAGTGTTACTATATGAAAGGCCAAGAAGAAGGGACTCAATAAAAATTTCTGATGCAGAATCTGCAGGGATATATCGAAGATTAAGCTTGGAAAGGAGGATACAGATTCCACCTCGATTGCACCAAGATGTGCAGGGGAAAAACAGGACCGGCACAGGGCGCAGGTCGAATGCTTGCGTTCCCCCCACCAGCTAGTCTGCCCACCCTTCCTACGCAGCGCCCTCAAAAAAATGACGACAAATGTAGACATTCACCTACAAACTGTGCATCAACGAAAAAATTAGGAGGGTCCGAGACACTGCTGCCTCGGAAAATGCTGTGTGGCTGGAAAAATGTAATCTGCAATAAAGTTTATTATTATTATTATTATTATTATTATTATTATTATTATTATTATTATTATTATTATTATATGGAAATTGCAACACATGCCCGCAATGGACAGAGAGGGGAACGGGGGGGGGGGGGGGGGGGAGAAACAATAAGATGACAGGCCACAAGGACTAAAGTAAAGCAAGGCCAAAGAAAGTACTAATGAGTTTTTCAACGACATATGATGAACTTGACTTAACCCGCCGTGGTTGCTCAGTGGCTATGGTGTTGGGCTGCTGAGCACGAGGTCGCGGGATCGAATCCCGGCCACAGCGGCCGCATTTCGATGGGGGCGAAATGCGAAAGCACCCGTGTACTTAGATTTAGGTGCACGTTAAAGAACCCCAGGTGGTCGAAATTTCCGGAGTCCTCCACTACGGCGTGCCTCATATTCAGAAAGTGGTTTTGGCACGTAAAACCCCATAATTTAATTTAATGAACTTGACTTACGCTTTCCTTGCATTAACGCATGTCAGTCATAATCCATTCAAATGTTTGATGAAGCTGGTATTTCGCCGATGTTTAACTTAGTAGTGCGCTGCGGAGGAACCGAAACGAACACGGCGTCCATCCAAACGTGCAGTGCAACTTTTCGCGCTTCAGACCGTCGAAGACAGCTCTGCGATATTCAGCTGCTTCAAAGCAGTCTATAGCAGGCAGCCATAATATGCCTTCACGTCTAAGTATAAACGAACCGTTGCGGAAGCAAACATGCGATCTGTATCGTTTCCTGCTTTCTGCCTCACAGGTCGGAAACCGGAAACTTCGGCGATCGAACAAGCGCAAATATAAATTAATTGCATAGGAAGATTTCGGTTCGTTTTAACGCGTCGGCGATCGTCCAGCCCTAAGCCGTTTGAGGCTTAAGTCTGTCTGACAGCCTTCACACTGGAAATAGACGGCACCAGGAAAAGACCTACCAGAACATCCATTTCTGCTGCCCGACTCAATTTGGGACGTCTGTACAATGGACGCCAAGGCCTAATGGAAGTATATGTATCTACGATCCTTGCGCTAATCTGATACATCAAATGCAGCATTCACCGCATTCCACGACATCGCGCCGTATATGCTATATTTGGAGCGCTAGTAAAAAGACTACAAGGGTGGGTCATATACACATATAGTTAATCCGCGCTGGAAGTTTTCATGCGTGCACGAACCAGTACAAAGAAAGGCTGAATTCACTGACTATGAAAGACAGTATAGCGTGTGACATCCTGGAAGCAGTTTAACACACGCATCACCGGAGAATGCGCCAGTCCGTATATAGGCTGAACTGAAAGGCCACAAAGAGAAAAACAGCGCGGCCAAATAATCCCGTAGCGACGGAAGTCAAAGTGCGGTTCTGCTCTTCAGCCTGCATGTCACCATTACATCTTTATTCATGGTAAAGGAGGGCGAACAAATATACGCGGAAAACCTACACATATAAACAAGCGCTTTTTGTGTCTAAATTTTCTGTGTCTGTTCGCGCCCCTTTGCAATGAATCTGTCTATAGCCCAGCTCTCCACTCTTTTGCAGTTCATCTTTATATACCGACACCTCACTCGCGACATGTTTAATGGACTGTCTCGAAAAAAGAAAAAAGAAAGAGAAACTAAATTAGTATTCAAGGCGCAAACTTCTCGAAGACACGTCCAATGCAGGGCGAGCACTGCCCAACTATGGCGTGTCCGATAACGCTCCTCGGCTGTACACGAGCGTGCCCCACGCATATGTGACTGACACAGACATTCGATAAATTTCGGGTTGCAGTGCTCAGGGTTGCTCAGGGAGGTTGCAGATCCTCCCGAACTTTTTGAAACATGGAACGACTTGCACCACATTTGGGCAGAGAGTCACCCAGTAACTATAGCTGTAAATCTTTGTACAGTAAAGCTGTATATGGCTAGTTTCCAGCGGATCGATGTCCGTAGACCAAAAGCCGTGGGCCGATTCCGAAGATAGTGCAACACCGGGCCGACCCGCGGCGGATGTCTAGCAGGCTTCAAGCACTCCACCAACTTGCAAAAGTAAGTTTGATATCTCGGGTCTAAATAAAACCGTATCAAATATTAAGCCGATATAAACACATACTACGCTTTGACCCGCGTCGACCATGTCTACGTTCGCACCACCCTCTCTTTGTCGGCGTTCCAAGCGCTTGTGTATCTATCTCCTTTCCTCTCCTTCCGCTCTCCCGTGGTGGCGGTCCCGTCGAAACGTCACGCCTGTCTAGTTTGCTCCGGCTCCTAGGGCCGTCGTCCACGTGAATGTACATAAAAATACGGGGTAAATGAGACCGTACATAGATGTTCAAAATTATGTGTCACCTCTGTGTCGTATGCTAAACAGCTTTGCTGGTCATCCACCTTCATAGAGTGGAATGGCTCATGATTTTTATGTCCCTTTGCCACTTTTCTCCTAAAGCTTGCAAGAGTCGGCATAAATATATGTTTATACGTACATCAAAAAACGGTTTCAAGGCCGGTATGTAGTATAACGATTCCTATCGACCGGTTCTATGCCTTTTCTCATGACCCACCGTTCACAACCAGCCAATCCCGCTGGAAAAGTGGGCGGAGCGCCACTCGGACCACTGACCAATCGCAGGAACGAATAGCATTGGAGCGGAATCGTTACATCACCCCGAAATCACGTATTGAAACGCCCTGAAGTAGTGATCCTCATCTATAGCATGGGATGAGACATCTTCAGCTGCTGAATGAAATCGCATCTCGATATACAAGTGCGAAACGAACGTTTGAGATATATCATGGTGAGTCCCATTTTTAGCACAGCACTCCCATGGCAAAATTAAAGGTGATAGCGTTCGTCCCGTGCTTGTTAAAACGTAGACATCATGCCTGACGTGTGCACCAACACAGTTAATGTTTCAGAACATCGCCATGTACAGAAGAAATGCGTCGCATTGACCGACTCACAAAATGGTCACTCCGTGTGTGTGTGTATATATATATATATTTCCTTGCGCGCAGAGCGCATCAGACTGTGGTTTCCGATGCAAGCGACTCACCGTAAGCCTCCGCTGCTCCAGCGAAAGTGCAGGGTGAATTATTAGGAACTCACGCATGCTGCGACACACCATTAGAGTTTGTTTACGCGAACTCGCAGTGCGTTTACACGTGGCGAGTAATGCATGGTGGCTTATTCAAACTTCTATTCACTCGGGCAACGTAAATTACAGAGCGCACTGGCGGGTACAGGCTGCGCGGGGCGAAAGAAAAGTAACGAGGACCGTATAAATTATGCGAACGACAGTCATTAGAAGCACACGCGAAGATATCAAATATATGGTGCAAGAATCCATTGCCTCTGCCGCCGCCGAAGAAGAGAACGCGCCCGGAGGAGTCACGCATTTCCCCGCATGCATTATGCAGACGCTTGATTCGATTTTACGACATGTTGAAACGGTTCGGGACGCGTAAAACGACTAAAAAGCGACGGGAACTGCGCAAGCAGTGCACGCGAGACAGAGAACGAAGAGCCAGCAAGCGCGGCTCTCTGGTGCAGCTCCGCGTCCGTTTTCTTTTTTGGAGCCGCAGGTCGAACCGTGGAACCATGCCGCGAAGCTCTATCCGCCGCATACGAGATAAGGAGGCACCGCCGCCTCTGACTCAGCGCGCGTTAGCGCATGCGGCAATGGCCTCAAGTGTGCGCGTGCTTGCGTCGTCACGGCCCAACAAGCGCGAGTTCCTCTGGAAGTTTTGAAGTCGCCCAGTTGGAGAGCGAACGCGTAATGAAATTCGTCGCGCGCACGAAAGTGAGAAACGAGGAACATGCGGGTGGCGGTGTTCGTTCTGAACTCAGTTCAGTGCAGTACAAAGAGAGAAAAAAACATTTAATGCTCATAAGAATTGGGAGTCGAGAGGTCGGCGGGTCTGGTTCACGCTGGAACATTGCGATGAGGGAGATATAAGGGATCAAAGAAGATAGGCGGCGATTCATATCATACAATGATGGTTATCGATGCATCCGTTGTATACGACATAAGCCATATGTATAGCCAGTACATGTGCACATTTGTGCACAGAAGCCCGTGGCAGATACGTATGTGTATACCCTATACACTTACTCAATTTATGCAGCCTGCGACGATGCGAAATTACACTGCACTGCGTGTTAACATTGCACGCGGTCCAATGTTATATATGCATATTATATACGCAACAGTGGGCAGGCCACATACTAACACAGATTTTTTTTTTTTTTTTTGCGGGCAGGGGGCAGTTAGGGGGGGGGGTGAGGGGAGATGGAGGGGACGTGCCCTGTGTGCCCCACTCTACGCCGCCCTCGCCTACGCCAACCGATGCTCATTGCACCCGGCGAGTTCCCTACGGCTCGTTTATCGGCTGGTGGTCAAGAAACGTGTTTCCTGACTTCGTGTGCTTGCTCTGCAGTCTACATAGTGCCGTTTAGGTACGGTCTAGCCACCCTAGTTTAGGAGCTGGCACGTTCCGACTCTACACTACTGGATGCTGGGGTGGCCTGTCCCAGATAGGCGACAGTGTTCGTGAGCTCGCAAGCATGTCGCATAACGTTTTGGCTAACAAAAGTGGAGCATTAGGCTAGTTGGTAATCCATGGTAGAAACGACACACAGCGCGAAGGACAGAAACTGAGAGAGACAACACACACTGCGCTGAGTGCGTCGTCTCTCTCAGTCCTTGTAATTGTAATTCTAATTATGGGGTTTTACGTGCCAAAACCGCGATCTGATTATGAGGCATGCACTTGTGGAGGACTCCGGATTCGGCCGCCTAGGCCGAGATTTCATTCCGCGACCCCCTCTCTGTCCTTGTGACACCTTCGCGCTGTATGTCGTTTCTACCATAAACGTTTTGACGGCGAGGTGATACGCTGGCGCCATCTATTGGACGCGCCCCGTTGACGTCTGCTCCAGTAAAAGCATAATATGCCTGGAGTGTCACCAAACAGAACTAGGCCGCTGGCTGCTAGGGAGTAGCATGGCCACTGCAAATGCTGCAGTAAGAGGTTAAATGAGCTGGTCCTCGTACGGGGAATGGAAGGCGAGGTCCAAATTGCAATACGCCGGCAGACTCAAGTTCATGGCAAACACAAATTACAGTAGCAGAATGTACCTATACCTAAGTTACAAGAACTTCAAGACGGCTTGGATACGGAAATGTCCCTAGACGCGAAATACAGCCAAACTTCAAAACGCCACGAAACTAAGAGACAGAGTGACGCAAGGCAGCCATCAACAAAATCAATGACGCTGAAACAACAGCAGCAGCAAAAAAGCAAAGCTTGGCCCTATATTATCTCCCCAAGCCGGAACCGTGCCCATCATCACACTGCCGAGGAGACAGACGCAGCGCCCTTCTGTTTCAGGCCCGCACAGGCGCTCTCCTTACAAACCAACGCCGCCACGAACTATTCGACGTGGACCCGACATGTCGCTTGTTCGGCGCACCAGAAGAAACCTTCCCCCACGTTTTACAGCAATGTCCGAGGCTTCCCGCAGATCCCCGATCGTGTCCCCTGGACGAGGGCCCACTGTTTACACCGAGCTGCGCACGCCGGGGCCACGAAGACCCGGCTAGAACAGTGGGAACGGCTGGGCAGGCGCGCAGAAAATCCGGCACGAAACCCCAAACAGACATCGTCCAGCTAGAGCCATCCCATCACAGTAACAGTGAACTCGGACAGCGGCTTGCCGCCGACGCCGACCACGCCAACTACACGAGGACTGCCTGCTACAGCTGAACGCGGCCGACCACGCAGAGACGCGGTTGGGACGCACCGACTTGACCCCGGCATGGCTGGCGGAATCCAAGGAGTCTGGAGCACAGTGAACAGGTCCAAACAGACGGCCTCAAAGACTGTGACGAAACTGTTTTATCTTCTTCCCTTACTTCCTTCGCCTTACTTTCTTTCCTTTCTTCCTTTCTACATCTCCTGTGGCGTTGACGAACGCCTGCCCTGAGTCAAAAGGGATCAGGACAACTTACTTACTTGCTTTTTTACTTACTTACTTAATTACTTACTTCTTTACTTACTTACTTACTTACTTACTCACTTACTTTACTTACTTTACTCACTCACTCACTCACTCACTCACTCACTCACTCACTCACTCACTCACTCACTCACTCACTCACTCACTCACTTGCTTGCTTATATCGACCACCTTCTGTGCCACTGTCCACGATATTCCCCAGAAAGACACGAACTTGCCAACGCTCTCCAAAAACTGGACAATCAGCCGCTTTCCGTGCAAGTGCTGCTGGAACACCGCCTCCATCGCTCGTTGGCCCATAAAGCGGCGAAGGCACGTGCTTCTTGAGGACGACGGGTTTGTGTGAACGTCTGTAACTATTAGTGCAATTACTATTAGCCCCCACGCGTCAGCGAATTCACCGCTAATTTCCTTCCTTCCCTCCCTCTTCTCTCTCCCTGTCAACTTTGTTTTCCCCTTTCCCATTCCCCGGTGTAGGGTAGCCAACCGGATGTTATTCTGGTTAACATCCCTGCCCTCTGCTTTTCTCTTTCTTTCCTCCTTACTTACTTGCTTACTTACTTGACGAGGTGAGAGGGATGACACTGTGCGCTCCGCATAAAATTAAGGGGCTTTATACCCCGCATAGCTTGGCTGTTGGCACCGCGCAGGTGCCCTCCTGGACATTTCTGTTCATTCTTTCAAAGTGAGGGTAGTTGTTCACGACCAAATTAGTGGTCCTGCGCAAACAGAAAGCAGACGACACTTTGCAGACACTGTCTTAATAAAATAAAGACACAATCACTTTGTACGTATATCCCGACGTGGTCCGCCAAGCACGCTTCTGGCGCGAGAAAGCACTTGTTGAGAGGATAAGATATAAAATATACTCTGTTATATTCTGTCTGTATACAAATGAATTCAACGACGACTCAATGCCGTGATCGCACGGGCTCGCAGCGAGCGACTCCGTATGTTTATCTATGGCAGTGGAGGCGCTAAGTGTCTGCTCGTATTTCACTGCTGGCGGTACTGGCCATGTGTTTGTTCCCTTTTTTTCTTCTTTTATTGCGACAGCAGCTATATAGAAACTCCAGGAGAATTTCTTCCTCGGCGTTGCCGTGACGTTCTGAATAAAGTTCAAGCGCGATAAGATCATGGCCGCGCGCCGTGTAGTACGCGATTTCGCCTTTACAGGGCCCACATTGCAATGCTCCGGCCACGCTCTACCACGCCACTTGCGCGTGCCATCTCGTGAGCGCCAACACTGGAATCCCACACGACAGTGGGAAGCCTCGCTCTCTATCGTGGGACCAGCTCGATCGGATCGCGCCGGGCGGCCGCGGCTCATGGGGTCCTGGACAGAGGAGTCCACCCACGTCCCGTCGAAGGGCCCTGCGGTTTCCCTTTATTTTATTAAATGTTTTCTTTCTCTCTTTCCGCTTTTACTTCGGCCGCGGCTACTCGCCTGCGGCCGCACGCGTTAATATGCGGTGGGTTGGAAGGCTAGCCGTCCTGAGAAAGCTGATATCTTCGTGTGCGCTGTGTTCTCGCGAGCCTAGTTAGCGTTGAAACGAGAGGCAGCACGGAGAGGCATTCGCTCGCCGCTGTGGCCGCTCTTCATCACGCCAACGCTCTGACAGCGAGTGTTCGCGGTCATCAAGTGAGATATATGTTCACGTTTGTCCGTCCGCACGTGACACCGTGCTTGTATATTTAGTTAGTAAGGAAATGTTTACGGCAGTTTAAACACGAGATAAAACTACTAACATTACTGTGTAAAGCTGTCTAATAATTTGCTATCACGATGAATGCTTCGCCGTTCGGGCAAAACTGCTGCTTTTTGCTGTTTCATGCAAATTATTTTTGAAGCTCACGTGTGACACAACGCAATTCGCTCTGTTTGAGTTCAATACTTCAATATGTATGCTACTCCCACAAAAATTTGGAAAATTTGTGTAACTCTATACAGTTATTTACTAAACATTTAACTTGCTCGGGATGTCGACTCTTGTGTCCCCTATTGGCGGCTGCCTACAGTATAAAAATATCATAATACGTACTTATACATACACATGGCGCACATCACGTACCGGCTGCTACGTCCTCTGCCCTTGAACGCCCGCGTGCTGAAATGTTCCATAGTGACAGCAGGGCTTCGTTCACAACATAAGTCTGACCACTGTTAGTGCCTTTCGATACTGCGTGCGGCGCAACCTGAAGCGGTGATCCACTGCGGAGAGATGTGTCTTACAGAGCCATTCGTTTTCTCTGCGTTACTTAAATGCATCGCAAGTGCTGCGCCTGGCTGGGAAGAAGTAGATCCCACCACGTTGAACTGGAACGCTCTGTTGGTTGCTAAGGACGCACAGAACAGACGAACCCGACGCGTCGCAAAGCTCGTGCCGCGCGAGTCCTAACCGTTGTTAGGATCGACCTGCAGCTATTTCAGCCCGCTGCAGGTGCTTCGATCCAACCGGGGTGGTGGCGCATTTCAGAGAACTGCGGATAACCGGCAGCCACGCGGCGAGGGGTCAGCTCAGGGGACACCAGACAATGTGCAGCAGCGGGGGCCTCTGTGCGAGGTCCGCTCTGGAATTTAGAGGCGCCGGCTTGGGTCGGGCGTGACCATCTGACAACAGGGACGCAGGACAATGGATACCATGGCGACTGCGCTGCAAAGGTCATCGGCCCTCGGAGAGAGCACTGAAACCTGTGCGGCGTGTGTGTGTGTAAAACCCCTACCCCCTTCTCTCAAAGGCGACCACGAGGACTTTCTACGATGACGTCGAATGATGACGTCGAACGATGACGTCGAACGGAGTGGTTATAAGCGGCTGTTGTCGGCTGCTAGGGCGTGCTCGTCGTCGTGCTCTGTGCTCGAAATGTACTCGTGAGCTGTGTGCTCGTTTGCTGTATGCTTTGTCTTGCGGGCTCCATTTGGGAGTCACGCTAGACTGTGTAGTATCCCATGTTAAAATGTAAATGCTGTAAATAAACCTTATTCACCTAGTTTCTCCCAAGTTCCTCTCTACGACCTTCAACTCCTTCAAATGGTGACAGCGGTGGGATCGTCTCCCAACTCTAATAACTGGTTGACAGCGGTGGAATCGGCCTAGGGCTCCTAGATTGGCCTACAGCTCATAGATCGGCCTACGGCTCGTAGATCGGCCTACGACTCGGAGACAGCAACGGCAGCTCACGGACGTTGGCACATGGTGACCGACCAGTATCCTGATCAAGTTGGAGGCGACTTGAGATTGACCACATCTTGCAACTGACTAGATACGGCGGAGAAGGACTGGTGATATGGTGCTGCTTCAGTGGGTAAGCGTTTGGTTTTGGCTGTAAGATTTACCAGGCTTCAATTTCTCTGTGTGTGTAGATTTGATTCGCTGGGATCTTTTACTTGTATTTTGATTTGCGTGAGTATCAAAGCAAGTATTGTGTCACAGCAGAGCCAAAGCTTAAAGTAGCGACCATCGTCCTAATGTGTTTGACGGGAGCTGACCTGTTGTGGTTGTGTGAAGAGATCGAGGTAGACGTAGAGAAAGACTTGACGGAATCAGAGATTCGGAAAACCATTCTCGTAAGTAACAATGATTTGAAATTCATAGAACAAATTGGTAAACGAATTCTAAGAAAAAGACAGGAACAGGAATCAATTAAACAAGAACGCCAAGAGCGCGAGCGAAAACGCCAAGAGCGTGAGCAAAAACGGCAAGTGGTTGAAAAAGAAATGGCAGCAGTGAACAAACAGATACAAAATTTGCAGCAGTTAAACACACGAAGTCAACAGCGGCTTGAGCAATCTGTAGGCTGGACGCAGCGAAAATGGGATGTCGACAGCAGATTTCAGTCGAAAGCCGAGGAGAGTAGTAGTACCTGTGATATTAGCAGCACGTTCATAGGTGAACTCGAAGTGCTAGCAGCTAACGATGCTTTAGTGGCAACAGAGGCCGTTAAAGGCAGTAGTGAGAGCGACGAGGTGCTGTGCCAACAGAGGACGGTAGAGACAGCTAGGCCAGCTGCGAACAAATTGGCACAGTTACCGCGCGTGTGCGTCGCATCTCATGATATCGAGGTCGTTAGCGAGGTACAGGGTAATGCTGACCCGACAGACACGAGCACCCATGTCGAGTCAGTGTATGAACATGACATGGCGTTAGATTATACCTCGTCATGCCGAGAATACGTAGCAGTAGTTAGCATGAGGACATGATAAAAAACGAGTGTTGATAGCCGTAAACGTGTTGAGATGCGAGTCTGTGTGTCGTTGTCGTCCTCTGACGTGGCGCCGCCAAGCGCCATCTGACTTGACTGCCACACCCTTTGCCAGATGGCGTGGAGTGCCCGAGTGTCAAACGCAAAATAAGAGAGGCCGTGGATGGCGGAAATGGAAAAGAAACCTGCTATGAGTAACTACCTAATAGGTACAAAGGAAACCAGGAAACAATTTATGTTAACTCAAACAGAAGCTTCTTACTTTTCCAAGCGAGATCACGATGCCTTAAGGTGTAATTATAAAGCAAATACCCAAGGAAGAAACACCTGCTTACAGCGGTAAAGCAACAATCTATCTCATAAATGATTTGCAGCACTGCGAAAGGTACGAGGTGTATACAGGCAATATCCTTGTGCAGCAGAGTATACTTTCAGACTTAACTGTCTGATTACAGGCGGGATTAGAGAGTTTTATTTTTGCTTGACACATGATACGTTACAGCGATACGTAGGATATGTTAGGCCCTTTGCGCATGCACGTCGTATATATACTTCGAATCACTGAGGCGGTTACCACCGGTTGCAATAATGGCCGCCCTAACCATGATTACGTAGCAATATGGCAGCGGACCTCTACGATTTTCGGAGTTCTAGCAGCCCGACGGCAGCCAGCTAGTTCCCGTCCTGATAGGAAGTCATGTGGGCTGGGATCCGAAGACAACCCGAGGCTACCCGAAGTTTGCGAAATTGAACGCCGGGACAGGTGACGGTGGGCCGACTATACGCCCGGCGTATAGTCGGCCCCTTTGTGCATTGCTAGCTTGAAGATATGTAGTTGCATTTATGAATACGATCACTTTTGCGAGATTTCGCGCGGCTCGACACATGACGTACACCGTTCCCGCCCTAACAAATGTCAGCTTGCGCTACTTGCAATATGCCCGGCTTTTTGGGACTGCGATATCCGTATCTGAAAACACAACCAGCTTGCTATACTTAACCTGCGGACAAGGGGGAGGTCTGGATAGAGTATTATAATCAGCCGCGAATCGACGTGTTTCCCGGACTCGTAAATCAATAGCACGAGATAGGGAGTTGAAATTCTGTGAAAACAGAGAAAATTTCAAGTGCAATGCGCTGCGAAACTTTCCTTTTCCTCCTTTATATGGAAGTGTCCCAGATAATTACTAAACCCTTGTTTTTCCCATTTATTTTCGTGCATCTTACGATACTCGTAGTTTTAGTGAATTACGCATGCAAGCGATCCGGAGCTTTATGAATATGTTTTACGAACAAAGTAGAATCTATCCCGTTGACCTGGGGGAACTGTGAGCTCAACCAACATCAAATACAGAGGGAATTGAGAAGGGGGAATGAAGGAGGTAGGGAGGACACCGGCTGTCGGGACGCCGGAGGACGCCGGCTGTCGGGATCCTTCGGCGTGCTGGAGATAGGCGGCAACGTCGAGATTCTCTTCTTCGGTGACGTGCGGAAGCAGCATGGCGTCGGTAGTCGTCGTCGGGTTCCTTCCGTAAACCAGTTTGAACGGCATCATTTGAGTTGTTAATTGCACTGCCGTTTTATAAGCGAAGGTAGCGTACGTCAGGACGGGATTCCACGTCTTGTTCTCGACGACGACGTACATTGCTAGCGTGTCTGCGGGGGTCTTGTTCGCCCGCTTCGTAAGACCATTAGTCTGCGGGTGGTATAGGCAGTTGTCCTCCTGTGGCTTGTCTGGCTGTATTGCAGAATGGCTTGGGTGAGCTCTGCTGTAAAGGCCGTTCCTCTGTCGCTGATAAGGACTTGTGGGGCACCATGTCGCAGCAGGATGTTCTCAACGAAGAATTTCACCACTTTGGCTGCGCTACCTTTAGGCAGAGCTTTCGTTTCAGCGAAGCGGGTGAGGTAGTCCGTCGCCACGACGATCCACTTATTTCCGATTGTTGACGTCGGAAAGGGCCCCAAAAAATCCATACCGATCTGCTGAAATGGTCGGCAGCTGTACTAATCCCGCTGGCCTTGTCGGTGGTGTCTTGCGTCGCTGACAGTCTCGGCATATCTTGATGTAACGGGCCACGTCGGCTGTCAGGCGCTGCCAGTAATACCTCTCCTGTATCCTTGACAGCGTCCGGAAGAATCTGGGGTGCCCTACGGTCACATCGTCATGCAAGGCGTACACTACCTCTGAACACAGTGTTGAGGGAACAACAAGGAGGTATTTGGTGAGTATTGGTGACAAGTTCTTTACAAGTAGGTTATTTTGCAGCGAATACGGAGACAATCCTCGCTTAAATGCCCTAGGTACAACGTCGGAGTTGCCTTCCAAATACTCGGTGAGGCTTTTTAGCTCTAGGTCTGCTCGTTGCTGTTCAGCGAAGTCTTCTGCGCTTATTATTCCAAGGAAGGCGTCACCATCTTCGTCGTCTTGCGGCGGCGGGTCAATAGGGGCGTGTGTTAGGCAGTCGGCATCAGAGCACTTCCGTCAAGAATTGTAGACAAAGGTGATGACAAATCTAATGAGCGGGTCAAGCGCGTCGGCTTTTATACATAGTCAATCGAAGGTTCTAGAGTAATCGCTGGGGCCCGCGTGTCTTCCAGAAAGTACTGTTACGAAAGATGTTTATTTACAGGGTGAAACGAGGTCCAAGAGGAAGCCACAGGCCAGGCGCAGCTGGCGCGGAGTACGCCGAGATCACGCGCGTGCACTCTACTTCTTCCTCTGCCTCAGTCGCGCAGTGCTACGACATTTTCCCCGGGGGCAGACGAAGCTCGCTGAGCGAGTTAAAGGGACCTGTGATAGTACTGCTTGAGTCTGGCCACGTGAACAACACTGAACGCCGATTACTTGCCGTCACTTTGGCGACGACATAGTTCACATCACTCAAGCGACTGAGTATAACGAATGGTACCGTGTAAGTGGCTAGAAACTTACGGTAGAATACCTTTTTTTGCGAACAGGTGTCCACAACCAAACATAGTCACCGGGAGTAAAGCTGACGGGGATATGCCGTGCATCATAGCGAATCTTGCTGCTGCCTTGTGTGAACAACGTCCTAAGATGCGCCAGTCGACGTGCTTCTTCAGCCCGACACAGAGTTTGGGCGATGGAAGGATCTTCTTGACACGATAAAGGTAGGATAGTGTCCAGAAAGCTCTGGGGAGCGCGTGCGTACAGCAAAAAGAACGGCGCATATCCAATAACTTCGTGCTTGGCACTGTTGTACGCGTACGTTACAAAAGGTAAGACGTCGTCCCAATTTTTTGTGGTCAGCAGCGACATACATTGATAACATGTTGGTAAGGGTTCGATTCGTCCGCTCCGTGAGGTCATTGGTTTGCGGTTGGTAAGGAGTGGAATGACGATATGCCAGAACCACAAAGCCGTAAAAGTTCTGCAACGACGTCGGCGGTGAATTGCCGTCCACGGTCACTGATGACAACCCGGGGAGCGCCGTGACGGAGTATGACGTGATGCAAGAAAAATGAAGATACATCTGCTGCAGTGGCAGATGGAAGTGTCGCCGCTTCCGTGTAGCGAGCAAGGTAATCGACGCATACTATAATCCAGCGGTAGCCAACTGACGTCTTTGGGAGCGGGCCGAGCAAGTCGATGCCGACTTTTTCAAACGGTAACGTCGGTGGCCTATATCTGGTTGCAAATAGCCTGCTGGAGGCGTCGTCGTTTGCTTGTGGCGCTGGCAAACAGTACAGCTGGCGACATACTGTTTTCGTTGTTTTGCAGAGCTTGGGCCAGAAAAATCTCTGTCGAAGTCGGCGTAGTGTGCGTGCAAAGCCAACGTGCCCGGACGTAATATCGTCATGCATGGAACGAAGGACAGCAGGGCGCAGTTTTTCTGGCACAGCTAGAAGCAATGGAGGACCATCAGCCGAGTAATTTCTTTTGTGCAGCAAACCATTACGAAAAGTAAACGGTGTTGTTCCCGCTGGCTTACGTGCAGCTGCCCGTAGGGATTTCAAGGTAGGGTCGCAACGTTGCTCGCTCTCGAAGTTACTCAGGTCTGGAAAGTCGGGAGAGATAGAAACTCAGTAGTCATCGAAGTCATCGTGTGCGGCGAAGGGAGACGGGATAGGCAATCAGCATCCGTGTGACAGCGTCCGCTCTTGTAGTTAACGAAAAAGCTGCACTTTTGAAGGCACAAAGGCCAGCGGGCCAACCGGCCAGACGGGTCACGCAGCCCAACAAGCCAACATAGAGAATGATGGTCAGTCACTATCGCAAATGCGCGGCCGTGTAGAAACGGACGGAACTTTCGAATGGCGAAGACGACTGCTAGGCACTCGAGTTCAGTAACGGTGTAGTTTTTCTCCGCCTTTGTAAGTGTCCGACTAACGTAGGTAATGACATACTCACGGCCACCGCAGAGCTGAACAAGCACAGCGCCAACACCTACACCACTGGCGTCAGTATGCAGCTCAGTTGACGCCTCCAGGTCAAAATGCCGCAGAACCGGCCCAGAAGTCAACAAAAATTTCATCTGTTGGAACGCCGACTCGCAATCAGCAGTCCACAAGTATGGGGTGTCTTTGTGAAGGAGAGACTTGAGGGGAGAGGCAAGCTGTGCGAAATTCTTGATAAAGCGCCGGAAATATGAGCAAAAGCCCAGAAAGCTTCGCAGATCTTTCACCGTGTGTGGCTGTTGGAAGTCGCGAACCGCTGCTCTTTTCAGGGTCCGGTCGTATGCCGTCTTTGTCGACCAGAAAGCCTAGTACAAGGGCTTGACGCTCATCGAAATGACATTTCTTCGAGTTCAAAATAAGGCCAGCTTGCTGGATACAGTCAAGAACGACCGACAGGTGCTGACTGTGCTCGTGAAATATCCGGCCGTAGGCAATGACGTCGTCTAAATAGCACATGCAAATTTCCCATTTGAGTCCGCGGAACACGGTATCCAGAAATCGCTCGAATGTCGCTGGAGCTTTGGATAAGCCAAAGGGCATTACGTTGAACTCAAAGAGACCATCAGGTGTCACGAAGGCTGTCTTCTCCTTGTCTGAGGGGTGCATGGGAATTTGCCAAAGTTGCCAATTTGACAGGCAGTCGACGGCGTCGTCTATTCGTGGTAGGGGGTACGGTCTTTTTTTGTGACGGTGTTTAGGCCGCGATAGTTCACACAGAATCTCCATGAGTTGTCTTTTTTCTTGACTAGGATCACAGGAGCAGCCCAGGGGCTACATGATTTCTACGTGACCCCCGTCGGTCGCACCAGCTAGTTTCCTGGCGGTGGCGGTGACAACGAGCGACGACGAGGTGATGGAGAGCGCCGTTGTCGTGTCGGTGGTGGTGTGAGGCTGCGCTCGGAAACGGGGGAGTCACTGCGGTTCACGCGTCCCTGGTGCAGCCGTTGGAAGGAACTGGGATACGGCCAGGGCTCGTCAGCGGTCACGCGGGGTGTATAGGAATTAAACCGTGGAGCACGCTGCTGGCGGCGGTGGCAATGCGTCCAGGCACACCTAGCAATGTGTCCAGGCACACCGCAGCTGTAGCAAATGCGGGAGTCGCGGCTTGTCGCGGGTGATACTGGAGACATGGGTGTCAAGGGTAGAAACTAACTCTCAGGCTGGTTGTTGTGGTGCATCTTGCCGGCGTCCCAGACTTGTCGGTTGCGGTGGAAAGTTGCTGCTCTCCGGACGATCAGCATAGGTCCTGCGAGGCTCTCGGTAACTATGACGTGCCCAGGTGACCGGTGGCACACGAGAGCGATCGTCAAAAGCACACTGATGCCACACATGACCGTCGTCAACAACTTTAAGGCGTTCAAGCTCTTCTTTAACCACTTGCCGAATCACCGAAGAGATGTCGTCGTGAGTTGGGACGGACACACTTGCAATGGTAGTGACATTGTCCAAGCGTACGAACTTTGGTCCAATCCTTCTCATTCTCGGTGGTTCAAACGCCCGGCGGTGTTTCTTCAGATCAGACGGAGTACTAAAATCTTCTTTCGTTATAAGAAAATTATAAACATCTTCAGCAATACTTTTAAGCAGATGTCCTGCTTTCTCTTCGTCTGTCATGGTCGCGCTGACGATTACGCATAATTTCAAAACAGGCCTCTATGTACGTTATAAAAGTTTCGCCAGGTAATTGAGCTCGTCGGAAAAGCGTCTGCTTAGCCTTCTTTTTCTTAGAGATCGGGTCCCCGAAGCACTTGGTGAATTCTTCTACAAAATTATTTCAGCTTGTCAGAACGTTCTCGTGGTTTTCAAACCAGAGGAGCGCGGTTCCGGCGATAAAAAGAACCACTTTATCGAGCTGCTTCGTAGTGCTCCAGTGGTTGTGGCGACTCACTCTGTTGCAGTGTTTAAGCCAGTCGTCGACGTCTTCGTTCGCCTTCCCCGAAAAGGTGGGTGGCCCTAGCAGCGGTGTCCAGTATCCAGCCTGACCTGCGTGATTGCCGTCTGGTTCGCCGCAGATGGGGTCATCATTGCCTTCCCCGGAATCGGTCATGTCCGCTGCTTGTGGTCATAAACCGGCCAGGCGTCTACTCCATCGGACAGTTGGTAGAGCTGGGTCGTCCAGGATCGTCCAAGATTTGTCCCGCACGTCCTCCAAAGATGTTACGAAAGATGTTTATTTACAGGTGAAGCGAGGTCCAAGAGGAAGCCACAGGCCAGGCCCAGCTGTTGTTGTTGTTGTTGTTGTAGCCTGTGGCACGTGTGGCTCCTACAGCTGGCGCGGAGTACCCCGAGATCACGCGCGCGTACTTTACTTCTTCCTCTGCTTCAGTCGCGCAGCGCTGCAACAGTACTATACAATTCGCGTCGCTCATACAATCAGATTACCAAGCTTCGGGGACAACAGACAACGGATGGAACCATTAATAACTTTGGAACATCGAGCTTTGGAAGGTGCCTAGAAGACGTACAAAGTACGGCACTCAGATGGTAAAATACCAGATACCTGCGCTGCTTAATAATCCAGAGTTCCAAATATAACACAATGCCATACATAATTGTTTTATTAGCTTTGCTGTGACGTTCTATTTATCGGTGCTTTTTGCTTTCGCAATAGAATGTGTAAACTCATGCAGTATTCATGTACTCATGTGACCCTGTCGTGTGTTCAAGCGTATTTCTTTCTTATTCTGTCATTTATTCTATTATTTATTTCTACACAATGATTTGTTGTTATGATTCTTTTACTAGTATTTATGACAATAGCAGCTGATTTAAGACCATAAATAATGTACACCTGACTTCTGTACACTGTTCGGTTTATTTATGCTGGCGGGCTGTATTTGTTATGCGCCTTGTCTGCCAGTATTCGGGGGTGCAGACCTCGTCAAGCCTGATGAATGGCTTTTTGTTTGTACCCACCAAGTGTCTTTGATACTGAAGTAAAATTGATTGATTGATTGATTGATTGATTGATTGATTGATTGATTGATTGATTGATTGATTGATTGATTGATTGATTGATTGATTGATTGATTGATTGATTGATTGATTGATAACATTCGAGAAACTTTCGATATATGCAGGCACGTTTAACATTTGTTATCCGGTGAAAAGCGGTCACCCCAAAAAGATAAACAAGTGCACGTGTCAATATTGCAAGTCATTAACGTTGATTGTACTGTGCGGCGTATAACCTCGACAATATTATTACCTAAACTACATACACCAAGTATAATTCCTTGTTTAATCATCGAAATAATTTGTAGCAAATGTGCATTCTTTATGCGCGCTGTACTGCTGCTACTGGACGGGATCAGGGACCTCTGTCAGGCATGCATTGCGTTTTCTCCCTGCATCATCACGCGTGATTGGTAGGTCTCTATGTTAAATATATAAAAACATATAAAGTGGCTCAAGCGGCCAGTCACGCGGAAATTTTGCGTGTATTCGCGGGCTTCTTTCACGCTCGGAAAAACACTTTTATGCAGCACGTACTGAGCAACACAAAGATGTATCGGGAGTTTTTCATGTTCCTCTACAATTTTCTCATTGACACCTTTCATCGAGTTATAATATTTGAGAAGTTGATTAATTAGTTAAAACCAATTATGTAATTAGGCGGAACGCAAAAATAATTTGAGCATCTACAAACGACGGCGAACAAGATTACCTTGGGTCTGGCATTACGTGGCATTTGCATATTTTAAAATCTTAGTGCATGATAGTTGGGACAGCCTGGGGAGTCCCACATAACTTGAACCAAGAATTTAAAAATGAAAGGCGCGCCGGAAGCGAACTGCACGGAACGCAAACTATTCGCATTAGCCTATAATAACTCAGACAATTTTTTGTTTCCCCATAACTCACTAATTAATTAAGTTTAATTGCCCAACTTTTTCATTATTGGCTGAGGACCAAAAGTATGATACGCAGGTTTGTACAGCACCTTCAGAAACCACCGATCGAGTTGTTTCCTTTAAGATACGTCTCACGTAGTCCTTTTTTCCGGGCTGCAAAGCAAGCCCGCGAAATACGAAAAAAGCCACGTGACGGAGCGCTTGCGCAGTGGTATCGTGATGCTCTCAAGCGTGCGTTCGGTGAACAAGGTCAGCTCTCGTCGCATGACGGCGAAAATGCATGCTGCTGGCCGAGTACTGGTGTTGAGATAGTGGACGCCCTGCTGCTTCCTCGTCGCCAGTCACGATGCAGTTTCTGGTAGAAGCTAGGCCTCTTGGGTAAGCCATGATGCGGTGGAGGCGAACGCCATCTGGAGGTATTGCAAGGAAACGAGCACGCCGCTCCATGGTCTCCAAGATAGTCGCGCGCCGGCGCACTCAAATGGTGGACGCAGTGGTCGGTCTATGCATGGTAGAAATGCTCAAAAAAGTGAGTTTTCCCGTGAAAGAAATGTCGTACTTTACGATTTTTCTGCGTATTTCAGCTTGAGAAATTCAATTATTTTGGTAGCTTCCTTGCGCCACATGGAGAGCCTGGGTATGGGTCATTCGAAAATATTTTTGCCCGAACGACGTCCGACGGCGGACGTTGACGCCAGATTTTCTGCTATCATCATCATCATCATCATCATCATCAGCCTGGTTACGCCCACTGCAGGGCAAAGGCCTCTCCCATACTTCTCCAACTACCCCGGTCATGTACTAATTGTGGCCATGTTGACCCTCCAAACTTCCTAATCTCATCTGCCCACCTAACTTTCTGTCGCCCCCTGCTACACTTCCCTTCCCTCGGAATCCAGTCCGTAACCCTTAATGACCATCGGTTATCTTCCCTCCTCATTACATGTCCTGCCCATGCCCATTTCTTTTTCTTGATTTCAACTAAGATGTCATTAACGCGCGTTTGTTCCCTCACCCAATCTGCTCTTTTCTTATCCCTTAACGTTACACCTATCATTCTTCTTTCCATAGCTCGTTGCGTCGTCCTCAACTTAAGTAGAACCCTTTTCGTAAGCCTCCAGGTTTCTGCCCCGTAGGTGAGTACTGGTAAGACACAGCTGTTATACACTTTTCTCTTGAGGGATAATGGCAACCTGCTGTTCATGATCTGCGAATGCCTGCCAAACGCACCCCAGCCCATTTTTATTCTTCTGATTATTTCACTCTCATGATCCGGATCAGCAGTCACTACCTGTCCTAAGTAGATGTATTCCCTTACCACTTCCAGTGCCTCGCTACCTATCGTAAACTGCTGTTCTCTTCCGAGACTGTTAAACATTACTTTACTTTTCTGCAAATTAATTTTTAGACCCACCCTCCTGATTTGCCTCTCCAGGTCAGTGAGCATGCATTGCAATTGGTCCCCTGAGTTACTAAGCAAGGCAATATCATCAGCGAATCGCAGGTTACTAAGGTATTCTCCATTAACTCTTATCCACAATTCTTCGCAATCCAGGTCTCTGAATACCTACTGTAAACACGCTGTGAATAGCATTGGAGAGATCGTATCTCCCTGCCTGACTCCTTTCTTTATTGGGATTTTGTTGCTTTCTTTATGGAGGCTTCGACACCTCTAGGGTAAGATGTCTCTGGCCACTTCGTGGGTTCGTGGGTGATAAAAACAGCGCACTGAAAACGAAGACGAAGGAAGGCGTAGACATGGCACAAATCAAGCGTTGAGTATCAAGTGGAAAAATTATTGAAGGAAACGACTTGCCCAGTTTTCCCTCCACTTTATGGCGCTGCTTGTGTGTATGTAGTCACCTACATGTCGGTCAGCATGGCCAGAGTGGCAGGCTATCACCGCGCTGCCCGCAACTGCGCCGGCGATGCCGTGGAGCCAGATGGACGGCGACAAGTTCGCCACGTGCGGCGCATCGATTTCCCTCGCGCTGCTTATGCGTTGCAGAGTCAGAAAGCGTGGTAAATGACTCCGGCAGCAAATGCAAAATCGTATTTCGTCAGGTATTCTCATTTTCCCCCGGGCTCCTACGACTCGAGTGTTCAATTACGTATACACCGTCGCTGTACAAAACTTATTCATGCTTTTGTCTCACTTAATTTACCTCTGCTTTCGATTTCCAGTGTGCTGACAAGAAAGAAAGAAACTATGAAGGATCCAGACTCGCTATAAATGCTGGGAGATTTATGCGCCCATGTGCGCGCGAGCGTTCACAGGAGATTTCGTCTTCTTTTTTCTGTTCCCCAATCTCGCTTCAGTATCTCCTCAATAATACCGACGGTATATTCACGTTGGGCACGTCTGTTCCTAGGTGCACCTGCTGTCGCATATCAACACATCTCTATACATATTTACCCCTTCCCCCTTTTCTTTTTCCCTCTTTTCATAAATGTAGGCACTCTCGAAGTAAATTTAGGTACGTATACCTTGACAGAGATCGAAGTTAAGGCTCCCCAACGCTTATTTTAATGAAGGCCATGTGAATATGCAGCGTTCGTTCAGCGAAAGCACCAACAGCAGCATGAACGATAACCGTACAGGTGCGATCGACATCGGACAAGGCACTTACAGTGCTGAGCTACGGCTGTCATTAAAGGCAGGACTTATCGGATGCTTTTCATAGTAAGTAAAGCGTAGTTCGTCTTCTTTTCCTTTTTCTTAGGCTTGTATCCTTATTTTTTCTATCAACTTGTATGGAAAAATTATTAAGTGAGTTTCGTTGGCGGAGGATGATTTTCGCGTTGATATATATATATATTATTTGCAATATCAATATGTATAGGGAGAGAGAGAGAGAGACTTAGGAAAGCGGTAAGTGAAGAAAAGTCAACGCTACAGTTCGCATTACGATCAGTGCACCGCTTCGGTGCAGTAATTCTTTCTGCGCTTTGTTTACTACAGGCACTACAAACTGTGTCTTAGTACGCTTGAACTTAAGTCTGACTCGCTCTGTCGGGCTCACGACAAGTTCCTTACACGAACTGCGCACTTTGACGCAAGGTCTGGATGTCACCCCAACACGTGCAGCGCCACTGCGAAGCAACACGGTGATTAATTTTCGCACAAGGACTTCCAAACTGGTGTGCGAGAATCACCTCATGTGGGAATGCGCAAGGACTCGGGACATTAGGGGACAGAACAGGCCCGATGACGTCCTTCGACGACAAGGTCCGGACACGGACTAACGTTAAACACCGTGATGACCTCACAATGGAGCTTCGCATCTGAAGAGAGATACAAAAAGCAAAGACAGGGAGATTAACCAAAGATAACCCGGTTGGCTACCCTGCACGTGGGGAAGGAGAAAGGGGGAAAGTTTTATTTATTTATTTATTTAGTACATACTGCAGACCGCATTGTGGTCCTTGCAGGACGGGCAGACATTCAGTACAAGACATATACAAGATACCTTCGTATACATTAATAAAATATATAGACATTACAATGATATATTGCTCACAGAAACACTTAGTGAGAAGATCAAAACACAATACCTAAATCAATTAATGGTGCAAACAGAACGATATAAAAAAAGACAAGGGAATTGCACATCAAAGGCAAGGGAGCTTGAGAGCCGAGGACCTGCCCCGCTCATTCAACAGGAAGAACACATTCTATGCAGAAAAAAAAAGAAAAAAAAAACTTACATAAAACACAGTCACATGTTGTAAGGGGCGGGCAGCGAATTCCATTCAGAAATAGTCAGGGGAAAGAAGGAGAACTTATAGCTATCTGTCCTAGCATAAATAGGTGTCAGTGTATCCGGACGATGGTGTCGTGTATACCTAGTGGAGAGATGACTTACATATAGTGAAGGGTCCAGAGCCAATTTGTGATTAATTAGATTATGCAAAAAATCTCGCCTGTGTTTCTGTCTTCTTTGTTCAAGCGAAGGAATGTCGTTAGCCAACATCAACTCTGACGGGGAATCCGAACTTTTGAACTTAGAATAAATAAAGCTAACAGATTTTCTCTGTATTCTCTCAAGTTTGTTAACATTGACTTTAGTATAGGGATCCCATGCAACGCAAGCATATTCAAGTTTTGGCCGCATATAGGTTAGGTAAGTGAGTAGCTTAACGTTTGAGGGGGCATTTCTTAGTTTGTGTCGCAGATAGGTTAGCTTCCGAAAGGCGGAAGAACATGTGTCGTCAATGTGAAGGTTCCAAGAAAATTTATTAGTGAACGTTACGCCAAGGTACTTGTAACTCTCAAATTGCTTTTATGAAACAGATAACATTTGATTACGTGTACTTCAGGGGGTTCTTTTTATGCGTTATGCGAAGAGAGACAGCTTTATCTATGTTTGCAGCCATGCCCCATTCTTCGCAACACAAAAATATATTATTCAAGCTAGAGTTAACTTCCTTCTGATCCTCCACGGACTTAATAGTACGGAATACAACGCAGTCATCTGCAAACAGCCTTATTTGTGTTCCTGGTTTGACGACGGTAACAATGTCATTAATATATAAAAGAAAGAGCAATGGACCCAGGACACTACCCTGGGGAACACCTGAAGTGACTGGTAGATATCCCGAGTTGTGATCGTCAACTGAAACATACTGTTGACGATTATCCAGATAGTCTGTAATCAAGGTAATTATGATGTCCGGAAGGTTAATGTCCCTTAACTTTTAAATTAGCTTTTTGTGAATTACCCTATCGAATGCTTTACTGAAATCCAAAAACACTGCATCAATTTGACCGTTGGCATGCAAAGCTTTGGCAATTGAATCAATTATTGTTACTAATTGTGCGGTAGTGGAAAAACCTTTTCTGAAGTCATGTTGAGCACTTGTTAGTATGGAGTGTTCATCTAAAAATTCATTAATGCGAGTTGCGATCATGTGCTCGAAAAGTTTGCAGCAAGATGACGTTAATGATATGGGGCGGTAATTTTCGAGCAATAATCAATTGCCTTTCTTAAAGACCGGAACAACTCGAGCCATCTTCCAATCTTCCGGCACTTTCGCACATAACAAAGATGCTCTGAATAATACAACTAAGAATTTGGCAACAGTTTCGGCGTATCGCCTAAGAAGCACATTCGGGAGGTTGTCAGGGCCAGGGGTTGTGTTGTTTTTAAATTGAGTAACATAGACACAATGCCATGGTAAGATATAAAGTTCGCCTCATGCTCTTCAAACATTGCAGAACTCAAAGGTGGGCCTGATCGTGCACGGGAGAATACGCTATGAAAGTAAGTGTTAAAATGTTGTGCGATGGCATTCAAGTCGTTAAGAATGGTTCCATTAACTGCAATTTCCGTAATAGTGTTCTTGCTATTGCCAAGGTATCCCCAAAACTTATCCGGTGCGTTTTTTATAAAGTTGGGCAATGTTGTGGAAAAAATAAAAATTTTTTGAATCGCGCACGGCGCATGACAGCTTTTTTTTGGAGTTCCGTGATACCGACTGTGCGTAAATGCTTCTTTTTTATTCGTTTGATTTTGCGATTTAGTTGTACTATTCCATGCGTCATCCAAGACGTACTTTTATTGACTTTCTTAGTTTTAGTGGGTATGAATGTATCTATGCAATGCCTGCACATTGTAGTAAACGCGGTCCAAAGTGCAGACACATCACTACCACTATCTGCAAAGCGCGTAAGACAAATTTCCATGTAGTCGACTATGCTGGCGTCATCCGCTCTGGTGTAATCTTTAAAAGATTTGGTATTGGAAGTTTTAGGAACAGTAGTTTTGACAATGGGCAAGGAAAGTGCAATAAGGTAATGGTCAGATAAGCCATCTTCGATTGACACGGTATGCTCGGAAAAGGTTCGGTTTAAAAAAATAACATCTAATATAGAGCATGATGACCCTTGCACACGCGTGCACGGGTTCATTAACCACTTGAATAAGATCATGTGTTCGCATAATGTCAAAAATAATGTTGGCATTTGCATCAGCCTTATTGTTTGCTTGGAGGAGCTCCCAATTCACACCAGGCAAGTTAAGATCACCGATCAGAAAAATTTTCTTATTTTGGTACAGAGACATGTGCTCTTTAAGTTTATTCAAGTAATCTGGTGTAGCATCAGGTGGTCTATAAAATGCGAACAGCACAAAGCATTGACCCGCCAGCACGATAACCTGACGCATAGGTACTCTAGTTCGGGAGTATCACCGATAAGCGTGGCGCCGATTTTATCTTTAACTAGAACTGCTATACCTCCGCCTCTGCGCAGTCTATCCTTACGAAATACTCTGTAATGGGGTGGAAAAACAAGTTCATTTGTTATATCGCTGCGCAACCAGGTTTCCGTTATGACTGCGATTGCGGATCGTGTTGTAGCAAGTGAATTTCTAGGGAATCTTTCTTGTTCACCACGCTACGAGCATTAAAATTTACGATACGCCCACGTTTGTCCTTGGCTGAAACTGAATTTCTATGGATGGCAGATTCGAAGATGTCTAAACACGAAAGTTCTGAAACATTGTCTGGATCATCGGCGACTCTCGTGCCTATTTCGGCGCTTGCGCGTGACGACGGGTCGTTGGGCGGTATGGTGTTTCTGCGTCGTTTTTTATAACAGGAATTCTTTCATTTGTTTCCTCGCTCCAAATATAAGCTGTCCTATTGATGTATAATTTGTCAAAAGCTAAGGAAACTTTATAACCCTTTTCGCGGTTTTCTTTCGCACTTACCTACAGCTTCCTTCTAGCTTCTCGAACTTTTCGCGAATAGTCTTCACTTATTGATATAGTAGTGTTCTTCAGCTTGTGGCATTGTTTCAAAATTAACGCTTTGTCTCTTGTATCGAACAATCTCAGGATGACAGGCCGTTTCTTATTTGTGGATAGTTAATGTCACATCCGATCTAAAGGCTGTTTCGACGCTTTGTCTTGCTTCGGCGCAAACCCTACGGTTCGGTGTCTGCTGAAGGTCACCGCACAGTAATCCACATCTCTCACGGAAATGTAACACCGTAAGCGAAATCACGTCGGCACACTTAATGCACACACACACACACACCGTCTTCGGAGATTGCATCTTCCTGGATATTAACTGGCTTACCCCAATTTATTCTACTATCAGTCATACAGGAGTGAAAGATTTTCTTGATGTTCACATAAACTTTAAGCTCAGCCAATTATTAACTAAACCAACACGTTGTTACTTAGGGAATTGCACAAGTACTGGATAGAATACAATACAAACCAGTGAACATGATAGCCTGCTTAGCCTCACTTATCTGAAAGAAATTAGCGATTGCAAGGTCATGGACTGCATTTCCTAAGTATACGCCTACCGCACTCCAAAATTACACGAAACAATTTGTTTGTAGACAAAAGCGACTATATATATATATATATATATATATACAGTCTTTCTTTTTTCTTTCCGACGTTCGAAACAATCCTTTTTCCACCGCTCCATCCACGAAGATGGGTCTAGCTTTAACCCAAATTTAACGGAGTTAACGCAAGCACATATTCCCCAAATTATGCCTCTCAGACTAACACACAAAAGCCCTGTTTCAATAAATCACTGGAACGACTTGAAAATGAGAAGGTGGGAGGAAGAGAAGAAGAAGAAGAAAAAAATTCCTTTATCGCACTGCTAAGCTGCACGACATTCTTTGCGCATGGGGTAAGTATTACGCCGCTGAAGTAGGCATTCATTTCATCACACCGATCTACCAAACATGCTCAGAAATAGCCCAAGGTGACCTTGGAAAACCATAAACCCACAAGAAACGTGCCTTATTGTAATACTACCAAGTTTGGAAAGTTGTGTCCAACATTGAACGTACAAATATTTTTAACTGTGCGTTTTCTTTCGTATTTACTCAAATATAAGTCATCCTCGGCCTTTTATTTCCACCCTGAACTTTATCATCTACCATGCCTAATAACTTATTTTGAGTTAATGTCTGTTTCAATTATAATAGACCATTTAAAACTCTATACATTTGCTAGTTTTCATGGAATTAGCTCAGAACGCCCCTGCTCAAGAATACAAGACTAATTTGTTCCGCGTATAGCACTACTGTTTTCTCAGTCACTGTCCCCATGCGTTATTCCATATAAATAGAAAATAAGGAAGATCGTGCCAGTCTTGTAATCAGGTAACAAAAACAGATAATTAAACTACAGCCCTATTTCTTTAACGAGCATGCCTCGCAAGATGGTGGAACATGTAATCGATTTTCAAGTCGCCAACTTCTTGCATTCAAATAATGTTTTCCATCCCTCGTAGCATGGCCTTTCGCGAGGGCCTGCCCTGCGAAACGCCACTCGCTATCTTTGTGCAGGAGATACACTACAATCTTGATTGTAACTTTTAAAGCCATTTTTCTGGATTGCCCACGAAAGTTTTCGATAAAGTACCAAAACCAGCGCCTAATATTAAAGCTTTCACAGTAAAAGCTACACCCTAAAGTAGTAAATTGAACGAAATAAAAAAAAATTGACTCGCTATCCCGACCCTGCGAGAGTGGATGGCCAGCGAAGCTGTTATTTATTTATTTATTTATTTATTTATTTATTTATTTATTTATTTATTTATTTATTTATTAGAAAACCAGTCAAATGGCGTCGATGGGGATATGAAATGTTTTATTGTCCTGCCTAGTCTTAGCACGACACCGTTGTTGAGCATTACGATTTTGCACTCTTCGACGCTTATCGTATTCATGTTGCTCTTCGGGAGTCTTAACTTTGCATGGTCTACCCATAGCGGTCTTGCAATGAACTGATTGAGTTGCTAGGCGGGTCTCAGTTTTATATACAAATTTTGGTGATATCACTCACTGATTCGTATGCTGCGGTTGCTCCTTTCCTACCGGAGCAGCTTACGCAACCGTAATCTCTACCGGGAAACATACGCGGGGAGAAGTTCTCCCCGCGGAGAAGAAGAAGGAGAAGGAGAAGGAGAAGAAGTTCACATGCGCATTATCGTTCATCATGCGGCGTTGGGGCTTGTTCCGTGCTTTCTTTATTTAAATGAATACTGTACTGTGTGTTGTATGCCTCATTCCAAAAGAGATATGCACTTTTCCGGGTTTTTTTTTTTTTTTTTTGCTGACGGAAACGAAAAATTCTGGCAAACTATAGAGGCTAACAGCTTCGCTGTAAAAAATTGAATAATGTCTACCCAGCCGCTTCCAATCTATCCTTTAAAGTGATCAAGCACCTAACTCCTTTCCGGTAACATCAGGTGTCCCACAAGGTTCTGTTGTTGGTCATCTTTCTTTCCTAATGTATATATTAACGACTTGCCGCTGCACGTTTCTTGTTCTATTCGTATGTTCGCCGATGATTGTGTAATCTACCATTTTCTATCTAATGTTTTTGACCAATTCGCCCTGCAAAAGACCTTAACCATGCGCAGGGGTTAGAGTGAAGCTTGGCCAATGACGCTTAACCTTATTAAATGTAAAGCCGTGTCTTTTATTCGTCGTTCCAGTCGCCTTACCTTTTCTTATAGAAATACTGACGTCAGCACGGAACTTGCAACCTGGTTTAATGATATATCTCGGTGTTGCCTTCTCTAATGTCTGTCCACATGTTATTAGCACCGTTACATCAGCTAACGAAATGCTTTGGTTCCTAAAGCGTCATTTGCGGCATGCACCCCCACAGGCACAACTGCTCGCATACACATCGGTTGCAAGAAAAAAGCTAGAGTACGTGTCTGTCATTTGTAATCCACCCGAAACATGCTTATTCAATGCACGTTACTCAGCTCATAAACGCAGCGCAAGGTTCAGCCACTCCTCCTATTAATATAAGTGTTAGGTCACTAAAAGCACAGTCTGACCTCCCTACTTCTTTCCCATCACCGCCGCATAACTAGTCTGGCACTGTTCCGCAAGTTCTACTATTCATCACAGGTAATACGCTGACTCTGCATTATGCATATCTAGATTTACAGTTTATATCAAGATCTTTATATATTTATAGAGTGTATTTAGGGAGTTTTATTCTATGCGATTGTGAAAGCTCTTGATTATTTTTTTTTTATTTTTCTATTTATACCATTCTCTCGTGAGCTTTTTTAATATGTGTGGATTTGGGATTAGCAGGCTCATCAGTAGCCCAACTTCCCATTTTGTCGCACTTTAATATATTAACGACCACCATTGAGCCCCTAATCGCGCACCTTACATCTCAGCCCCGTCGCACATACCTAATTGTATTAGGCAAAACCTTTCAAGTTGCCCATCCCCGTGTCCACACGACGACGTCTCCATCATATATTTTTACAGAGTAGCCATCGACCGGAACAGCCTTCTCAAGAACAGTGCTACTATCAGCTGCCCAAGGACATTTTTTGGTGTCTGAAGTAATCACTTGCCTTCTTGGACAGGTTTTATTACCGGATACATGCAGGGTGCTTCAGCGAACAATTTCAAAATCCTTTAAAATTTACCTGTGGAAGATAGCATAATTGTAGTCACTCAACATTGCAACACACACACACACACACACACACACACACAGACACACACACACACGCACGCACGCACGCACGCACACACGCTCGCACGCACGCACACACACACGCACACGCACACACACACACACACACACACAAAATGAAATGCATAATCGACTAATTAACAAAAATCACTAATTACGTTTTTAAGGAGCTCCTTCAAAGCCTGAATTAGTAAACAGCGCTTTTTCGCCAGTCATTGGTTGTTTTCTGACACCATGCTGCAGTTAGGTCAAGTCTCTACGGCTGAATGGTTTGATCTTCTCCGCACCTGCAGAAAGGGATTAAATTGCTTACACATTAATGTACACTCAGTAAAAAACAAAATATATGAATTAGAAAGCTTTTTTGATGATATAAATACATGCTGTGATATCATGATGTTAAGCGAAACCTGGTGTAATAATGACGTTAACATTTTAAAGCTTCTTAAAAAGAAAACATCTTGTTTGAATAGGTCAAGCAGACGTGGAGGGGGTGTGTCGTTATTAGTAGATGAGTCTATGTTATGTAGCCTATTACCTGAATTTTCCTGTATTACTAGTGACTATGAAATGCTGTGTGTGGATACCTACAGAATTCTTACTGTGCTGTCGCCCACCTGAGGGCAATCTATCATCGTTTTTAACTTTCTTGAATAATTTTCTCACTAAATTCGACATCGATATGAGCCTGGAAACGGCTAAGAGAATGAGTTTTGAGGGACTGTTGACTTCTACTTAATGTGCTACCAGTACAGAACCAGTGACTAGAATTACTTCACCGTCTGTGACTATTCTTGATGCTTTTCTGGCGAATTATGACCTGTCATGCAGTACAAGTTGTGTTTTAAGTAGTCCAATAGTTGATCATACGCCAATTTGTTTGTTTATTAACATCAGATGCCCTGATCGCAGCTTAAAAAAGACAGGTATCACTTTCCGATCAATAACTCAGCGTTCTTTAAAAATGTTTTACTCAGAACTTAAGCAAGTGTGCTGGAACAAAATTTTTCTTGAAGCTGATGCTGAGGTAACTTACAACATCTCCTTAGAGAAACATGTTGCGACATACAGAAATCACTTCGTTTCTCAGAAAACGATGTGCGACAAGAACATTATTAGAAATCAATCGCTAAATAAACAATTATTAACAAAAAGTAACAAAAAACGAGAGGCTCTTTGCCAGGTTCATCAAGACACGAAAACCTGTACACGAAAGAATTTACGGTTTCCCGTAATAAACTATGTAAAGAATTACAGAGAACAAAGAATGCATATTTTTGCAACAAATTCTATCATGTGCAGCAAACAGTGATAAACGATCGAAGGAGATAAATGCTATTGCTGGGCGGAAAGAAACCGTTGAGCAAATTGAAAAAAAAAATTACATGGATGGACGTGTAACAACTGGACAGGACACGGCAAATGTGTTTAATCATTATTTCGTGCACAGAGACCTTATTCAGGCATCAGAGTCACTGGAAAGTCGTTTGCCTGTCAACCAAAACACAATTTTCTTAGATCCATGCACCACTGCTGACGTTTATTCAATAATCCAAGACCTTCGTCCAGTTGTGACGCCGACGGCTTACAAATACGACCAATCAAACATGTGAGTCATGATATAGCTCCCACTTTAGTCGATATTTACAATCTGTGTATATCGTATTTCCACAGAAACGTTTCCTTCTCGGATGAAGCTTGCAAGAGTTGTAGCCCTGCACAAGGGCGATAAATTAGACATACGAAATTACCGACCAATTTCTATTCTCCCTATATTTTCCAAATGTTTCGGAAAACTTCTTGCAAAGCAGTTGTTCTCGTTGTTTCGAAATACCAACTCCTCTCAAAAGCTTAGCACGGTTTTGAAACAACTCTGTCAGCGACCAAAAAGAATTCATCATCCGTAACTTCGAACTCAAACGTCTGACCACTGGCATATTTGTAGACTTTACAATGGCTTTGATGTCATTAATCACGACATATTATTAAAAACTTGAGAGATACGGTATAAGAGGCCTCACACTAGAATTTTTCAAGTCCTACGTCACAAACAGGCAGCAGTTTGTGTCAATAAATAAACTAAAGTCCCATTTAAAGGAAATAGTTTGGGACGTCCCTCAAGGGAGCATACTCGGCCCGTTGCTCTTCGACCTCTACATGAATGATGTTGCATACATCGACGAGGAGGCAAAGCTCATAATGTACACTGAAATTAGCATACTTATATCATCCTCCTGTCCCAGCACACCTATTTGGCAAGCAAGTGTATTTGCAAGAAACCTGAGCACATAATCCATACAGATCTTCCTTAAATTTAATGTCACTAAAACAAAAGCCATTATTTTCCACACTCAAGGTTCACGTATTCCGTCAGACCTAAACGTAACATTCAATCCAGCACAGATTGAAATAATTAGCACTAATAAGATTCTTGGTGTGTATTTTTCTTGCCATCTGCTGTGGGTTGACGAAGTTAACTTCATCTCTCAGAAAGTTATCCGCACTGTAGGCCTATTCAATCGACATAGATATGGTTTTCCTGCATCAGTAAAGATCTTAATATAAAACGCATTAAACACCTCCCAATACAGTATTGTCATTTGTTGTGGGATTCGACAATTGAACCGAACTTCAACAAACTGTTACTACAGAAAAAATAAAGCGAGTATATTGAAAACTTATCATACACAGAGCACATGCAACCTGTCTTTGAAAAGTATAACCTTACTAAAATTTAGAAATATATACTCAAAGGCTATTGTTACGATCGGCCTGCAGGGGTACTGAACTGCAAACCTTTCCCAGCCCGCTGCAGTTGTTTCGATCGACCTGCGGTGTTAGCGATCTTCGGAGAAGCGACCTTCGAACCCTACCCGGTCCGCTGCGACGAAAGCAGACAGTGCGCCTCCTGCGGACAGCCAGCGGCGCCAGCGAGTCAAGCCACGTCCGGCGGACCTAGTATTGTTAGTTGATTCGCTGTCGCCTTCACGGTCTACTTGGAGCAAGAGAACTCCCGGAAAAGGGTGTTTTGTGGTGCTTTCTCACGGGCCCCAAAAGTCGTCGCAGTCAATTGGTAGACGCGGCGGCTAGCTGCGGGGTCAGCTCTGGGATCAAAAGGCGCCTGTTTGGGTCAAGCGTATCACCCCCTGTCTACGACGACCCACTCCCCTCGGTGTGTTTAGTGAAACCAAAGTGCGGAAGTGAGTGTGTGAACCCTCCCCCTCAAAGGCGGGTCGACTACGATGTCTTTGGACGCTCCCATTGGACGAAGGTTGAACGGCAGTTTTCCCTCACCTAGGGATCTAGCGAGGACAGCAGCCATTGTCGGCTGTTCGGTGTGCTTTCTTTTTCAGTCATGCTAGACTGATGAAATGTAACGTTCTTCCTCCTTCATGTAGATATCGTAAATAAATCCCATATTCCTCGTTCCCGATTAGAACAAGCCCCTCCCTTCAACAACGTCCTTAGCATGGATGAGTCGGACGACGGCATGGGCCAGCTACCTCTTATTGCATGCCCGACCCTAACTCTTACACTGTTAAAGCAATATTATTTCAGTGATCGCACACATAGCAACACATTCGCTGAAATAGCAAACTTAGAAAAGAGTCAACCCGCACGATTTACTCTTCACACATAAATGTGGAAAGTTCCCCTGTCCCGAACTAATTATGGTGATCAAATGCTTCAGTGTCGCCTACGAAAACGATAGAGGCATAGAAATTCGCAACCTAACTCTGTCAGAATTCAAGTTGTTCACGAACCGTCACCCCTAGTCAGTATGTTCCACGACTCGCTACCACATTTTAAAGCGGCATTAATCTGACCACATTAGTTCACCAATTTCTAAATTGTTTGATTTTGAAGCTACATATCTTGAAGTTTACATTATATACAGTTCTGCTTCCAGCGTATTGTAATCTATATTGATATGTTGCCCTGCGAAAGTGCTCCACAACTGCTTCTGAATTATTTGATTTTGAAGCTATAACATCATCTTGAAGTGCGCATTGTATACATTTGTTTTTTTGTGTATTGTAATTCATGGTTCATAATCCATATGTATGTGTTGCCGTGTGAAAGTGTTCCAGAATTATGTAAACGTGTGCGTATCCCTCTCATTGTTGCTGCTTGAGCGGGGGTCGAGGGCTCCTCAAGCTGCTTGCATGCAGCTTTATTTCGACATCCTCCATCCAAGAGATGGGGAGATAAAGAATAAAACGAAGAATAAAGAAATAATTACCTTATGGCACATATTGCAAAGTACAAATTCTGACGGGTGAGACTGCAAGGCATATCCAGTTGAAAATAATTGTGTGGATGACACCATTTACGAGATAAGCGCCGTCTAACTTCCTGTAAAAATGCACTGTCATTCCACTTACTTTTTTAACAAAACGTAGTTTATGTATTGAAGCACAAAAGTAACTAGAACGCCAATGCATTTCGTCGCAAAGTATCGGAATTCATATCTCGAAACTGGTGCCATTCTGAGAATTCGTTTTAAGTGGATACGCATTCAGAACTCCCCGGCTAGAATTTGTAAATTGCAATATGTGTCATGCGCCAACTAGTTAAAACCTTAATTAGTCGGTTATGCATTTCAATTTTTTGTGCGAGAGGTGCCCTCCTTTTCGCGTAGACCAGCTAATGGACTAGAATTGTGCTACTTGCCACAGGCAACTTTAAAAAAAAGTTAAAAGTGTTCGCTGAAACATCCACATATGTATGGCGTGTTCACAGCTTATTTTCCTAGTGCGACCTCATTATGCCTGTATCCCTTGTGTATATTCAATAGTTCCTTCATATGTGCAGGTTGGTCTTTTTCGTCGTGTCGTTCGAGCCTATATTCTGAGGCCTCTTCAATGCCACAAGTCCCTCTGAGAATGGGCCACGTGAGTGACGTGTGTAACAAGAAACCAGCTTGCCCGCGCTGCGCCGAACCTCACACAGAAGTCTTGCAAAGCGACTAACTTGAAATGCAGAAACTGCAGTGGACATCATGATGACTCATCAAAAAACTGCCCACTAATCAAGAAGAAGATAATCTTGAGCCTAATGGTCAACGACTGCTCGTCACAGAAGGTAGCGATAACGACTGTTAAAAGACGACCTTCCCGTCGACGGCGCGTTTCCAAGAAAGAGAAAAGTGCTGTTTTGCCTCCAGAATGGTCCTTTACGCCGCCGCCACCGCCAGTACCACCAAGCCTACTGCCCCTACATCGTCGGAAGAATAGTCAGGCTCAGAAAGGAGAATATCACGCTGCTTGGCCTGCGACACCACAGGCACACTTCTCTGCGGAGCAACAGCACCGACAGCCGGAAAAGCACTACTTCGACAACAGGTAATGAATGAATGAATGTAGTGTTTTGTGGCGCAAGGGCCAAGTGTGGCCAAAGAGCGCCAGGCCGGTGCTAATGTGTTGGCAATGGAGCTATGATTGACGAAAGGCAGATGATACGGTGGCTGTATAGGGGCCTAAAAACAGTTGCTCTAATGTGCATAAAAACCTATAGAAGATAAAATTATGCCAATGATTAATGGGTGTTGTACAATGAACACGAAATACGCATTATAATATAATTATCAGATAGTGACATATCTCATAGGTAAACTTTTTGCAATAAGCACTACTGCCTTAACAGAGCCCTTGGGATGCAAGGGCCTGGAGGCACGTGCTTTGCAAGACAACCATCACAGCGGCATCCTCTAAAAAGAGGATGTGCTATGAATTCATGGGGCTAAATACTTGCAAGTCTACATCGTTCAAGAAAGCTATCACTGCTGTGGGGTCAAAGAACGCTTCTTCACCAAGAAACATTGCTGGATGGAGAGGGGTGTGCTGGCGATATACAAGAGGAAAATGTCTCTTTCTCTCAGCTTCGGATTCCCGACACTCCAAGAGTACGTGGAGAACGGTCAGCCTCTCACCACATCTACCACACGTTGGAGGCTCGTTTCCTGTCAGTAAAAAATTGTGGGTGCCATAGGTGTGTCCTATCCTGAGTCGACAGAATAGGACATCAGTACGTCGTGTTTTCGTTTTCGGGGGCCAGAAACCTAACTTTGGCTTAATCAAGTGAAGCTTATTCTTAGTTTCCATGTCCCATAAGCGTTGCCAGTGGCTTCGCAGATTCTTCCGTAAGAGAGGCTTCAGATCTGTAACAGGGACAGCAGCCGTAGGAATAATTGCTTGTGAGGTGAGTGATGTAGCCATTTCGACAGCTAGTACATTCCCCTCGATGCCTCTATGGCCAGGTACCCAGAATATAATGACATGCTGGTCAGACATATACGCTCTACAGAGAATGGAATATAGCTCAGTAAGTACAGGGTTTTTGTGTTTACAGAGTGATTTCAATGCTTTTACGACGCTTAAGGAGTCTGTGAATATAATTGTTTTTGGAAGATTTGATTTTCTTATATGTTTCACAGCCGACAATAGTGCATGGGCCTCAGCCGTAAATATACTTGTTTCAGGGTGCAGTACACCGGATTCAGAGAAAGATGGACCAATGGCTGCATAGGACACCCCGGCATGCGACTTAGAAGCGTCAGTGTAAAACTCTGTGCACGAGTACTTGTACTGTAGTTCTAAGAAATGCATTTTAATATGTGTCTCTGGTGCATGTTTAGTGACCTCTACAAATGATGTGTCACACTCTATCAGCTGCCACTGCCATGGTGGCAACAGTTTCGCTGGAGACATAAGACAATATTCAAGCACCGGAAGACCCATTTCCTCACTAAGGTTCCTTGCACGCAAAGAGAACGGTCTTCTCGCTGCAGGTCGGTTATTGAAGAGCATGACATCGGTCATATCGTTTACGCATGAATAAGAGGGGTGTTCAGGGTTTGAAATTACTTCGAGGACATATATAAAACTGCTATATGATCTCTGAAGATGGAGTGACCATACATTTGCTTCTGCATAAAGGCTTTGTACGGGGCTTGTCCTGAAGGCTCCGGTCGCGAGGCGGATTCCTAACTGATGGATAGGATCCAGCATCTTTAAAGCACTTGGTGTAGCGGACTGATATACTATAGCGCCGTAGTCAAGACGTGAGCCAACAAGACACCTATACAAGTTCAAAAGACATTTCCTGTCACTGCCCCATGTTGTACTTGATAGAAGTTTCAATAAGTTCATTGTCTTGAGGCACTTAGCCTTCAAGTATTTAATATGCGGGATGAATGTCAGTTTAGAGTCCAATATAATGCCAAGAAACTTTTGCTCGGCGCGCACCGGTAATCTGCTACCAGACAGCTCAATAGCAGGACATGATACTATTCCTCTCTTATTCGTGAAAAGAACGCATGTACTTTTCTGTGGGCTCAACCTAAAACCGTTTTCTTCAGCCCATTTTGCCACTTTATTTAGGGCATGCTGGACATGTCGTTCGCAGATAGTTAGGTTGCACGATTTAAAACCAAGCTGCACATCATCTACATATACAGAGTATGACATTGTTCGTGGGATAGCCATGCCCAAAGAATTTATTTTCACAATAAAGAGTGTGCAGCTTAGCACACCACCTTGTGGAACCCCAGTTTCCTGGGTGAACGACCTTGACAAGGCATGGCCCACCCTAACACGAAATGTGCGGTTAGAAAGGTAACTTTCAATGATACTTAGCATACTCCCGGGGATACCCATAGCGGAAAGGTCTCGAATAATGCCGAAGCGCCATGTGGTGTCGTATGCTTTCTCCAAATCAAGAAATACGGAGAGAAAAAACTGTTTATGTATGAAGGCATCCCTTATATTTGCCTCAATGCGGACAAGGTGATCTACGGTCGATCTGCCTTCTCTGAAACCACACTGGTGAGGATCTAGTAGTCCTTTGCTCTCAAGGATGTAGATTAGGCGCCGGTTTATCATCTTTTCAAAGAGCTTGCAGAGACAGCTTGTCAAAGCGATAGGTCTGTAACTACAAGGTACGGACGGGTCCTTGCCTTGTTTGAGTATGGGTATTATTATAGCTTCTTTCCAAGAAGATGGAATATACCCAGCGGCCCACAAGACATTAAAAAGTGAGACAACAGGTAATCAAGCTGTCCAAGATGTCCACGTCTTTGATGTACTGAGGTCGCTGGTGAGTGTTATCCGCGTACTCCTGAATAATATGCAAACACCAACCGCTATAAGCGCACTGCAAGTCCTGGACACCCTTGATCCAGTACTTGCAGGTCTACAGTAACAAGATGGCTTGCCGTCCACAACCACTGAGGCCTTTCCGGGAGCAAGTGCGCTTCCATACTTCAAAGGAACGCCAGAGATACGCAGTCCCGGATATCAGAATTTCGGCACGTTGTTTTTGAGAAAACGTTCCCCATACTGATTTGCGAACCTCATTTTTCAAAGACAATTCGACTGTCGCATAACAAATCATTTATTTCTTCTTTATGGATTGAACGCAGTCAAGTTGTAGTGTATATATCCACAAGGAGCTGACGTATGTTAACTAAATAGTGCCGCATCACGATGACAATAAATACGTGTGTCTATGTGTTAAAACGGAGGTTTCTTTCACACTGATAAGCGCCTAAATTCCCCATCATATCGACTTCATTGACAGAAAATAAACGGCATACATGTCTCCAGGTCCTTGAATAATCATGGATGACGTTAACGCCAACCATCCACTTTGGCGAAGCTTCAGGGCAAATGAACGAGGCACAATTTTTTTTTTTATCTAGCTGCCGAGAATGGAGTAAGAGTGTGGAACGATGACAGTCTGACTTATCTCCGAGGAGCGACTTACAGGAGCTGTTTGGACTTGACATTTGTATTGCATAGTTTAATTTCCAATGTTCAATGTTTCACAGACATTTAAGCTCACGGCAGCGACCATATTCCTACGTACGTGACTATCAGATGCCTTGACAGTTCTCCCTCCCCTGTTCTCTCAAGACATAGAGACTGGCAAGCCTATTGAATTTCGATCGAGGGCAAGTGCAGACATGAACATCCCGAGCACCTCCTTGAAGACAATCAGACAAGCGTTGCAGGCTTCCACGCGGACATATACAATATCTGCAAGACGCACAGATTTTGACCGAAAATTGGAGAGGCTTCGGGCGATCCGCCGTCGAGTCGAGAGACGATATAGGCGCACTAAGCCCATTTATGACCTGAGGGAAGCCCGACGCATGCAGAAGAAAGTTTAGCGTCAGATGAACAAACTTAAATCCAATGATGGGAGAGCTTCAGCTGATTGCTGGACCCTCTCAAGCCATTATCCTCCATGTGGAGAGCTCCTCAGGGTCTTCGATCACTTCCACAACAACATCGTCCCTTCACAGCGCTGGCTCTACATGAAAGTCGTCCAAAGCTTGAGGTTGCTGGTGATTTTTGCGCGGAGATTACTGGCGATTTCGTTGAGCTGGCTGACCTCTCGCTGCATGACATTCCTGTCGCAAGAGATCAAAGTATGGAAGTGCCTTTCTCTATGGAAGAATTGCAAGCGGCTTTGGCTACATGCAAGCGGTCGTCATCACCCGGTGCCGGTAGGGTGACCTACGCTACTTTTAAGGCATATATAGGTCCAACAGCAGGCTACTGTCTTCTGGATATCTTCAATCAATCTTGGCGTGATGGCGTAGTCCCCGACGCTTGGAAATGTAGCCGACAGGTGCCTCTACTGAAACCTGGGAAGTATCCGCTGGACTTTACATCGTACCGGCCGATTGCACTTGCGAGTTGCATTAGTAATGTCATGGAGAGGATGTTGTTGACACGTATGCAATGGTACCTCGAATACTGTAACATCTAACCTGATGCTATGGCTGGTTTTCGACGTGGACGGTCATCAGTTGACAGTGTCATTGATCTTGTGACCTCTGTGCCGAAACAAGAAGATATGAAGCATCTTTCTGTGGCACTCTTAGACGTAAAATGTGCCTAAAACAACAAAACCCACGAAGCCATTTCTCCAAGCTCCTGAGGCTGCAGAACTTGGAGGCCACGTCTTTAGATGGATTGGGAGCTATCTCTCAAGGAAATATGTGTTTGTCCTGGCAGAAGATGGCCAGACAAATATATAAATCGTAAATCGTGGTGTCCCACAAGGTGGAGCATTGAGCCCGACTCTTTTCTATCGTTCTAGTGGGGCTCGCCGAAACGCTATCACAGACGGCTGATATCTCGCTCTACGCCGATGATATTAAGCATCCGGGCATCCGGCGTCATGCGGCGACAAGTGCGCGCGAGAATGCCGAAAGCGGCAACAACCCTGACAGCGGAATACCTTCGCCGACAAGGTCTCGATAGCTGCAGAAAAATGTGTACTAGTGGCATTTACACGAAAACCGATGTCTTTCTACCCGGTGTGCATCGAGGACTAGTCATTTGCATATAAGAAAACTCACAGGTTCTTAGGCGTTATTGTGCATTGTGAGCTCACCTGTAGTCCCCATGTGTCCTACATGAAGAAAAAACATTTATATTGAGGAAAAAATCAAGAGAGACACTTAGGACTGCTTACGTGTGGGAATGCGAAAGCATTGTAATCGCTTAGGTGAAATGTTTTCGATTGAGCTTTTCGACATGCATTAAAGTTATTTCTGCTGAATTGGTGTGTGTGTGTGTGTGTGTGTGTGTGTGTGTGTGTGTGTGTGTGTGTGTGTGTGTGTGTGTGTGTGTGTGTGTGTGTGTGTGTGTGTGTGTGTGTGTGTGTGTGTGTGTGTGTGTGTGTGTGTGTGTGTGTGTGTGTGTGTGCGTGCGTGCGTGCGTGCGTGCGTGCGTGCGTGCGTGCGTGCGTGCGTGCGTGCGTGCGTGCGTGCGTGCGTATACTTTGGTCACAGGGTGGAAGCATTCGCACTATTTTGCTGCAGAACGATGAATCTTATTTAATGCCTAATGGTAGGTCTGTCATGACTATGTCGTCTTATTTTGTGTTCCCTTGCTTCGTCTTCTGAGGCGTGCTTCTGTGGGCGACCACGCCTCACAGCTGCCGCTGAAGACGCAGCACCGATGAAATCCGAAGAGCAAGTGACGCGCGGAAGGCAGCGACAATACGTGTGCAATGACGCACGCACTAGGCATATCTCATTTTATGCACTCATTATTTGGCGTCGACAGTGCATCGCAGTAGACACAGCATCGATGAAATCCGAAGAGAGATTGACGCGTGGGAAGCAGTAACGGAGGCAGTACGCTGATGTGTGCAATGACACACGCATTAGATACAACTTTAGTCAACCACGACCACGGAGCCACCGCGGCGCCAGCGAAGCGTGCTCGTCTCGCACCCCGGAGGCGCGGGTTTGATTTCAACCTAGACCGAAATTTACCTAATTCTCTTTTCGAAGGCATTAATTTACTTTGTTTACAGAAACCTGCCTGAGAAATTTGACGTCAATCTGAGCGTTCTTTTCTTACGTGTTTTAGTCTTCGCGCCGTCGGCCATATTTAGTACGATCTTTCGGTCACGTCGCCGACGACAACGCAGGATTTTCGCGTAATGGGGCCTGTAATGCTTTCGCGTTAATGTGTTTCAATTCGTAGCTGGAAAGTCGTAGGGACCATCCGTGCGCTCCATGTTACAGCTATATACACGGCATGTTTTCTCTGATTTCTGCGATACAGTCCTCCTGTCTTGTCCAACACATGCAAGACTAATCTCCTTGTACTACAGAAAGTACAAGCCCAAGCACTTCGGACATGTCTTGGCCTCCCGAGATGTTCTTTGAGAGCTGCAACGATTGTCATTGCACAGGAGCACCCGATCACCACACATGTAGTCGGCGAGATGCTAAGAGCACACATTCGACACCTTTCTCGGCTACCATCCCACCATTTAGTCGATTTGCCAGTGCGAAGACCACAGGCTACATCCTGCGGTACTGTGACGAGACACCGTGACTCTATACCATCTGGCTTCAAGCCTGCGAAACGCCCAACATTGGCATTGCAATGTATCCGGCAAATTCACGTCTGCCTCTCAGTTCTTGGGATTGCTAAGAAAGCAGATTTGACTCCACTAGCCCTGAAGCATTTATATCTGCTTCTCCTCAACTCGTCTTATTTCGACCGCATACAAATTTTCACGGACGGTTCCACCAATTCCAACAGCTCTACCGGAGTATTAGTCGTTCCATCGGGCACGGTCTCTTTGCAATTTAAATATTTGCACAATACCACGTCTACAGCAACAGAACTTGCGGCTCTTTAAGGTGCACTCAATTATGTGCTCCAGCAGCCACTAAATCGTTGGGCCCTTTTCTGCGATGCCAAAGCAGCCCTAAAAAACCCGCAGTTCGCCCTACGTACGTCACGCGTTGCATGAGCAGCTAGTGTACGAAATACCACGTGCTCGAGGAAGGACACGACATCGTATTTCAATGGTTGCCAAGCCACTGTAAAATTGTCGGCAACAGCAGCGCGGATGAAGCTGCGCGCTCGGCTTATCAAAAACATCAGCGGGTTCCTATATACCACCCTCAAGAACCGGTGCTACGCGGCAACTTCAATCCCTTGCTCGCCACATCACACTTCTACAATCGAATCCACTGGGTTTCACCAACTCACGCTTGCGCTCTCTCGACCATAACTTGCGACTTCGCCTGCTACCTGGACTCTCCCATCGCGAAACAATTTTTCTGTTTCGCATGTGGTTGGGCGTCGCATTTACAAATGCCTATTCATTCCTAATAGGAACGGCCAACAGGCGTGCAATTTGTGCGGGTGCGATTAGCCACTACAGCACCTTCTGTGTCACTGCCCATCCTTTGACGCTCTACAAGCAGAACTCAACCTGTTAGATAATAAGGAGCTCTCGGAGGAAAAGGTCCTCGAACCATGGCCTATGCATTCTTGCATACAGAAGGCCCCAAAGTTCTTCGTTAACTTTTTGAAGGCTACTGGACTGAACGAACGCTTGTGGCAGCGGACGTTCCTCTGCAACTGACTCATCGAATGACTGTTTCTTTATTATTTTTCTCCTCTTTCCTTCTTATATATTCTCCCCCTTTCCCCTCCCCAAGTGTAAGGTACCCAACCAGGCACGTCCTTGGTTGACCTCCCTACCTTTTCCTCTTCGTTTCTGTCTTTTACTAACGTGTCTGTAGAACGTACGTATGTACGTACCCCTTACGTAATACCCCTTTTATTAGGGATATTTAAGGTCATAAAATGAAATGGAACGAAGCTTCCATAATGAATCGTACTTATCCCGATCTTTCTTCCACTTACTTGCTTCCCTAAATATGTCTCGAGCCATCGTTCAAATATATTATCTGCTTTGGTCCGTGCTTGCGTGCTTGCGCGCACACGAATCAGTAATTTAGTGAGGATAGTAAACGAAAATGAGTATGTGTGTGCAATTAACTCAACGAGCAGTCTGGGGAAGGAAGCATCAGTGAACAGTGAGAAGTGAGAGAATGAATTACACAGACAAGCACTCGGAGTACGCGCAAGGTCCGCGCTTCAGCTGAGATAGGTTCGTTCTCTGTTCGGAAGGAACTCGTTCGCACATTCCTGAAAGCGGGTGCTGTCGACCCAAGAAACTTGACCCGTAAGAGCGAGTTAACAGGAAGCAGAGAATCGTCCTCGAAGGTGAAACATAGCGCTGCTTTATTAAACTCGTACGTCTACCATCATGCAGTCGACTGCTTTCGCGTTCGACTGCTTCACGCAGCGGCCGTGAAACGCGCGTGGCTACACGCGGGCGCGCACAAACGGTAGCAGCAGGCGCCGAGTGCAAGTGAGCCTGACAACGCAGGCAGAGGCAAATGACGCACAGGCAGACACACGTACGCGGACGAAGGGTCGGCCGTTCAGGCGTGGACACCTCCGTGTTCAACTTGACGCCTGCACAACGCGCGGGGAGTCGATGCATGAAGAGCCGAGGAAGTGGAGCCCAGGTCCGCAGCCTCGGCTCGCACTGCCAATGCGCGAGTGCGTGCGTGCGCCGGCGTCCCCGCACCCTTGGACACCTGACAAGCAGGGATGCCGAGAATAGCGTCACCGCCGGCGGCAGCCTTGGCCGATGCTCGTCCCGGTGATGCCCGCCCGGCATTAGCTCCTGCCCGCCTTCCACTCCTGGCTCCGGGTCGACGTCGAGGGCCTCCTGCTAAAAGGTGAGTGTGTGTCTTAACGTTTTTGTGTTTGCTTATTTCCTTTCGTGCCCTTCTTGGTAGAAAGAATTGGTTGCAGTGTTGAGATAGTTATGGGCCATTACGGCGGGTTGCGATGGTGGGACAAGCTTATACATCTCTGCACAGCTGATGTTTCACAGCACGAATTATGTCCTTATTACTTCCTGAATTTTAAATCATAGCAAGATCGAGCGATAGGGAGGAATTTGGTCTCAAAGTCGCAGTTGTGGCCAGTCTCGCGGCAAAATTGCCGCGAGACTGGCCGCTTGAGGCCTTTTGCGTGTATTCGCGGGCTTCTTTCACGCTCGGAAAAACACTTTTATGTAGCACATATTGAGCAACAGAAAGATGCATAAGGAGTTTTTCATGCTGCCCTACAATTTTCTCATCGATACTTTTGATCTAATTATAATATTTCAGAAGTTTATTCATTAGAACTGATTATCTAGCTAGACAGAATTTAAAAATAATCATTTGAGTATCTCCAAGCGACAGCAAACAACATTACCTTGGTTCTGTCCAGCTACGTGGCATTCACATATCTTTAAACTCTGGCTAAGGTTAGCTGGGACACCCTGTATATATATATAAATGAGATGCGAAATGCAGTGAGGTTAACCGTAACATAGATATCCAGTTTGCTGCCCTACACTGGGAAAGGGGAGACAGATAGACAAAGAAGAAACGCAGACACAGCAACGAATGTGCGAAGGTACCTTGCCGTATCGTTGATGAAGAGTCTATTGTGCCGCGATGTATAATCATGCACTGGCAGCGAGACATAATGCGTACGCTCCTGTAAAAATGACTTGATGAATGCTCTTGGAAGCGGTCCACTGATAACTCCTAATGCAGAAAGAACGCAAAATGCGTCACTCTGGCTGTGCCATACAGACACAAACATACGCTGGGCAAAGCAAACAGTGGTATATTGTGGGAGTATTAAAAAAAAGAAGAAACAAGCTGCTGCTGGTTACCTTTTCGCACCAGTATCGCGGTTTCTCCTCCCAACATTTTAGCTTAAGATGAGAAAGAGTGTGTTTATGAAAGCTGAAGATGTTAGCCCTGCGCCATGCAAAGTTTACTACTTCAGATGGTAGTGACGGAGATTATACATGTACATGAAAAGAACGCAACTTAATATAATCAATAAAACAGAACCAAATAAAGAGATGTACGAAGGTCAAGCAGTGACGATAAATCCTGAGTGTCCTGAGTAGAGCAGCAGGACTTTGGTACCTCGAATTGCGCTCCCATTTTGGTTCGAAACCTTTCGCAGATAATTTGTATCAATCCGTCTACAGGTATATCAAGTAATAAATTTGCTGCTAATCATCCGGCGGTAAAGCGCCGGCAATGACAGAGTACCTCTCTAACGACCTCAGGGAAGCTTACGCTTAAGACGTAATGATGAACTCAGTTGAACTACATATATAACTGACCAAATAGTTGAATCTGCTGGATAGTGACAAGACTTAATGGTCTTATTTTTTCAAGCGATATTGATATGGTATGTCTTTCTTCCTTTCTTTTAAACCAGTAATAGAAGTGTGCAAGTGCAAGCCGCTTGCAATGTGAGCACTTTGTTTGAGTACCCCGCAAGCGACAGCCAACATGGCGCTCTTTTCACGGAGTGCAGGATACGGTGTTTGTTATGACAAACAATAAAACAGCACGTTCGAACAATTTTAAGATGCTAGAACTACGCAGTTTATTCATTGTTTCCCGAATGAGCAGTGTACGAATTCTTTAAAAAGAAGTTCGCCTGTTTACCGCTTAAATGAAATAAAGGAGGAGGTTCCTGTTCACCCCTTGGTAATAGGACGGCCGACTACGTTCAAACTTCGTTCCTTCGTCCGTTTCTCACGTAGTAAACTAGAGCAGCCGCGACATGTTACACGCCGATGTGCCTTAGCGGCAGAAAACATGTTCATCCTCATCAATCAGGGACACTTGTCAACAAACACGGCAGTTTCTCTTTGAAATAATGTGGAATCCGAGCACCTTCGTGCATTAGAGCTGATAAAGACGTGAGCACGGTAGCCTACTCTGACAAAAAGTAATTACTTGCCGTCTGTGGTGCGATTAAGTCACGTGCTGCTGACGTGCTTGTTCTTATAGTGTTTACATATTTTGAATTGACGCATGCCTCATGTCATGTTAAAAGCGCAACAGCTGTGTCTAATGGGAGCGAAGAGAGCTGCACGCCTGGCTAATCACAGCACGGCGAACATGACGATTACATAAGTATCGTCGTTCCTAGAACGAATTGGCAAGCGTGTACCAGCTGCCACCTCGGCATCCATCAACCTCGCCGTTCTTGTCGCTTTCTTGGGGAGTCTCGCAACTCTCACGGACAGACGCTGCATCATTTAGAACAGTGTTACAAATACATTAGCAGCACATTTACATAACTCACGGATGGTGTGGCTACCGGCGCGGTTTTGCAGGCAATTGTTCCGTCCGAGCGTCTCTTTCCGTACCATGAAAATTTGTCACAGCGAGTCCATAAGTTTAGTCTCTCACAGAAAGGTCACGCGTGCTCTGCGTCAAGCATTCGTGTGCATCTCGCAGAGAGGGCGGTGCAAGCTCTTCTCTCACCGATGAACAAAGAAACTTGCATTAGTAAGATCTTGATGAGGGCTATAGTTGGTTAATACTAAGAACTGAGGCTGAACAGCGCAAATAAGACAAGGACACGAGGAAACAAATACCACAGACAAGCGCTGCCTGCCAACTGGTAGTTTATTTGAATGTCTACAGTCATCTTATACCTATTCCAGCATAGACATGCCTACAGCAGTCGCGAATACATCTGCAAAATGAGATACGTCATATTCTTTCATTCAAAAAAGCTATTTATTTTTCCGGCAAGGCAAGAAAGGGAGCGCTTACACATTTATTTCCTTCCTTTCTAATGTAGTATAAGCGTCTATTATTTCCTTTTCCCTCTTACGTTTTCGTTTCCCTATGAATCTTGTTCTTTTTTTCAGATATGGGAGTGCAGGAACACCTGTTACAATGCCCTGCTAAATGACTCCCATAGCCATTCTTTAGGTTACTGCTGTGCTGACGAGCTTTGTCGTTGAAACACTGTCTCGTTTGCTGCGGAAAAACTTACATAGGACATGTCGATGGCTATATTACATTATAAAGGAAGGAGATAAATGTGCAAGCGCTTCCTCTCTTGCCTTGTCCGAAACGAAAATTGGTTTTTTGAATGAAAGATTATGATGTATCTGATTTTGTAGATGTATTCGTGACTGCTGTAGGCATGCCTATGCTGGAAAAGGTGTACAATGGTTGGGGAATTTCAAATAAACTTCCAGTTGGCAGTCAGCGCTTTTCTGTGGAGCTTGTTTCCTCGTGTCCTTGTTTTATTCGCACTGTTCAACCTCAGTTCGAACCAAACAAAAACATTTTCTACCGCGAGAAAACCGCGAAATTGATGCGGACAATGCGGCGACGTAACAGCTTGCGATTTCCTTTCATGCTTCTGGTCCCTTCCTCCGCAGACAGAAGCTAGAAGTTGCCAGGTAAATTTTTATTTCCTTTTAGGTGAGAAAGTGATTATTTTAATTGCCTTCTGTTATGTGGTTTAGCGTACAGAAGTTGTATAGTGGGCTATGAACGACGAATCAATGAGGAGCTTACTCAGATTAATTTTAACCACCTGGGGTTCTTAGCTTTGCAGCCAAAGCACGGCACATAGCAATCATTCTTCTATAAGGAATTGTTTGCTGGCTACGTTCCATAATTGCCAGCATCCCACCCCGTACGTCGTAGAGCCGCAGTTGCAGGAATTCCAAATTAGCACTGCTCCTTCCCTTTTGTGTCGTTCGTCGGCGTGATCCATACTTAAATATTTGATCTAGTTAAAACTGCCCATTTGGTTAAAAACGCCCTATGGAGTTTCCGAGAAGCGCAACATACGAATCTCATTTCACTCATCTTGTCTACATTTCCATGTCTACAGATCCAAACGACAAATTCCGTGAGTGAGGTGACCGCCAGAAATTCCACAGTCCACAGCCCGCTGAGCGGCAACTGTGCTGCGGTCGCCGCTTGAGCCTGTTTTCTCCGCGGCTTGCAGCAAATCGCGGTAAACGTCTGCGCCCTGGGCAGCTGGACGGGCCGACCGTGGAGGGAAGGGGGCCGAAGTGCACAAGCCTGCTTTCAGGCACTTGTGTCGACTATTTTGCGGAAGCGCTTACGTGCCGCCATCTTGGGCTGCTAACGCTGCTGTTTTTTTGTCTCTAAAGACGAAGCGTACGTGAGTATGCAGTCAATTCGCAAGCATGAAAATAGTTGTATAAATTCGTTCAGCGTTTCGTGACTATGTTACGTCGCTTTACTTCTTATAAAACACAGAAATTCCTTGTGTAACATACCAAAATGGCGGCGCCCATTAATCGTATGTAAGATCGTCTATACGAGACGTAATTACGTAAGCAGCGTTCTATATCAGAAGCGACGCGCACGCGTGGCTTACAGTTGCTGTTCTTTATATGTGATCGCTTTAAGAACAAACACTCCTCTGGGCAGCTTATATAAACAACAGCGTCGGATGAGGGACGGGGGGGGGGGGGGGGGGGCAGAGATTACAAATCCAACACTTGTTCGTTTCCCACTTCCGTAAACAAGCGAGGTAGACCGTCAAATGTATCGTCTCTTTCCATTCGCTCTCTGTCGCCAAAAATTGCCCACAAATGCTCAACGCTGTGCCTCCGTGTGCAGAGGTGGCTTGAACGCCAAAAAGCTCGAAGGTTGTGTTCGTTGCTAAAGCTGGGGAAATCGTCTACTCCATTCCCAAATATATGAATAGCGCGCCATTAAACGTAAGCTAATGTATAAAAAAATTTTCAACATATTAGGCGACGTCTGCGTGATCGACGACTGAATATAATTTATCAGTTGTTTCATACAATAAGCGCAATAAATCCTGGAAATTATGGGACAGGCCATTGAAACACGGGCTGCCAATTAGTTCACTCTTACCGAAATACAAAGGAAGGTGCTCATGCAGTAGTGCTAGTCAGTACTGCACTCAATGCCTGAAACTACATTCAGCAATACAGTCGTATTGAGAACCGCAAATTGTTTGTAGTGCATAAAAGATAAAACTAAACGAAAGTGCAGCACCGATGCGTCGAAGACACGCATAAACATGACTCCGTTATCGCCATCATTTTCTGCCTTTGCATTTGAGGAAGAAAATTGAATTGTAGTGACTGTTGGCAGCGGAATTGTAATTTCTGGCCTGGAATTCTTGTAGAAAAATTCCTGGAGATCGGCAAGCTTACAAAAATGGAACCACAAAGTTTACAAATGTGTTACTCTGCACCAGAAACAGGTATTGCAGTTCTGCAAATTGAATGAGAACGTCTAAAATGGACATATTCGACATATCAATTGATATTTTACGTGAATTTGTTATGTTTACGAGAATTTTGTAAAACTCCTGCTCGCATTTTAGCGGTGTATATATTTCAGAGCCAAGTATAACATCAATTTCGCCTGCTTTAGAAGTACTATTACATGTAGTTTACAGAATTGCGATATCGTTTTCTATAGCTGAGTTGGAGTTGTAATCTTGATAGCTCCGTCTTTTGGAAATTTGCAATTATAAAAATAAAAAACTGCCGCCCCAGTTAAAAATTCGGTTTCCGACAGGTACTAGCTTTTAACTTTTGCTTTTAAATGTAACAAACCTAATTAAATTTGGTGCAGTGGCCGCCAATAAAAACTGTTTCTCCCTTCCCATGTATTTAGAGTGGAGCCCCCAATGTAAAGCTTCCTTTTAAGCGTGCACAAATTTATTAGCCCCTCCTCGAGCTGATGCTCAGAGATAATGATGAAGTTTGTCCATAATATTCACGCCACTAAAACGTCAATGCATTTCGCTGGACTGCTTCTACTGCGGCCACACTTTGATGAAAGCGAAACGGAAAACTGAGATTTTGGAGCAACGTGAATCCAGATTTTCGTACTACGGGCCACTTCACGTCCCACAGTGAATTTTTGGCGCATTGATATTATGTTGTGCAACGCGATCGCATGTCGTCCACAGGCATCGCGCTTCAACCAAAGTAATTGAAAAATATGAATTAGCACCCGAACCCTCTCGAGTGACTTCAAGGGGTGTACGGTAGCGCGATTAAAAGACTGAAAAAAGAAGACACAAAGGGACACACACAGCGCTGTCTGTGTCCCTGCGTGTCTTCTTTTGTCCCGTCTTTTAATCGCGCTACCGTACACCCCTTGAAGATGTCTTACCTTCAAGCACATATTGCAACCCTCGTGAACCTCTCGAGTCAGGCTAACTTATCAGGACTCTTTGAGGAACTATCAGACATTGTTTGGGATATTATCGGCCTTACCTAGATTAGAAGAACTTGTGCAGCTTACACATTGCTAAATAACGGCCATGTCCTCTGCTATAGAGGTCTTCCTGATAAGAAGCAAGACGGGGTAGGATTACGAATCCATAAGGACATAGCGGGCAAGATTGACGAATTCTACAGCATTACCGAGAGGTTAGCAGAAGTCGTAATCAAACTTAATAACAGGTATAGATTAAAGGTAGTAGAAGCATACGCTCCAACATCCAGTCACGACGATGATGAAGTAGATCAGTTTTATGAAGATGTTGAATTAACCATGAGAAAAGTGCAAACTCAATATACTGTAGTAATGGGTGACTTCAATGCAAAAGTGGGGAAAAGCAGGCTGGTGAACAAGCAATTGGCAACTACGGCGTCGATTCTAGGCACGCTAGAGGAGAGACGCTGGTAGAATTCGGAGAAAGGAATAAGCTTCGAATAATGAACACCTTTTTCAGGAAACGTACGTAGCAACAGAAAGTGGGCCTGGAAAAGCCCTAACGGTGAAACAAGAAATGAAATTGATTTCATACTTTCTGCCGATCCCAGCATGACCAGGATTTAGAAGTGATAGGTAGGATAAAGTGCAGTGATCATAGGTTAGTGAGAGCTAGGGTTCACCTCAATTTGAACAGAGAAAAAGTAAAATTGGTAAAGAAAAAACGGGTCAACTTAGAGGCAGTAAGGGTAAAAGCAGACAAATTTAGGCTGGTACTTGCAAACAAATATGCAGCCTTAGAACAGAGAGATGATGATGATGATGATGATGACATAGAGGTAATGAATGAAACCGTAACGAGGCTGTCTTCAGAGGCAGCAATTGAAGTAGGAGACAAGGCACCAAGGCAATCAGTAGGCAAGCTCTCCCAAGTAACAAAGGACCTAATAAAGAAACGACAAAGAATGAAAGTGTCCAACTCAAGAGATAAGATAGAATTTGCGGAACTGTCAAAACTGATCTAGAGAAGACATCACATGTTGTATTTTAAGCTAACGTCGATTTATTAAGCAGGTTCCCCACCCAAACATGGCGACGAGGACTTGTTAACTATAAGCTTTGCGGACGGGCAACCGAACAATGCAGCCATCCAGCGATACCGTAAGGTCAACGTGCGAGCAACCAAAATGCTGTCGCCGGCGAATCGAGAGCTACTTCGGGACTGAACCAGGCCCACGACGCCTAACGGACAGCGTAAACGTCGGCTCACGCGTTTCGAAAAGATTCGTTCTGTCATTGCAAACGGCAATACCACGTCGTGCACCGACCGGCTTCCAAGCCGCGGTCTGCGCTGTCTCACAGGGTGCCTATCCGCACCAGAGTTACGCTTCTGATGCCACAGGTGGTGCGGCACTCGCCAGAAAACGCTACTGTCAGGAGCCTAGAGGTGTGTTTCGGTGTACTGAATCATAGTTTGGCAGCGGTATTAACTGTCACAAAATGGTAATGCTGTTCTGCGTGTTTTGTCCAATATGTCACTGCATGCTCAAAGCTTGTCAACCCGCTGTGGTGGCTTGTGTTGCGCTGCTAAGCACGAGGTCGCGTGATCGAATCCCGGTCGCGGCGGCGGCATTTCGATAGGGACGAATTGCACGAACGCTCGTGTCCCGTGCATTGGGGGCACGATAAAGATCCACTGGTGGTAAAAATTTATCCGGAGACTAGGGTGTGCCTCACATAAACGAATCGTGGTTTTTAACGCGTAAGACTCCGGAATTCAACTCTGTCATTTGAGATATTTTATGTTAATACGTGCTTACTGTCAGTTGCGTACAAACTATTTACTAAGGTAATCGTAAATAGAATCAGGAACAGCTTAGACTTCTGTCAACCAAAGGACCAGGCAGGATTTCGTAAAGGCTACTCAACAATAGACCATATTCACACTATCAACCAGGTGATAGAGAAATGTGCGGAATATAACCAACCCTTATATATAGCTTTCATTGATTACGAGAAAGCGTTTGATTATGTCGAAACCTCAGCAGTCATGGAGGCACTACGGAATCAGGGTGTAGACGAGCCATATGTAAAAATACTGAAAGATATCTATAGCGGCTCCACAGCCACCGTAGTGCTCCATAAAGAAAGCAACAAAATCCCAATAAAGAAAGGCGTCAGGCAGGGAGATACGATCTCTCCAATGCTATTCACAGCGTGCTTACAGGAGGTCTTCAGAGACCTGGATTGGGAAGAATTGGGGACAAAAGTTAATGGAGAATACCTTAGTAACTTGCGATTCGCTGATGATATTGCCTTGCTTAGTAATCCAGGGGACCAATTGCAATGCATGCTCACTGACCTGGAGAGACAAAGCAGTAGAGTGGGTCTAAAAATTAATCTGCAGAAAAATAAAGCAATGTTTAACAGTCTCGGAAGAGAACAGCAATTTACAATAGGTAGCGAGGCACTGGAAGTGGTAAGGGAATACATCTACTTAGGGCAGGTCGTGACCGCGGATCCGGATCATGAGACGGAAATAATCAGAAGAATAAGAATGGGCTGGAGTGCGTTTGGCAGGCATTCTCAGATCATGAACAGCAGGTTGCCATTATCCCTCAAGAGAAAAGTGTATAATAGCGGTGTCTTACCAGTACTCACCTACGGGGCAGAAACCTGGAGGCTTACGAAAAGGGTTCTACTTAAATTGAGGACGACGCAACGAGCTATGGAAAGAAGAATGATGGGTGTAACGTTAAGGGATAAGAAAAGAGCAGATTGGGTGAGGGAATAAACGCGAGTTAATGACATCTTAGTTGAAATCAAGAAAAAGAAATGGCATGGGCAGGACATGTAATGAGGAGGGAAGATAACCGATGGTCATTAAGGGTTACGGACTGGATTCCAAGGGAAGGGAAGCGTAGCAAGGGGCGGCAGAAAGTTAAGTGGGCGGATGAGATTAAGAAGTTTGCAGGGACGACATGGCCACAATTAGTACATGACCGGGGTTGTTAGAGAAGTATTGGAGAGGCCTTTGCCCTGCAGTGGGCGTAACCAGGCTGATGATGATGATGATGTTAATGCGTAAATGTTGAAGTGTGTTTCACCGAGTGATATGTGATATCCGCGACGGAGTTCAATAAGTTACAACGGTTACGATGTATCTCTTACGATATTAACACCGAGCACGTTTTTATATAATAAATTATGGGGTTTTACGTGCCAAAACCACTTTCTGATTATGAGGCACGCCGTAGTGGAGGACTCCGGAAATTTCGACCACCTGGAAGGGGGGGGGCGGGGGTCTTTAACGTCCACATAAATCTAAGTACACGGGTGTTTTCGCATTTCGCCCCCATCGAATTGCGGCCACCGTAATCGGGATTCGATCCCGCGACCTCGTGCTCAGCAGCCCAACACCATAGTCACTCAGCAACCACGGCGGGTGAGCACGTTCTTGATCATGCTGAACATCCTCTTTTCGCACGTTTTCGTTGTTTTTGTAAACATATTTTGTCATTAATGGGCGCTGTCTAGCATTATCACTAATCGCACACATAGCGCCAGTGAGTTCGCAAGGGTATTTTTTATGTATTCACTTTTCTATCTAGTTCATTTGAGAGCGAAAAACAATCATCACTTATGAATCTATTCACAATTCATTTCCGTCAGATTCTTAAGTCGAACGTACAAGCTTAGGAGTCAATATATTTTCTATGCGTTTTCGTTTAAGCTTAATTTTGTTCTTCATACCTTAAGCACCCCAGAGGTGTACTAAGGTCTGTTCAATGTGTTCGCTAATATTCTTATTTATCCTGATAATCTTATAACGCTGTTTCCGGTTATAAAATATAATTGTACGTATTTTGGGGCTATAGGCATTGTTGGTATCGTGCAGGGCATTACGTCATTTTAATGTATAATATTTCAGCTGCTAACTGTGGGCTAATAGTTTGCAGTGTCTAGCGTCGGCAGAACTTCTAGAACGCTTGCAAAATATGACATGCCAAACTGCTACCATATTGTTTCTTTTATTTTTTTTCGGGAATAAATGGCGAATTACAGACGAAAATAGGAGCCGTGCCCTTTTAAATTATTTCGCTTTCGCTACACAAGAGAGAGAGAGAGTGAACTTTAATGAGCACCAGCAGTTCAGTCGGCTGGGCCTAGGCCTCCCACGATGGGACGTCGAGGTCTTGCCTCTTCACCGCTTCGTAGGCCTGCTGGGTCGCCCAGAGTTGGTCGTCGAGATGGGAGCTGCGCAGGGCGGCGTGCCATCTCGACGAGAGGGTCACGGTATTAAGCTCTGGGCATTGATGTTTGCACTCCCATAACAAGTGGGGGAGTGTTGTTGATTCAGTTTTACAGACCTTGCACGTCTGGCTCGGGTAGATGTCGGGGTATATAGTGTGATAGCGTGTGAGGGAGGGGTATGTATTCGTCTGTAACAGGCGAAGGGTGGTTGCCTGTGCCCTGTTTAACTTCCGGTGAGGGGTGGGGAAGGTTCTTCTTGCGAGGTAAAATGACTTTACAAGGTCGTTGTATCTTGTAAGGCGGTCGCGCCCTGCGGGTGCACCTGCACCGTCTCCGGCACGGTTGGCTAGTCCTCGTGCTACGGAGTGTGCAACCTCGTTGAGGTTGGTGAGGTGCGGGTGGACAACGCCGGCGTGTGCTGGGATCCAGACGAGGGTGATTTGAATTTCAGGCGAATACGGGGCTTGTCGTAAGATACGGAGTGATTGCTGAGAAATACGACCTTTGATGTAGTTGTTGATTGTTGCGCGAGAATCGCTCAGTATGGTGTGACAGGCTGGGTCAAGAGTGGCCAGGGCGATGGTCACTTCCTCGGCCGTCTCGGCATTTTTGGTAACGATGCTGGCAGCATGTCGGAGCAAGCCGCCTGCCGTGGTAACCGCCGCAAAGCGCCGTCCATCTTGGTACTCAGCTGCGTCGAAGAAGGTGACGCCCGCGGTGTTGGCATAAGCTTTGATAGCTCGTGCCTTCCTGCGTTCTTTGTTGTAGTCTGGGTGCATGTTTTTCGGAATAGGGTCGGCGTGTATCCATTGCTGAATGTCGCGTGGTATTGGGTGTTTGTCTCCATGTCGACAGTGGTAGGTGATATTAAGCTTGTTTAGAATGCTACGGCCCGTTTCCGTTAGGGTAAGCCGCTCCAGTTGGGATCGACGTTGGGCTTCGATTAACTCGTCTAGCGTGTTGTGGATACCTAATTGTAGTAGAAGTTCCGTGCTGGTGTGGTTGGGTAGTCCTAATGCCTGCTTACAGGCTCCTCTGATGATGATGTCCAGTTTAGTCTTTTCAGCTTTGTACCAGTTGAGAAAGGGCGCAACGTAAGTAATGTGACAGACGATAAAAGATTGGACAAGGCGGATGAGGCTTTCTTCCTTCATACCCCCTCGCCGGTTGGTCACTCGTTTCAGCAGTCTGGATGTATTAGCGGTCTGTCGAAGGATCTTGAAGATAGCCGTACATTAGCTCCGCTGGCTTCTATGGTCATACCAAGAACGCGGATGCTAGGGACCACAGGTATAGGTCTGCCATCCCTCAGGTTGAGCTCTATTTGCTCGTATTGGCGTTTGTTCGTGGAGCACCGCGGGGGGCGTCCACGGAGTGTGGGGCGGTATAGGAGAAGCTCCGACTTTTCAGGGGAACAGCGGAGTCCCGTGCCTTCGAGATAATTTTCTACGACGTCAATGGCGTCTTGTAGGGCAGTTTCGATTTGGCCGTCACTGCACTTTGCAGCCCAGATTGTAATGTCGTCGGCGTATATGGTATGTTCAATGCCGTCGAGTTTTTGTAGTTCTTGTGCTAATCCGAGCATAACCAGATTAAACAGTATTGGGGAAATGACAGAGCCTTGCGGTGTGCCCGTGCTGCCGAGGGAGAGTTCCTACGATCGAATGTCTCCGACCGACAGGAAGGCCTTCCGACTGGATAGAAAGTCTCTCACGTAGTTGTAAGTGCGTTCTCCAAGGTTGAGCAAGGAGATGCGTTCGAGGATGGTGGAGTGCCTTATGTTATCGAAGGCGCGCTCGAGGTCGAGGCCCAAGATCGCCTTCGTGTGACGGGATTTGCCATCTAGGATTTGATGCTGAAGTTGGAGCGTAGCGTCTTGGGTGGAAAGATGCTGTCTAAAGCCAATTATCGAGTGGGGGTAAGCACATGTGTCTTCGAGGTGAGTGTTTACACGTGTTAGGAGTGCGTGCTCCATGACCTTGCCTACACATAAAGTTAGCGATATGCGCCGGAGCTTGGCGAGGCTAGATGGCTTACCGGGTTTGGGGATGAGAATTACCTTGGCTGTTTTCCATGTCGGGGGAATGGATCCCTGGCGCCAGCAGTTGTTGATGTATTCGGTGAGTTGTTGCACCGAGGGGTCATCTATATTTCTTAGTGTTTTATTCGTAACACCATCTGGGCCTGGCGCCGAACGGCTGTTCAGCTTATGCAGGGCAGAATACACAAGAGAACAGAAAATTTTAATGAATAGAGATCGGCCTGGAGAGCGTGTCTCTAGCGTTAAGAAATAGAAGGGACGGGAGTGGAAAGAGAAAGAGGGGGGGGGGGTGCCACACACACGCCATAGAGCCGCACCGGGTGCCGGGATGCAGTCAAATGCGACCATGTCGCCAGGCTTTCCTTTTGGGCTGCTCAGCACAATGCCTGTAAATGTGTGGACGAGCATCTGCCAGTAACGCCCGCGAGTAACGCCCCTGGTTCCATCTCACCCGGGAGCGGCACCGCTTGGGCGAGAAGTTTCTCGAAGTGTGGGCCCGTCCTGCCGTGATTTTTGATGAGTCAGGTGGAAAGCTATCCATTAAGTTATGATGCATGCTCCTAAAGTCGCTCGACTCGGCCATGTGTGCCAGTCGATCTTCGGGGTTTTGTTTGGCTCAGTGGAACCCAGAGCTGGAACCGGTGATGGCGCACCCTTGGGTGGTCGCGCTGCTCCGTGGACGGCTTTGGTGCTCTCCATGGTTGTATGCCTTGGCCTCTTTTGCGTCAAGGCAGTCCGAGCGTCTGTCAGGCTTGTGGCCTGTAAGACCGACATGGCTGTTTGTGTGTTGAGTGCAGTAACTCTGTGTTGCTGCACCGCAACAGTCCCCTTGTCCGGGAAGGACCGTTGGCCCGAACCAAAGCCCCCCGCCCAGTCAACCCGGGTTGAGGGGGGGAACCGGGGTCAATGTATCGAATGATGCTGGGTTGATGAGTACATGAACGCTCATGGACGCGGCTCCTTCAAAGGTGCCAAGTCCTCCTCCCATCTGACAACGGTTCCGCGAGCACCGTCCGTCGCGTTGAGTGACAGAGCTCTCCCGCGACGCTCTCGACGTCTCTGGCGCCGTGCACCGTGCCACACGGGTGATCTATGGTGTCAGCTTCGGTAAGAGTCACGCGTCGCTCGCTAGGTGTCATCGCGATGCTACACGCCATGAGCACCCTTAACACGTCAGACAGCCGAACAAAAGAAACTTCACCACGCCGTTGCTGCCGCTGTTTTTGCAATAGCATTTAGGAAAAGGGATTATCAATTCAAGTATGTACCTATTTCTAAATGTTAAAGCTGATACGAGAGATTCTTGTTTCTATTTTTGGACCTTCTGGTTGATGAGCACAGACTTAGTCAGATCATGAGGCCAATATTTCTAGACGTGCTCGTCCCCTTTGAGACGTCCCGGACCCTTTGGGAACACGTTCCATGTTGTGTTGAGATTTTCCGCGAAACTGATGACCCCGCATAAAACTCTAGTTTGCAGAAGCACGAGGAGGCATGGACGAGCCGGAGGAGGTGGTGCAGGCAGCAGCGGCTTCGTCGTACCTGGACGAACTCGTTCCGTACTTGGTGCTGCTGGGGAACACGCTGCTTTTCGCCGTGGTTCGCCGGCTGGCGGCCAGGCTGTCTCCGCTCAAGTGGCGCCTGGCGATCTCCGAGGCCATCAGCACATGGGAGCTGTGCAGCGACGTCGCGGAACTAGGTTTCGTCGCTTTCGTGTGCACATATATGACGCAATCCCCGAGAATGTCAGGGAAGCTCATAAGAATGCTAAGCGCAAGGTAGCAACGGTATAGATATGTCATAAATTAAGAGACTCATTTTTTATAATTTACCGACCGCCGGATATCTTTCTATTCATCGTGGATGTATTCATGCACAAAATGCACGCATTTATGTCATTCCTGCAAATATGTAAACGACCCGTTTCAGTCGGTAGTGTGGTAGCACTAAACCGATCACGCACCATGGAGGTCGTGCTTTCGCCGAAGAGTATACCTATCAGTGGCGTAGCCACGAGGGGGGGGGGGGGGGGGGCACACCAAGCACGCGTCCCTTCCGTCGCCCCCCCCCTAAATTCTGTTAGTATGTTACTGTTTTTTTTCTTTGAACAACATGGTTAACGGTATATCTTGGACACATGGTATACTGTCGGCCGAAGTGTGGGAAATATTATTAGCGACTCCTTTCACAAAGCAGCTATTGAGCTCACGGTAAATAAGAACTCCCTATCGCTAGTCGTGCTTCGCCGACGCTCTTGCGAGCGGTACAGTGCGAGATCTTTACAATGAAGTGACCTATAACGAAGTATTTTGGAGGCCCCAAGAGCTTCGTAATACATGCATTAGACTGTATAGTAATGAAGTCGACAAACACTTTGCGTCATTACTGTACACACTGCGTATACACCCACGTGTGCAGAGACCGCAGTGGCGTTGCCGAACCTAACCGGCGTGCTGTAGAAAGAAAGTGCGTAATCGTGACGATCCGGATCAGCGCCTTACATCGAACGCGCTCTGAACGCACCCATGCAAAAGTGCCACGAATAACGAAGGTCGCCCGTTCCGGCGTTGTTACACGAAGAAGGGTAGTGTTCGCATAGAGAGCATAAAAAGAGTGCGCTCCGCATGCAGGCATCGTGTACGAGCGCCACGGCGTGTGGGTGTACGCGCTGGCTCTGCTCGCGTGCTGCGTGTGGTGGTGCCGGGCGTTCGGTGACGCCGAGGCGTGCCCGTGCGGCCCCGTCGAGGACATGCTGTTCGCCATCGGACCCGGAGACTACCGCGCCCGGTTGATGGGTCAAGCACTGGGTGGACTGCTCACCGCTCAGTGAGTCCCTATGCCTGTCCGTACGACGCCGACTACGCGGCGCCCAAGCACCTCAAACGCCAAAAAGCAGACTATTCGAAAAGGAGTCATCATTCCTAACAAACTTTTATCGAATTAAAGTACAAAAGAATTCAAACCAAAATTTATTTTAATGTTAAAATATGTAATAAGCCCAACGGGCTGGAACCTATATACAGCGAAGTTTCATGTGAATGCACAAAGAGTCGAAACACGAGTGCACGCACGCGCGCACAAGCGCAGACGCACACGAATTATGCCGAGCCTTTTGTTAAGCGCAGTTGCAGACTACTAGCGAGTACGATGGCCGCCTTGAACGCATCAGGGTTTCAGAGGCAGCATGCGCATACGTACCGCAGCGTGAATCGAATACATTCTATTCGAAAGAACCGTTTACTCACTACAGTGTAGCCGCGGGTGAGTGAAGACGAGCATTTTTTTTTCTTTACCTCGCGCGGCCGACGCTGTCCCGCATGCGCGGAGGCGAGCGCCATCTGGTGGTACTAAAGGGAACCCAGCGGCGCGCGTGCTCCACTGTTATTGGTTGGTCTGTTCTGCAAGGTCGGAGCTAGGCCGCAGCTCGCACGGTCACGAAACCTGGCGAGGTTCTCAAGAACAGCTTCGCTTTTAAAACCCGACGTTTCAGAGCCCGACCGGCCCTTCTTCTGGGGTGGGATGGCGTGAGGCGTAGCAATGCTTATTTGTGTTTTTTAACGCTTTGACAGGCACACGGTGAGTATTCGCAGTCCTTGAGAGTAAACAGCAGGAAGTGTTCCTGACGAACGTTTGACGTTTACTTGTTCTTTAATTCCATTGTTCCCAACCAGGCAGATATCTGACGAATGTTTAACTTTTTACATATTAGTTGCAGCAAATTAAATATCACCAGTAAAATTTTCATTCCACTTAAAAACAAAAAAGGTTTGTTATAATGACTGTCGACGCTATATTTGATATTACACTTAAGGTTTCATAAACGCATTTAGCGAGCGGTATAACGAGCTCTGTAATTCAAGAACCCACCAACTGTGACACACAATCGGTACACGATGAGGATGACGAAGCTATATGAGAACTTTATGGATTGTTGCGGCAAATAATCGTATCGACTGCCACGCGTAATTTTTCATAAAGTAGCGAACTGAGACAACCTTTTTCATAACTGAGCCATTCCACCGTCACAAATGTCCCGATTGTTGTGCGACTGTTGTTTCGAGAAATTCAGAAAATACGATTTATGAGTATCCACCGGGCTTGTGTCTTTAAACAGGTACATAACGTTCATCTGGTCCTGGCATCTGATTCCTGAGCACAAGACCATGGCGACAACGGAATGCCAGACCTCGCTCATGGTAGTATACGCATGCGCACCATACAGAAACACAATCTGTGTCCACAGACAGCTACGCAGCCCAGCTGTAGACGCGCGATCCAGAAAAATATGAGTGAAGATTGACTGATATTGAACGTCCAAAAGAACCAGTTCGCTACATAGACGGAAAGTTTTCATCTTCCCGGGGGAGGCGGCAGGAGCCTAACCAGCTTTCCGAACCCTACCTGTATATATATATATATATATATATATATATATATATATATATATATATATATATATATATATATATATATATATATATATATATATATAAACTCCGTGTGACCACTGAAGTTAGCTCCTTATATGAGTAATTACAAGACCTCATAATAAGAGACAGTTCAAATTAATAGCCTGAGTGCCCTCGCACCACCAAGAGACTGGCGTCTCTCGGATGAGCCACACGACAAGCGGGCTCAGTGAAACACATTAGGAAGACATATGCGTGTTGCGCGTATCAAAGGGTACGTCCCTCACCAGGTCTGGCCATTTTGAGCGGACAAGCGCGGTGCACACAATGCACGCTAACGATCGTATCTGCCGAATATTACTTCGCTATGCACCGCGGAAAGATCTGCAATTTCGAACGCCGTTTGCCCTTCTCCTCGCATCCGCCGTGCTCCAAGCCGGAGGGTTACGTACACGTGCTAGTGCGTCTACGTACACGCGTTTGTGCTGTGACGTCCCTCGTAGTGACACGTGACCTCTAGAATTATTCAAGGTAACATTTGTTATTTGTGCAATCTGTCCAAGTTTAGAAAAATAAGAAAACTCACAAACCGGATGCCTGCGTGTTTTTGTTTTACTTCGCACCGCAGCAAGAGAGACGTACTTCCGTTTCGTCTGCTTGTTCTCACGTCGTGCAGTCGCGCGCGCAGACACCGAAATTTAAACTATATGTCATCTTTTTCTACCACGTTCCAGCGCGCGATCATGCTCTGTGATCCGCTTGTGTGTGCCTCAGTGTTCGTGTATCACTAACTTATACCGCTAGTCAGAAAGCATTACTAGTCAGGTGACTTCTTGCACAGCGTGCAAAATCGTGCGCTGCGCGAAACAACCACAACAGCTCGCGCGTGACGCCGTCAGCGGAAGTGCGCGCGCCGCAAAACAGACGAGGAAAAGAAAATGAAGGAGCGGCCCGTGACGTATGCGTCACGCGATTCTCGATGTGCGGTATGGGAGAACGCAGGGAAGGTATTTCGCTTGCGGAGGCCAGACGGGGCAAGTGGATAGAGTGTCTCGCTTGGCAGTGGAGCTCGCCTCCGGAAATTATGGGTTCGCGGCACTAAAATATTAGAGCGCAGCTCTTTGGCGTCCGTTCCTGGGTTTCGCGTCGTCGTCGGCGTTGTCGTCGGCCTCGTAACCAGCTCCGCCCCCCTTTCATCCCCCCAGCGCTAGCAGCGACCGACTGATACCGCTGGATGCCGCTGACGCCGCTAGAGAGTCAAGATAACGTGACTGCATAGAACACCGTCGCCGCCATGCAGAAAGAGGAGGAAAGGGCCCCCCCCCCCCCTGTTCTTGTGTGGCGGATAGGGTGCTCTTCAGTTGCCGACGCGCCGGTTATTTCACGTAGGCCCCGGCACGTCGACGAATACGTGACCACCTTCCCACGGCTAGACCTGGTTCTTAGCGCTGCGGAAGCGAGGGTATCTTATTGTTTGTGTCGGCATCGGCGGCGTTGTCCCTGAAACCAACTCCGCAGCTGGGGTTGACTCACTATCGGCGTCAGCGGCATCAGTCAGTCGCTGCTATCTCTTCCCTCCTCCCTTTATCGTGTTGTCCGCTTGCTGCGCGCGCTTCTGCCCCCATCGTTTGCCGCTGGGTGTACACGCCGCCCCCCTCCCCCCTCTTCCTGCGAGTCTCCGGTTGTCAAAGCGCCGGCTCGAACTTAATTCCTTTCTTCGCTCCTCCTCCAATGCAACCCCTGTGCGGTGGCAATCAGAGAGCCAGATCGGTGGCGGCGGATCTGTATATGTGCACCGCCCGAGCCGAAATTGCCGCTGCCGTTCGCCCTGTGCGGTGGCAATCAGAGAGCCAGATCGGTGGCGGCGGATCTGTATATGTGCACCGCCCGAGCCGAAATTGCCGCTGCCGTTCGCCACTGCGAAATTATCTGCCAGTTCTTTCTGAGCCATGAGCGAGACGACCGATGGGACTTTAATGTTGACATAAAGACAAACAGCAATTTCCTAACACTTATGCGGGAGAACATCCCGTTCCTCTCGCTCGTAACGCGTCCCACGGCTGTGACAACCTCGCGAGGCACTTGTATAGATCTCGTCTTTGAGAATCAAGCATTGGTGTACCAAGTCGAACATATATCAGTCTATTTCTCCGACCACAAAGCTTCCTTCATGACTGTCAAGAACTGTTAGTGGAGTCTTTGTTAAAGGAATACGTGTGAAAAATAAAAAAAAAAATTCTGTGATAGCGCATACATGTGTTGCTCGATTTCTTTGCCTCAATCTATCGAAAAGGTGAAACAGCTTATTTGCTGCGCTCAAATTTCGCATTAGGAAGTAACGTAATCGTCGGTAATTTTTTTCTATCTGCTACTAATGAACCAATTTGAAAAAAATCTTGCGGCAGAACTCTTCTTAGAGGACAGGTAACAACTTCCAGAGTATAATCGAAGTTTACTATGCGGCTTGGTGAAAAACCTTTTAAGTCGCACAAATACACATCAATGAAAAAAAAAAGGCATGCAACACCTTTTTAAAGTTTTAATAGAAACACGTGCATTCAGAAATATTTTCTTCACGAAAGGTAACTTGAGACGATAAGAGATAACACACAAAATTTCACTATAGCAATTTCTGAAAATAACTAATTACCATAATTATTAGCAATGCAAGACAATGCGACTCCATAACGCAATAGTTTAATTACTTGTCAAAGCATGCCTTATGCCATTGGTTTGATTTCTTTCCCGACGGCGGAATAAAAGATTGTAGGGCAATAAGTTATCAGGCGCACAAATGAACAACCATATTAACAAACAAACCAATAATAAGAGACAGCGATATCTCAAAAGCGCGAAAGGACACGAGAGAAAGTAAGAACAGCGTGTATTGCGTTATTGAGCAGCTAATAAAGCATATGACGAATAAAATTTAATAAGGAAAATGCATAGCATAGACTAGGGAGTTTTCCAAATAGCACAACCAAGCGTCTTTGCATACCCAAAATGCCTCACCATGCTTGCGCTGTTATGTACCCCATTTTCGTTCCTTTGTATAGCTTTTTGCATTGTTTTCTAAGCCAGGTGGTTTGCTTGAAGCTTGCCTCACTTCCCTGAAGCTTCCCTCACTGTCTTCTCGCCTCGTATTAGCACCTGATAACTTTTGCCAACCGAATACTTACTTCATGTGCGTCTTACTGTAGAAGCAGCACTCTAACTGGCGTCCTGTTACAGAAGACGTCAGAGCTACGCGATAGCTCTCCACTTCTTCATTTTATCAAGTCTTATCGCCACGGAACGTTCATGAAGGCATACCCCTCCATTAGAACGAAAGTGAACAACCTTCCGAACCAGTCACTAAAGCGCACGTTTTTTCCTAGTTTGTATACTGACTGCACTTGGCTGTCCATGCGCCTGAGAAGTACTACAAACGCGGGTGGCGCGCTTTATTTTGGAGGTAATCTGAGCCGGGCTCAAGCTTGCAATCCGAGATGGCTGGTCTCTTCGCGCCTAGTGTAATGTATCCGCTGGTGATTATACGGTGATTATACGCTTCCTTCTCGGCGTCAGGCGGGTTCTGACAAAGTACCGATAAGCGACGTGCCCAGTGTTGGCTTTGTCGTTGGTGCTCGTGCTGTGCTTGTAGGTGGTACATATTGCGACGGCAGCAGCCGCGAGCTCCACGCATGTTTTCTATTTCTCGCCGTCGCCGTGATGTCCCATATAAAGTCCAAGACATATGAATGATCTACCCATACATCGTGGGTGCGAGAAAAATGCACGTAACAGTGAGGCGAAAAGGATGGCGGCTTGATGAGCATTATATTCCCACGCACTCAATGTTCTGGTTAGTTGAGGGTCACGTGATCAAACGCGCACTTAGGAAGGAAAGCGCGCGTCTTCTCCTCCATCGATGCCGTAGCTACGAATGACTGTGCGCCGCTTACGCTTACGCAGCCCGCGAGCCGTATCTAATTGTTGGTAATCATTGGTGGGTGCAATGATAAAGGGCGAGCAGGGATGGCTGCTAACCTCATGTGCGCTGTATTCCTTCCCGGGCTGTATTTCCGCGTCCCTAAGGTTGCAGATAGCCTAGCCTCAGAGGTAATTGGAGATCGCTTACTCAGGCCGTCCTGCAGTGGACATAAAAAGTAGGCATGTGATGATGATGCATTTAATTTGTGGAGTCGCAGTGAATCGTACGGGTGTACGAATTATTCGCGATCTTCGTAATCCCAGCGTCGTAACAGCGAGGGCTCGTGGTAATCCAGTCAGATATTTACAGGTTTGAATGGTCCATGCATTACACGATGGTTGTTATTTCAATTAGTAAGGGAATGTTTACTGATATTTATATGGCCCATATAACCAACGTATAGACTCGTGCAAGGGCCGCACTTTTTGGTGCGTTTTTGACAAGCTTTACATGGGACCGAGCCATTTGACCATTTTTTTTTTTTTCAAATCTGCCGTAAAACTCCGCGATCGCTTCCTCTCGCCATCTAGTAGCGACGCGCGAAAGCACGCTGCGCGCGAAATTTCACCGTTGAGCGTAATCGGAATCAGTGCACCGAACGCAATTGCTTCTAGGTTGGATCTTTTTTTTAGAGCGCAGCTCTTTGGCGTCCGTTCCTGGGTTTCGCGTCGTCGTCGGCGTTGTCGTCGGCCTCGTAACCAGCTCCGCCCCCCTTTCATCCCCCCAGCGCTAGCAGCGACCGACTGATACCGCTGGATGCCGCTGACGCCGCTAGAGAGTCAAGATAACGTGACTGCATAGAACACCGTCGCCGCCATGCAGAAAGAGGAGGAAAGGGTCCCCCCCCCCCCCTGTTCTTGTGTGGCGGATAGGATGCTCTTCAGTTGCCGACGCGCCGGTTATTTCACGTAGGCCCCGGCACGTCGACGAATACGTGACCACCTTCCCACGGCTAGACCTGGTTCTTAGCGCTGCGGAAGCGAGGGTATCATATTGTTTGTGTCGGCATCGGCGGCGTTGTCCCTGAAACCAACTCCGCAGCTGGGGTTGACTCACTATCGGCGTCAGCGGCATCAGTCAGTCGCTGCTATCTCTTCCCTCCTCCCTTTATCGTGTTGTCCGCTTGCTGCGCGCGCTTCTGCCCCCATCGTTTGCCGCTGGGTGTACACGCCGCCCCCCTCCCCCCTCTTCCTGCGAGTCTCCGGTTGTCAAAGCGCCGGCTCGAACTTAATTCCTTTCTTCGACTTCACAATCTACCACGGAAAAGCCAATCCGGACAGAAAGCTAGCCGATGAATTTCGTCGGTTGCAGTCCCACAAACTTGACACCATCACCGCCAAGTGCCTCGCCATGACTGAACAGCCGCACTACTTGTTGATCTCCGCTCTTAACGTACGCTCCCTTGCCGCACATGCCAAGGACGTACACCACGATCACATTCTGCGCCATTCCTCTGTACTTTGCTTTGCTGAAACCTGGATGGATCCCGAAGAGCCTCTCGAAATCATAGATTTCCTATACTGCTGTGGTGCTCGCAGAGACCACAACAGAGCGGCGGGAGTCGCTATCTACTTGCGCGCAGGTCTCTCTGCAATACCAGTCGAAATGTTTGGCACGTCACATGAAGTTGGCGAACTGTGCGCCGCAAAGTTGCCCAACGGCTTGCTGGTAGTAGCTGCCTACTTCGCCCCTACCGTACTCACGAAAGACGTCGTGCACTTCCTGCAACTCGCATTAACCGTCCATCGATCCACACCGATGTTAGTAGTGGGGGACTTTAATGTTGACATAAAGACAAACAGCAATTTCCTAACACTTATGCGGGAGAACATCCCGTTCCTCTCGCTCGTAACGCGTCCCACGGCTGTGACAACCTCGCGAGGCACTTGTATAGACCTCGTCTTTGAGAATCAAGCATTGGTGTACCAAGTCGAACATATATCAGTCTATTTCTCCGACCACAAAGCTTCCTTCATGACTGTCAAGAACTGTTAGTGGAGTCTTTGTTAAAGGAATACGTGTGAAAAATAAAAAAAAATTTCTGTGATAGCGCATACATGTGTTGCTCGATTTCTTTGCCTCAATCTATCGAAAAGGAGAAACAGCTTATTTGCTGCGCTCAAATTTCGCATTAGGAAGTAACGTAATCGTCGGTATTTTTTTTTTTTTATGCTGGTTGTCAAACTGGGGGTGGCGACCCTTACATAGGTGCGGCCCTTTCACATATTTAAACAGTAAAAATTTTCCATCGAGTAATTCTTTTATACTTCGCTATCACAATGCTGCACCTTTCCGGCGAAACTGCAGCCTTTATTTTTTTTTTTTTTTTCACTGTGAGTTCGACTATAAGCGCTGCTGCGCATGACTGCTATTGGTTCTGGTTTCGAGTGAACCCGGCTTGGCCTCATTTTGGTTACTGAGTGAATTTTATGTGCGTGCGTGCGTGCGTGCGTGCGCGTGTGCGTGTTGTAGGATTTGGAGCGGTCGTAGTCGTAGCGAGGACCTTGGGACGACAGGGCTAGGCGAGCAGGATTTAATTGCAGGATTTACATTTAAAACAGGACATACATTGGCAGACTAGCGCGACTCCCATATGGAGCCCGCAAGACTAACATATACAGCAAACAGCTTACGAGCACACAGCTCACTAGTACATTTCTAGTATGACAGAGCACTCAGCTCCCGACAACGAGCACGACTCGAGCACACCCTAGCAGCCGGCAAACGCTGCTTATAAGCTCTCCGCTTGACGTCATAGTTCGACGTCATCGTTCGGCGGGGACGGAGCAGGAATGGTCGGGAAGGTTCGTCCAAGCATTGTAAACTTGCCGCCGCCCCGCACTATCGTTTACGCCCACACACACGCAAACACACAGGTGCGAACCCATACACACAAAGGCTCCGGAGTCGACGACCGAGGGCTTCGTAGTACTGTGCTCCGTCTGGTGTGGCGCGGCGGAGTGCCACATTCCTGAACTGACCGCGCGCCACGTGGCTGCCGGTCATCCGCAGTTCTCGGTACTGCCCAGCTTTCAGTGCCGACGTCAGAGGGCTTCGTAGAACTGCTTTGTCCCGGATGGCTCCGCCAAGTACCAATTTCCTGAGCTGATCGCGCGCCACGTGGCCGCCGGCCGACCGCAGTTCTCGGAAGGGCGCCCCGACTGGTGGGCTTGGAACACGTGCAGCGGGCTGAAAGCTGGCACGTTGCCACCCCGTATGGCCATTCTTAACAGTGTGTGATCCCGATGACCAGAACCGGTAACGCACTCCCTCACCAGAGCAGGATTGGCCACCCTGGTGCAGTACTTGCCTATATGAATACAACAATCAAACCCCGGCCCCTCAGTCCCCAGCAGCTGCGAAGCAACTGACCACGGCGGCGGTCAGACCTGCGACGCAGCAGAGGGTGCCAAGAATCCCTGGTTCCGAACAGGCCGCCATTGGAATCTGAACCTGGCAACGTTTAACGCTAGAACGTTATCAAGTGAGGCGAGTCTAGCAGTGCTATTGGAGCAATTAGAGGGCAGTAAACGGGATATAATAGGGCTCAGTGAAGTAAGGAGGACAAAAGAAGCATATACAGTGCTAAAAAGCGGGCACGTCCTGTGCTACCGGGGCTTAACGGGGAGACGAGAACTAGGAGTCAGATTCCTGATTAATAAGGATATAGCTGGTAACATACAGGAATTCAATAGCATTAACGAGAGGGTGGCAGGTCTTGTTGTGTAACCTAACAAGAGGTACAAATTGAAGGTCGTACAGGTCTACGCCCCTACATCCAGTCATGATGACCAGGAATTCGAACGCTTCTATGAAGAGGTGGAATCGGCGACGGGTAAAGTCGAAACAAAATACACTATACTGATGGGCGACTTCAATGCCAGGGTACGAGAGAAGCAGGCTGGAGACAAGACAGTAGGGAAATATGACATAGGGTCTAGGAATAGCAGCGTAGAGTTATTAGTAGTTTGCAGAACAGAATAATATGAGGATAATGAATACCTTCTTCCGCAAGCGGGATAGCCGAAAGTGGACGTGGAGGAGCCCGAATGGCGAGACTAGAAATTAAATAGACCTTGTACTCTGCGCTAACCCTGGCATCAGACAAGATGTGGACGCGCTCGACAAGGTGCGCTGCAGTGACCATAGGATGGTAGGATGTCTAATCAGCCTAGACTTGAAGAGGGAACGGAAGAAACTGGTACATAAGAAGCCGATCAATTAGTGAGCGGTAAGAGAGAAAATAGAGGAATTCCGGATCAAGCTACAGAACAGGTATTCGACTATAACTCAGGAAGACGTCCTCAGTGTTGAAGATATGAACGACAATCTTATGGGCATCATTAAGGAGTGTGTAATAGAAGTCGGTGGTAACTCCGTTAGACAGGATGCCAGTAAGCTATCGTAGGAGACGAAAGATCTGATCAAGAAAAGCCAATTGTATGAAAGCCTGTAACCCTACAGCTAGAATAGAACTGGCAGAACTTTCGAAGTTAATCAACAAGCGTAAGACAGCTGACATAAGGAAGCATAATAAGGATAGAATTGAACATGCTCTCAGGAACGGAGGAAGCCTAAAAGCAGTGAAGAATAAACTAGGAATAGGCAAGAAGCAGATGTATGCGTTAAGAGACAAAGCTGGCAATATCATTACTAATATGGATTAGATAGTTCAAGTGGCTGAGGAGTTCTATAGAGATTTATACAGTACTAGTGGCACCCACGACGATAATGGAAGAGAGAATAGTCTAGAGGAATTTGAAATCCCACAAGTAACGCCGGAAGAAGTAAAGAAAGCCTTGGGAGCTATGCAAAGGGGGAATACAGCTGGGGAGAATCAAGTAACAACAGATTTGTTGAAGGATTGTGGGCAGATTGTTCTAGAAAAACTGGCCACACTGTATACGCAATGCCTCATGACCTCGAGCGTACCGGAATCCCGGAAGAACGCTATCATAATCCTAATCCATATGAAAGGGGACGCCAAAGACTTTAAAAATTATAGACCGATCAGCTTACTGTCCGTTGCCTAGAAAGTATTTACTAAGGTAATCGCAAATAGAATCAGAAACACCTTAGACTTCTGTCAACCAAAGGACCATGCAGGATTCCGTAAAGGCTACTCAACAATAGACCATATTCACACTATCAATCAGGTGATAGAGAAATGTGCGGAATATAACCAACCCTTATATACAGCTTTCATTGATTACGAGACAGCGTTTGATTCAGTCGAAACCTCAGCAGTCATGGAGGCATTACGGAATCAGGGTGTAGATGAGCCATATGTAAAAATACTGGAAGATATCTATAGCGGCTCCACAGCCACCGTAGTCCTCCACAAAGAAAGCAACAAAATCCCAATAAAGAAAGGCGTCAGGCAGGGAGATACGATCTCTCCAATGCTATTCACAGCGTGCTTACAGGAGGTCTTCAGAGACCTGGATTGGGAAGAATTGGGGACAAAAGTTAATGGAGAATACCTTAGTAACTTGCGATTCGCTGATGATATTGCCTTGCTTAGTAATCCAGGGGACCAATTGCAATGCATGCTCACTAACCTGGAGAGACAAAGCAGTAGAGTGGGTCTAAAAATTAATCTGCAGAAAAATAAAGCAATGTTTAACAGTCTCGGAAGAGAACAGCAATTTACAATAGGTAGCGAGGCACTGGAAGTGGTAAGGGAATACATCTACTTAGGGCAGGTCGTGACCGCGGATCCGGATCATGAGACGGAAATAATCAGAAGAATAAGAATGGGCTGGAGTGCGTTTGGCAGGCATTCTCAGATCATGAACAGCAGGTTGCCATTATCCCTCAAGAGAAAAGTGTACAACAGCTGTGTCTTACCAGTACTCACGTACGGGGCAGAAACCTGGAGGCTTACGAAAAGGGTTCTACTTAAATTGAGGACGACGCAACGAGCTATGGAAAGAAGAATGATGGGTGTAACGTTAAGGGATAAGAAACGAGCAGATTGGGTGAGGGAACAAACGCGAGTTAATGACATCTTAGTTGAAATCAAGAGAAAGAAATGGGGCATGGGCAGGACATGTAATGAGGAGGGAAGTTAACCGATGGTCATTAATGGCTACGGACTGGATTCCAAGGGAAGGGAAGCGTCGCAGGGGGCGGCAGAAAGTTAGGTGGGCGGATGAGATTAAGAAGATTGCAGGGAAAACACGGCCACAATTAGTACTTGACCAGGGTAGTTGGAGAAGTATGGGAGAGGCCTTTGCCCTGCAGTGGGCGTAACCAGGCTGATGATGATGATGACGTGACGACGAGGCGACGATGGCGTGACAACCACATGAGGACACTGAGATGACAACGAGTGTATTGGCGTAACGATTTTTGTAATATGAAACCTGTATGACTTAAGCGTGACGACGACGGCATGACCAGGGGTGGAACTGCTCAAAGTAATTTTGGAGCAATAAAGTTAAATTGCGTTTAGAAGCAGTTTGGAGCAGATAAAATTGCATTTTGAAGCAGTTTGGAACAGGCCAATCTGAATTTTGGTGGAGTAATGGAACATGGAAGCGCACTTCGAAACCACGATGAAACAGAATAAACCAACACGAAGCGCGTAGTGGAAGCGCGCTTTGTAGCTATAGTGTACTAGAATATGAAAGACAGGGGTGGGACTGCCCAAAATTATTTTGGAGCAATTTTCGGAGCAATATTGCGTTTTGGTGTCGTTTGGAGTAGACAAAACTGCGTTATTGATGCAGCTTGGAGCAGACTAAATCTCATTTTGGAGCAATTTGGAGACGATAAAATTTCATTTTGAAGCAGTCTGGAGCAGGCCAATCTGAATTTTGGTGGAGTAATGAAATACGGAATATGGCAGCGCGCTTCGAAACCATGATGAAACACAGAATAATCACGAAGCGCATAGTTGCGACAGCATATAACAGCAATTATATGGACACTCCAGGCTCATTTCTGCCGTCGGCTTCACCGTGATGTTCCATATAGTCTAGGGGCGATAGCATCGTCGCCGCGTGCCGTACGCTGTATGTGCGAGTAAAAGCATGCGAAGGTGAGCCCACGATGGCGGCTCAATCTCGCGGGTGCGAAGGGAGGAAAGCGGAAAGGATGTGCGCCATCTTCCGTTGCGCGCAAAGCACCGGGGGAGAGGGCGTTCTACTCCGGCGGCTGGCGGCTGCTGGGTATGGCGCGGCCCCTATCTTGAAAGCGATCTGTGATGGGGACAGAGTGCGAGTGCTGATAGCTTCGTGTGCGCTGTATTTTCGCCGCTTAGTTCGCGTTGAAGCGAGAGGCAGCACGAAGTTCAATTCGCTCGCTGCTGCTGTCGCGCTTCCTCACTCCAGCGTTTAAAGAGCGAGTTTCCGCGGTCATCGAGTGAGATGTGTTCATGTTTGCTTGTGACTGCGTGACACTTTGTCAATTTACTTTTTCACATACACAGCGCTGTGTTTGTCCACTCGTCTTGTCCTTGTCCTTTGCGCTGTTGAAAAAGAATGTTACACGAACTTGCCGAAGCTTCTACAGTGTTTGTTGATTTAGTTGATAAGCGAGTGTTTACAAGTTTATGCAGCCGATAAAGCTACTATCTTCACTTCGTGCAGCTGTCTACTAAATTCCTATCGCAATCGATGCTTCGCCTTTCGGGCGAAACTGCGACTTTTTGTTCCAAGTCCGCCATAGGTCAAAATGGCTCAGGCCTCGCCCATATGGGCATAAAAACAGACTGGAATGGTTTTATGTTATACCGGCCCTGCAGAAACCGAGAAGTTCGCCCGCTGATCGCGCGCTTCCCTAATATCCAGCTCGCTTGCAGTGCCGTCAGCCTACGTTTTGATGTTTTGCGCCTCAGCTACATAAAGAAAAATTGAGGGGCTTTACAGCTACAGGGAGCGCCGTGCCGCTCAGCCCAACTAAAGCCCCCGCATCCACGCGTCACCGACGCTTTTCCTGGTCGGCGGTGGCGCGTGGATGGAGAGGGGCCTTAAGTCCAACCAACTGCATTCTCGTACACTCTAAATACAGCCACCCAAGTGGCCGCGCACACGCCGGCCACTTGCCGGAAGCGCTGAAAAGTCCAGTGTTATAAGCGTGCGAATTCTGTGCGGGAAGCATCGGCGCGCGGTGTACGGAGCATGAACGGCTGTACTCTTTTTCGGAGAACGAATCGCTCGCTCTTCGCGGCCGCTGCCGGAGCACACATGCCGAAGCCGTTCTGGCACAGCGTGGCGCGATTTCCGTCAATTTTCCGTGTTTATAGCAGTTTGGCTCAAAATGGCGCAATTGGCGCAGGAGTCCCGCCCCTGCATAATTACGAGCGTCGGATGACGAAGGTGGTGCGACGACAATGGCACAACTGCGACGGCGACTGTGTGGCAACGGATGTATGATAGCAACTGTCTCGCGATGACGGCATTAAAAATTAAATTATGGGGCTTTACATCCCAAAACCACGACTTGATTATAAGGCACGCCGTAGTGGGGAACTGCGGAATAATTTGGACCACCAGAGGTTCTCTGACGTGCATCTAAATTTAAGTACACGGGTGTTTTCGCATTTCGCCCACATCGAAATGCGCCGCCGGGGCCGGGATCGGACACTGCAACCTCGTGCTTAGCAGCCCAACAGCATAGCCATAAGCAACCACAGTGGGTTAACGATGGCATGACAGAAGCGGCATAATAACGAATGAATGACGACAGTATGATTATAATAGAATGACAAAGAAATATTGACGTCAATGGAACGACGAAGGCTAGGTATGGAGACGAGAGCTTGATGACAGTGAGATGACGTTCCTGAAGTGATGACAATTATAAAACGACCGCGTGATGACGACGTCATAAACACGATTGTGTGACGACGATGGGGCTACGACGACGGCATGACGAGAGCCAGATGACAAAGCTGGAATCGAGACGATGTAACGACCACGAAGGCATCACTGCCACTAGCCTATACTTAGTGGTCCATGTGCCCAAGCTTGAGCGACTGGATTGGGGAAGAAGGCGTGGCGACGACGGCATGACGAGAGCAAGAACAAGAAGCTGCAATGAGGGCGGTTATACGACCACGTCGGCATCACGATGGTGGCGTGAAAAGGAATGCATGACGATTGTATGACGAGAGTCGGATGACAATGCTGGAATCAAGACCATGCAATTACCACTAATGGATCACGACCACGAGCCCATACTTGGTGGCCCAAGCTATTAGACAACTTGGGTCACTGAGTCTGAATAGGTGTGACGACGACATCATAAAGAGTAAGATCACTAGGCTGGAATGACGACGATGTAACGACCACGATAAAATCATGACCAGGAACACATATGTAGTAGTCCAAGCAAGTATACAACTTGGACCCCTACGTCAGGCTCGCTAGGTAGCCACTGTGTCGAGGTAGAAGGCGTGACGAGGACGTTATGATGAGAGTTGTCATAACGATAGTAAGATCACGAAGCGGGAATGACTACAATGGAATGATAAAACTGGAACAATACGACCAATAAAACTATTATCCTTACTTCGTATAGCTGTCTACTAATTTGCTATCGCAATCGATGTTTTGCCTTTCGGGCGAAGCTCTGACATTTTTTTTTCTTCCAGAAACCGAATCGTCAGGAACGGCAGGCTGACCAAGAAACTAGCTAGGTGTTTCAATTTTATCAATAATTAGTTAAATACATCAGTAAATATACTTAGATAAATTAAAGATGGTTCAGGTTGCATGGGCGCAGACCATGACCTCAGAAAACGTGAACAGCTGACGTATCTTGTGCATATGGTTCCCTGGACTCCTCAAGCACTCACGTTGTTTCCCAGCGAAAAATTGAGAAACCTTCTAATGCTGCAGGGCACTTTTCTCGTGATTTGAAAACTGATATGAGGTTACCTCATCAGTAGCTACAAACTTTACATTGTCAGTAGTCGCATGGCTGCGCCAACTTACATGGATTATTTACTGTAATTAAATAATTAGCGGCAAAATTGGCACACACATCCTGTTTTCTTACGTCCACCGTTCCCGACAATCTGGCTTTTGAACAATCAAATTTGTGTTTTGAGTACTTTATTTTCGTGAATTTTTTACAATCTTCGCAAAAACGCTGTTGCTACGAAGGTGCAGGTCGAATGTACACATCAAGCGAGCCAGAAAGTGCAAAATGTACATAACCAAATGCTCTTGGTGCAGGTCAGCCCGACCAAAGGCGCACTTATCGAAGGCGCGATCACGTGCGTCAGTCGCTTCGTGGCCATGCGATCCGTCTACTGGACAGACAACGTGGCCACTGCTATCAACTCCATCACTACAGTCATTCTAGTGCTGGCAGGTAAGCCCATCGTTTTATAAGGTTTAAAAGAAAAAAATAGATGAGAAAAATGAAGAAAACAGAGAGATAATACAAAAGGGAGTCGCAAAGGAACATGATTGACAAGCATACGACTCATAAGCTACATTGGTGATCGCGATCAAGCCCGACTGAGGTCGAATTTCTCATCAGGGATTGGCTCCCTTCTGCAGCTTGTGCTAAGGAGCAAATTGTAATTGACAAATTCGATACAGACTGTGTGACCCCCGCATTAGTTAATGCGAGCCAGTGAGCCCTTTTTTGTCACTTTTATGGCCATTCAACTCACTTCTCCAAAGGCAAGATGCGATTACTCCGGTATTTCCTTTTCCTGGGTAAACCGAGCAAGCAAAGATGAGTCATCACTAAACTATGCGAAACAAGAAACGGATCTTGCTGAGAAATCCAAGCGATAACAATGCAGTGTCAAAGTTGTTATTCCATCAAGGTTGTTAGGTAAATGCTGGTCATGGTAACATTTTTGAGTATCTAATGTAGTGTCACCTGTCCACACAGCCCTGACGACAACAGGCGGCTACTTCAACCCCATCATGGCATCGGCGCTTATGCTCGGCTGTGCCGGAAGCACGACTACCGAGCACTTCACAGTCTACTGGGCGGGGGCCCTCATGGGCGGCTTCATTGGGCGTTACCTTGACATCCGGCTAGAGTACGCCATCAAGGAGAAATATGCCTAGACTACATCGTCTCCCATAGTGTGTGTGACCGACTTTTTACCATTCATCACATTGCCCGACAGGTATTACGTCCCGCATTTTCATTTTGTCCTTGTGGGAACCATTTGGAACTGTGAACATGACAAAAGCAGCCCGCTTTTGTTCGCATCTTAGTACAAAAGTGTTGTAAAACTTCCTACAGCACTTTAAGCATCTATTGGAGACCTAAGGCAAACAAAGATTTTTGTACATGATGCACAGGCTACAGGCTACCATGCCACAGTTAGTGCAAAGAGAGACCTTTACTATGTTTAAGCTAGACAGTTTGAGTCTACTATAGCTTCAGTGAGCCCAAACAACTAAGACTGGCAGCGCACTGTTTTTCATACGTCTGTCTAGTATCCACATAATACACACCATTAAGGATTTTAGGTGTCACAACATTCATCTGATTAAGAGGCACACGGTAGGGCGAAAGGGGGGGGGGCCCTCCAGTATAATTTTCGCCACCTGTGGTTCTTTAACTAGCACCTCCCCATCGAAATAAGGCAGCCACGGCCAGAATCGAAACTGCAACCACGAGCTCAGCAGTGCAACATCATCGCCACTAGGTTATCGTGGCGGGTGTACAATACCCAATTTTGTCTAAATATTGGAATATTGTCATTGTTAAGTGATAGGGATGTCCCTTGCAAATGCACAGAGATTTTTTTCATAGGCAGTGTATAAGCGAACTGCAAGAAGATTAATATCATGGACACGACAGTTTACCTTTATTATGAACACAGATAAGGTCTGCCAACATGTGCATATATATTTATATAAGCTAGTCATCCCACCAAACTAAAGTTCTAAACAACCAAAGGTATCAGCCATCAACGAGAATATTGCTCCTTATTCACTGAGGTGTCCTAGCTATGCAATACTGCCATGTTTAAATATAGCATTCAACCACTTCCCTTTAGGCCAATGATTTTCCTGATAGAATACATGGTACATGTTCATGTCATGAATGGCAGCTTAACAACATACTTGTAATGTACACAATCAATGCACACTACAAACTGTATCCTACAGGGATAAAGCTTGGAAGATAACAAGCAAACTTGAGAAGAAGCAAAGGATGACACATGAGTGACTGATTTGAAAAGGTTAGGCATAATGTTAAGTGACAGGAAGATGGCAGTCAATGGCATAGCCATTTTTCTTTCTCTCCTTTTTTTTTTTTTGGTGCTGGGGGAGCACACACACTTAATTGGGGCAGGGCAGGCTGGTGTTGTTGCATGTCATTTTATGCTGGGTACCCCAGGTACACAGAAATGTCAGAGTGAAAGGGCATGTGCTCGGTGTGCCCCCACCCCCCTTGGCTGTGCCCCTGATAGCAGCACAGGTTCGGAGTCAAATGCAGGCATAGCTGATACTCTTGTTCAGATTAGGAGGAAGAAACGACAAAGAAACAGCGATTTCTTACAGGCACCAAATTATTAGCACATGGTTAAAGAAATGGCAGGTCATGCAATGTGTAGAGCAGACAATCGGCGGTCTGTTAAAGTAACAAAATGGGTGCCGAGGGAATGGAAATGCAATCAAGGGCTGCAGAGGATTAACTGGAGCAGCAAATTTTCAGGCTTAAGATGGAGTTGGCTAACACAATGCAGGCATAATTGGAAATCACTGGGCCTTTGTCCTGAATTCGACATACCATAGACTGATGATTTTAATATACGTCATAATGATTATAAAGCTAGGGTGCAACTGGGTTATCTTGTTTAGCACACTGGTAGGTTTATTTCCAACTACATTACACAATCTCGCAACAATCATCACATGGCACGGCAGAGCCGAGCAGCAGTTATGGAACAATAAAATCAATCACTATATGAGATTGGTGACATGTCCTATGGAATCTCAAGTCACTCATTCTTTAAGAATGTGCATCCATGATAATGAATGACACAGGCTGCATGATGGCAGACGACCCCAAAGAACACCTTTGACTGCAATATCTCCCATTTCATTTCAGCAGCTTGACTGTGCATTACAAGGCTTAGTCAAACTAAGCATCTTTGTCACAATGCTGGGTCTCCAAGGTGTCTGGCGATGCTGTCATGAGCACAGATTAAAGTACAAATGAGAGACTTTGTTCAACCTTGCACATTTAGTGCCTGAACATGTTTTCAACATCTTCGAAACAACAGTGATGCATTCTTGTTTCGTCACACATGGCTTTCTTTAAAAGGGTGTCACAGGAAGTAACAGTTGGTGAACAAAGTAACACTCAGACCAGAGTCAATGTTTTGACAAAGGCATACGCATTTCTATTCAAATGTTCAATGTAGACTACAGGCTATGGCTTCTTTCACACAACCACAGTTAATCAACTTGCATTAATAACTTATTACCTGACAATGCACCACATTGCTTGTATTTATTTGCACCTTTAAACATAGCCCATGGGTAGCATATGCTGCTGTGAACATCTCAGCCAAGTTCTGCTGTCGTATGTGGTGCATGGAGCTTGCAAGTGGATCTCAAAGTCACCTTTCTCTAAAACCCTCTCTTTTCAATAGAAGGCACTGTCCTCACTCTCTTCTGGACGATTTATTTCGTCATTCCCTTAGACGGCTACTATTGGTCGATAGCTGACATCAAGCTGCAGTCGGCTACACGGTGTAGATACCGCCACTGCTGCGGGGTGCCGCCACGAGTCCACTGGCTAAGTGCACTGCGGCTCGCTGAGGAAAACCGCATTTTATGTTTAGCATGTCGTAGGCACCAAAGGTGGGATGCGTGGCGTCTACGTTAACGTTCAAAATTAAATTTGAACTGCGCACTCCGATGACATATAGAAGGCGGAGCATTGTGGGCACGCCGCACTGCGCTGTAGCCTTCGTAGTGCAAGGCATTGAAGAAGAAACGGGAGCACAGCGGAGGCCGTGTTTGATTATCAATACCTCCACTTCTGCTGAATGCATTGAACTACTTTTTGCGGCAAAGTATTGCTCAACTAGCCTATTTTCACTTCAAATGCCTTTCTCCACTTCGATAAAACATGGTCCAGGACCCGTTTAATGCCTGGCACCTCAGTCATAAATTACAGCTGTGATTCGTGCAGCTGCAGTAGCTTGAACCAGTGAGCAAGGTTCCTAGCTCCAGTCCTTCTTTTCCTTTTGTGCCAATTTTCTCGAGTCAAAGTGAACTTCAAGCTGTATGCAGAGCAATTGGAGTAAACTGTGGTATGATGCAGGATTTGCTTTGTGGCATACAAGCTTGCTTTGTATTAAAGTGAATTCCTTATTATACAAACTACACCAACATGTTCTGAATGCTTCGTACAATTTTTCCCATTCATACCATTCATACCTGTTACATAAAATTGCTGTGAGACAAGTAGGCTCTATACACCTCTTTCTTGACCTTAAAATGTGCTGTTTATAAAAATCTAGATTTTGGTTACTCTGCATGCCTTCTTGCAGTATGTGTAATCATTCTTGGTACATTAAAGAAAATTTCAAGCTGTGCAATATGTGCTCTGTCATTCCTTACTGCTTGGCACATACTTTCGATAGCATTATAGTGTTGCTTTCTACTCTTTCCACTTCTGGTGTCATTGCTAAAGGTTTGGGAAAGGTGCTTTTGTCAATAATTCAGAAATTATGAAACTAAGACCTACATGACTGCCACACTTATCAACATTTCGCCTACACCATCATGGCTAGAGATACACATTCAGTGAATGCACTGCTATTCAATTTTAATGCTCACTAGTCATGATTATCATCATCAGCCAGGTTACGCCCACTGCAGGGCAAAGGCCTCTCCCATACTTCTCCAACAACCCCGGTCATGTACTAATTGTGGCCATGTCGTCCCTGCAAACTTCTTAATCTCATCCGCCCACCCAACTCTCTGCCGCCCCCTGCTACGCTTCCCCTCCCTTGGAATCCAGTCCGTAACCCTTAATGACCATCGGTTATCTTCCCTCCTCATTACATGTCCTGCCCATGCCCATTTCTTTTTCTTGATTTCAACTAAGATGTCATTAACTCGCGTTTGTTCCCTCATCCAATCTGCTCTTTTCTTATCCCTTAACGTTACACCAATCATTTTTCTTTCCATAGCACTAAAGTAGCTTCCTTCAAATTCAACATCAGTCCCAGGAAGGTGAAAAGAGCCAGTACTGCTGGAAGCCTAGCCAGCCAACCAGAACTTCAGAATGGTATTCAATTAACTATGTGGCAAGTATAGGAAAATGCTTTATCCGAAGCAAAACAACAGACAACAGATTTAAAAGTGCTCGTACCAGGATTCTAAAAGATTCCCTGAACTTTGTGCAAAGGTGGTAGCTGTTCATGTACACTATGTACAACTACAAACACACAAACTGGGAGACCTTATGGCAAGAGCCAATAGGAGGCATGCCTTAGCACAAATTCAACAAGGTACAAATACGTGATTTTGTATTTTTAAACACAATCTTCATTTTGCAGACACCCATGAAACCATTCAACCATTTAGCCAAGTCCCTGTCCTTTTTACAAACAATGTAGAACAGGTATTTATATACATATATATATATATAAATGTAAAATACAGTTAAACCTCAATATAATGAAAACGGTAAAATTGGCACTTCGTTAAATTAAACATTTTTTATCATGAAATTCTATCTTTTATGCAATTAAGTACAGTCATTGAAAAATTTCTCATACATGGAATGATGGATGCATGGATGGATGAACTTTGTTGCGATCCTTTAGGACGCACGTTAGTGCACAGCGGGCCGCTCCCACGTCGGAACAGAGAGGCCGAGCCTCTCCGCCACGTCGTGGGCCCGTTGGACAGCCCATAACTGTTCTTTGAGGTTGAGGCTGCGTAGAACTGCATCTCAGAGTGAAGAAGTGTTGCTTTCATCGCCGCGTAACGCGAGACAGCGCCAGAGCATTTAGTCTGAACTCGCTAAGTCATTGCATAGTGCACATGCATTTGTTTGAATTTTGGGGTAAATCTTGTGAAGTAGAGGGTTTGGGTATGCCTCAGTCTGTAGTCTACATGGAAGGGGCCACAAAGTTTTCTATAATATTCGCAACTGCAAAAAAAATGAAAAAGAAATGAAACAAAAATAATAATATAAATAAAAGCGAATTTCAACGAGAAAAAATTGTCAATTTTGTTCAATTTGCGAGTCAGCGACCAAACAGACGGTATCATGCCATGTCGATGATATCTTCACACCAGCGGTATGTAGCAATGCATGTGATGCTTCCGTGTCCACTCCGCTCCTGTGGCTGATAGTGTCGCCTGCAGCGAGACGACACTATCATGAAAAGCACAGGCTTCGTCTGCCTCTTACTTCAATGCATCTCCAAAACTTGAGATTACGTGACTTCCAGCACTAAACTCACGGCAAGACAGTGGACATGAAGCCACGGCTATCTTGGATCACCCGGCATTTGCTCCTGCCACAGGTTACTTCCAAGATGGGGCGTGCGGGCTGTGTATGCGTTCAGGTGCACTGACAGCCATTCGCAGCCACAACCGGGCTAGATGTGCACGCCCAAGTGGCCCCCTCCCCTTGCTTGCGTGCATCGAGTCACCATCCTTCTCTGCTCACCCTCGCACGCTTTCTTTTTAGGGCTGCCAACAGCCACGAATTTAGTGGGATTGTCCCGACTTTTAACCGAATGTCCCGTGTCCCGATTTGACCCAATCAGCACGGCCAAATGTGCTGACTGTGCACTTTTTTACTGGATAACAATAAATAGACCAGATCTCCTTGTTATAATGCCTGATGGCTCGTTTGCATATTCTTGTTTTTTGTGTTCTGTTGCAGTGCATAAACACAAAGGCAGTTTCATTTTCGCTGAAGTTCAAGTTCTGTTGTAGGCCCTAACAGTTCACAGTATCTTTATCCGTATTGGTAGCCGTGTTAGTCAGACAACTAAACTGCATGTTTCTTTTTGTAAACCGCGGCACAGAAGGACTAAAAGAATTTTTTAAGAAATGCATGAGTGAGAGCTCTCCACAAAAGATTCCGTAGTGCCAGGGACGTGGTCTTTGTGGACGCGGCAGAGTGCGCAAATGGACAGAGTATGTCGATAGTTGCTACGAGTCTAGAGGGTGACTGCAGAGTTATTGGGATGGTAAAAACATGGAAGGCAGAGGTGGCGGAGGAAGCTGCCTTAGCACTGGCAATAGCCTTCACGGAAGCTAACATCGTAGTAAGCGACTGCAAGACAGCCGTCAAGAACTATGCAAAAGGAAGAATCTCGCCGGAAGCACTGAGAATTTTAAACAACTTTCGTGAAGATCGTGACATTCACATTATATGGGCACCCGCACACTCCTCCCTTCCCGGGAATGAAATAGCGCACAACCTGGCTCGAGAACTGACAGGCCGAGCAGGTGACACGCAACAAATACTGGGAACGGAGAGAGACGGGATGACCAGCTTTAACGAGATCCCCAAACACTATAAATTGGGATGGGCCCATTTTCCCCCGGCACACTCCTCGTTAAATAGACGGCAAGCGACGGCATGGCGCCTCTTACAAACAGATACATATCCGAACCCGGTGGCCTACCACCGCTACTACCCGGACCTTTACACGGATAGATGTAGATTCTGTGAAGAAAGGGCTGACCTACAACATATGGTTTGGGCTTGTCCTTGTACACCCATACAGAATAAAATAATTAAGACCAGAGAGCAGTGGGAGACCGCGTTGCTCAGCTGTGCACCGGAAGACCAACTCAAGGCAATCCAGCAGGCCGAAGATGCCACCACGGCCCAAGGGCTCGAGGCCGTCATTTAGGTAGAGGCCTAGATCTCAAATCTGCTGTGCACAAATAAAGTTTATTCCTCCTTAGTTGTTGCACATACAGACTGGTGGCTCCTGGCAGTGACAGGGTCGGTCTTCGCCAGCCGCCCCCTTCACTTCAATTCACTTCACCACTGCCCCCCCACCCCTTCTCGACTTCTTCCACTCAAGAGTTGGCAACCTTATTTCGCTCGCGCCCACATCATACCTGCAGCCATTCTCCATCAAACAGCACATGATTTGGGAGATGCGTTGGCAAGCAGCTGCATGTAATTCAACCATTTGACCATCTGCATCCGTGGCAGTTTCCATTGTCTCAGTATTTCTTCGTGGCGGCAGTGCAATTTCGTTATATTGAGAATGTGTATAGATAGACTTTGTTATATCGAGGTTCAAAATACATGGTGTTATGCTGCATGGACAAGTTAGAAAAATTTTATTATTTCGTCATATTAAGAATTTAGTACTTATATTGAAATTTGTTATGTTAAAATTAAATTATGGGGTTCTATGTGCTAAAACCCCGATCTGATAATGAGGCATGCTGTAGTGGAAGACTCCGAAAAATTTCGACCACCTGGGGTTCTTTAACGTGCATCTAAATCTAAGTACATGGGTGTTTTCCACATTTCACCCCCTTCGAAATGTAGCTGCCGTGGCCAGGATTCGATCCCGCGACCTCATGCTTAGTGGCCCAACACCATAGCCACTACACTCCGTTCCATAACTAGCAGTTACCACTATGGAGGCTAGAGAGACTTCTTGCAGTGGCTTCGTTTGCATTTGAATAAAGTTTGACGTATTTTTGACTGCAATTGTGCACAAATGTTTTGTCATATAGACTTAGTATATTGAATGAAACAAGTTTTAATCCTTAGAAACGAGCACACTGTGGTATACAGCTGCTAATGCGCTGTTTTAAATAATTTTTATTCTTGCTGTTCTTTTCAGGGTTTCTTTTTATTTGTGACCCGTTGCAAGGCACCTCGTGTGCATGCTTGCGCAGGCAAACGCTGTTGGCATGCATCAAAGCATGGACGGAAAGTGCGGAGAGGTTACTTTCCTTGACTGAACTTCTTGTGTAGATTCCACAGTATTGACTGCTATGTATAAAACGGAGTACATACTATAATACCCCTGTCAAGCGGGCAAGTTAAGTGCATGCATAAAAAATGGACACATAAGTTCATTTTAGTTCTTGAACAGCTTTTAACAAAATAATCAGAACAGAACTCGCTCATATTCTGTTTTAGCAGTATCAAATGCAGTGTTGTCGCACGCCACTATATTGCTCTGTATTGGCTAGACATTCGTCTTGGCCGGCATTGACTTGCAACACTATTACATTAAAAATCTTCTCGTTCTTTGATGAGAAAATTACATTATGGTTGTTTTTATATAAAATACAACCTAAAACATTAACTTTTTAGAAGTTTTTTTTGTCTTCTTAATCTACATCTTTAAAAAACTCCCTCTTAGGCTGTCACCAGTTTTTTTTTTAACTGCGAGTGTGCTGTTTTCCCGTTTAGCACCGTGTATTTTCTAAAGTGTCACTCAAGGTCCCAAAGTGCACTCCCCGTAAGTGCACTTCACTTGCCAGCTTTACAGGGGTGTTAGCAACCACGGCGGGTGAAGTTTGTTATGTCGAGGTTTAACTGCATTGTTTTGCTAGTAGGATATTAAATTGCACTAATTGATACTTCTTGCATAAACATAGTCTTGATTGCCGACATAACACACCAATGTACATTTTTCTGCAAGCACTATGTCTTCCCGTGTGATGAAATGCAGACTAGGGCAGCATCTCGTGGATTCTGACACATACAAAAAAACATCTGCCAGGAAAAAACTAATATATGATGGCCAAATGTGGTAAGAGAGAGAGAGAGATGCAAATGAGAGAAAGGCAGGGAGGTTAACAAGAGTTAAAGCCTCCGGTTTGCTACCCTGCACTAGTGGAAGGGAAAGGGGAAGACAGAAAGGAGAGCGGGGACATAAAAAGAAAAAGGATGTGGTAAGATTGATATTTAACCAATGACAATGCTGGCAAGACAAACAGAGCAGTTAACCCATTTAAGAAAACTTCTTGAGGTATTTGCATTAGCCAAATGACCATCTTCAATAGAGAAACATGTCCAACAACAGAAGAGCAGACGATGAGCAATAAGCACAGGACAGATGCTTCCCGAGTGTTATGAAGGGTCTATCCTGTGTTTGTCGGCTGCTGTTCTTTCGATGAGCTGCTTTTCTTGGCAAAGGAAACATTGACAAACTAGCCTGCGTCACACTCTTTTCAAGTCAAATGTATCATTCTTTAATGTTCTAGTCCTTTTCTGCCATGAAACTATGCACCAGATGATGACACCATGACAAGACACATGTCTTGATACACATCTGCATTTCTTTGTGCACTATAAGGCTTGGATCTCTATTGGGTGCCTTCATGACTGTAAATGGCTAAGAAAAGCATGAACTACTACAGCATAACATATGTGCACCATCACAACACAGTCATTCCCAAGATTTACAAAAAGCATTCAGTGAACGAAGTTATTTTATTGACTCTCTTCATAACGTTTTTCTCGACATTACTCTTCCTTGAGATTTATTTATGCACAAAAGACCTGTTTATGTTTATTTTTTTGCTCAGGTATTGCTTTTCTTATAATGAATTTCTTTCTAGTTACCTAAAAGAATATTCTATCGCTAATGCAGCAATAGTAAAATAAGCTCATTTCTGCAATATGTAGAGATGACTTATTGCATTAAAATATACAATACTTAAACAATTTTTCAATGGAAGAATTGTTAGCTCAGAATGAATAAAGCATATTGTATTTATCATTAGGCCACCGGCACCACCTGCAAAAACAGAAAGACAATGAGAAATCCACCATTATAAAGGTAGCATGAGCACACGCACATAAGATGAATTGAAAGATGTCACCAAAACAAAGCCTACTCATTTTCCCTATGTAACACTTGCATTGATTACTCATGTAGCAAAGCATCCCAACTGTAGTTAGTCATTCGGAAACTTTCTCTTAATTTTCAACAGAAAGGAGCAGATGTGAATCAAAATTAAAAACTCAGACCAAAACCTTATCAGTTACCAGGCATGATATACCTTGAAAAGTAAACTGTCATAAATGACAGCAGAGACCATTTCACAGCTCACCACCAGAAGGGGGCTGGCACATGGTGGTATTGGCTGGCTAGAAGTTGTGCCAACAAATGCAGACAATCGCAAGTGATACATTCTTATGCAATAGTCAAGTGCCCACGTACGGGGGAGAAAGAAGGGGGAAAAAAATGTTAGAAGGTGATTTTAAGCAGCCATTCTTCTACTATGGTCCAGCAGACCTGCTGTGGAACTGAGTACAGCATTTGTAGATTTTTTTCAGGCAGAAAACAACAGTACAAGTCTGGCACAGCCTTTCTTGCTCTTGATAATCATTCCTTTGATCTTGTAAAAGCTCAGGTGTCTGCAGTGCCATTGTGGCTTTCCTGCCTAAAAGTGGTGGAAGTGACATGCAAATCACTGTGGCTCAGCTGCCACTCTGCATATGGCGGCAATGATAACATTTTTTGAACAAAGTAGCCAGGTCTCACTACAAAACACTCAAGTATTAGCAAAAAGTTGCTAAGTGATGATGATGACAATGACTTGCTCAGATATTTGTCTTTTTTATGTATTCATGGTTTCGAGAGTCTTCATTGTTTTGTAAATTATATGCCTTTAATTTACCTCCTGCAGTGGCTAGTCAACAGACAGAATGTGAAAAGGGAAAACAACTCCCAATGCTCTAAGACACTATCAAATTTCAAGATTGTGCTTTGCCTAAAAACGTGGCTTCGATGCACCCAGGTAGCTCACTAATAAGCTCTTTGGTATGTCTTTAGAAGTGCTCGCAAATCACAACTGTCCACCATGGGATAAAGTGACTGGCGAGGCACTGAGCTTGGCAAAAGTCCTTAGAGGAAATTTATCATGGCTATTTACTATTTACTGCCTATCTAAGTCAATTTAGTGACTTTCTCATTAAGTTATTGACACTGATACATGGTGGGTCAACCATCGGCCCACTTTTGGAGGCACTGATGTATTGACAAGGTTTAACATCATAAAGAAACACAAAGGTTATTGCAGGAGTCGTAAAGCCGGACTCTGGATTAATTTTGTTCACCTGCATTTCCTTAAAGTGCACCCAAAATGCAGCACATGAGTGCCTTTGCTTTTTGCTCGCATCAGAAAGCTGGAAATCAAACCCATGATCTCCTGGCACCTCTCAGTGGTGCTACAATGGACCCATTGCTGGAAGTACAGGCCTGTTTTGACATTGCAAAATGCCATGTAAGCATGACTGCTTTGATATGTGTGCTTTTTCACAAGGCCCCACTGGTATCCCTGTGAAAGCTGCTGTAGGCTGTTTCTCTCTTTCGCTTTTAACCAACTGGCACCAACCGTAACATTTATGCTCACCTCCTCTCTTCTCATGAGCTGTACAAATGTGGTGGCCTGAGTGGTGTAAAGGAAAGGTCGGCTGCCGTTTCTGACGAGTCGCAAGGTGAGATGGGGCAGTAACAGAGTGGCACATGACTCACGAGACCATTGCTCCAGCACTGAAATTAGCAAACATGCAACAGCAATAAAAATAATGAGCATGACTTGTCAATTAGTTTTATCTTGGGCTGATTCAGTCATTGTTGAGGGGACAACAAAGGCAGGCCAAGATACAAACACCAGGAAAAATAGCAGTAGAAGGCGAACATGCATGTTGACTTTGACGCTGGTGTTTGTCTTTGATTCTGCCTGCTAGACTGCTCCATCAACCTCCTTGCATCACAGAAATCGATATTAAATTATGGGGTTTAACATGCAAGAACTGCACCCAATATCATCTCGTCTTAGTGTGTAGGTCGTGTTTTAAGCACATTAAACAAATGCAAAGGTGCACAGTGAAATCTCTGAGGTGACAGTTGCCATTCAACAAGTGCATGTTAAATAATGCCACTATAGCAGAGCAGCACAGAGACTTCACCATGCTAACGCAAGTTAGTGAACATGCATCCAAAGTGACAATTGATGAGCAAGAACAAAAACTAATGGCTCCTCGCATACAACTTCAGCTGAAACATCCTACAATGGCAAGTTAAAGACCCCAATGGTACATGTATACAGTCGACCTCCATTAATTTGACCCTGATGGAACTGAGTAATTTAATCGAATTATCCAGTGGGGCAAATCATGCATGATGCAGAAAAAAATGCCATAACACATTGCTGGTTCATTTAGCAATATTTTCCCCGATATTACCACACCCCCTAGTCAAATTCACATTTACTTTCTATATGTTTAAAGTAGAAACCTAACACAGACCAGATTATTTAGGAAAAAGAAAAAAAAATGGGCAAAGGTCCGATCGTGTTACACAATGGCAGCTAGAAGAAAGGAGGTTAACCGAGGGGCCCGATATTTATTAGTCATATCATAAGAAGCTAACAAACACTGACACCAAGAACAACATAGGAGAGGTTACTTGTGCTTAATAAATGAAATAGTAAAACGATAAATTAAGGGAAATTAAAGTGGATGAAGAAACAACTTGCCGCAGGTGGGGAACGATCCCACAACCTTCGCATCTGCGAACGGCAAGATCTGCGCCGCACGGCAAGAAGCTTAACAGCGAACATTGAAGGAGCTAGGCCACGGTGGCTGCCATCGGATCTGTGTGCGAGAGGGCCGGTTCAAGGCCGCGAGGTAATCAAAACGGGGGTGGTGGAGGCTCTGATTAATGCCTTTTCGGACCTACAGTCATGGCAAAAAGTCAAGAAAATCAGACGGCAAAGGGTTCCTGCGTCCGAAACTTCAGATGTCCTTATGCGTTGACTCTATGGGGCACGTGGTAGTGCCGCGACGATGTCCGAATTATCGGGCGTGTCCCAAAAATCGGGCGTCAAGAAAATCGGTCGTTGACTGTACACTGGCCACTCCTCCAGCCGACGACACAGCGTCAAAGACGATTCGTTATGATTCCTCTCTGTTACTTGAGCCAGCATTACCACAATTTTCGTTCCCTTTCAATAAATTTACAGCTAATTTTCCCTGATAGAAGCACAATTTTCCTGAGTTTTCCCTCAGTATTTTCAGACTTTAATATCCCTGAGAATTCCCAATTTTCCCAGTTTTCCCGGTTTTCCCTGTTGGTATACACCCAGCATTAAGAAAGCTCACTAAAATAATTTCCGTCCTGTGAAAGTAAATTCTGCACATCTCGTATCTTCCAATCACAAGCATGAGAGGCATGCTATCTTTTTTTTTTATAAATTGGGGGTGCATTACATTCAAATGTACTTTTATTTCCTTACTTAAAACCTGCGAAAAGTGGTTGCGCGTTAGATTTGTGGGCGCATAAGAATTGGATAAATATGGTAGATGGTTCAGAACAGCCAACATAGGGGGATAAACACCCTTTCACCTCAACTTCTGTGTTCTCTCGATAGTGGATGATCATGTAAGCAAATGTCAGCCTAACATTTACTCTGAAGAAACCGCACCCGACAACACCAGTAAGGACCTTGCAAACTATCCACGAGTATCCAGTACAATAACAAATAGAGCTGCATATGTTTGCACATACAAACATAGTAACCATGCAAATAAGCACTTACCACAGTAAGCAGTGAGCCACCTTCGAAGCTATTACAGAAGCTTATCAGCTGAGCTGATTCACCAGGGGGACCTGATATGAAGCCACTGTGTGAAAAACAGAAGCACAACTTGAGCCTTGGCTGCTCAATGTTCAGAAGTGAAAGGACCCTGCATGCCTAGCTAATCTGTTAACCATCTAGCAGTACTTCTTTATTGCTCTTTCTTGGAATAATGAACTATGTTCACAAAAGCTCTTGTGTTCTCGTACACATCGCTTTGACCCTAACAATTTACCCTGTTCAATGCAGCCTAAAAAGGAGGCGCGGAAATACTGCTGCATTCAATTAAGTGGACAAAAGCAATCCAGGACTTTTTTAAACAGCAGTTATTACTAGGGTAACCTTAGCTGCATTTTTCAATTAAGCAAGAGTAAGCTTTCAGAACGATTAACATTTATATTGTACATGCACCTCCAAATTGTCATACTGGTACATGCAGTCCAATATACTGGAAAATGAGAAAAGTTGATTTAAGGCAAAATCCAACAATTCATGGAAGTTCAGTCTTTCTGTGGGACAAGCATACTTTGACAAATGATTATTTTTTCCTTTCTGTACCATTAAACAGTTGTAACAACTTGTGTAGCTGACAATTTACTGGGGCATTGCACAAGAAGATTGTAGTCTCGACTCACCATGGAAACATCTGAAAGACAGGTGAGGTCTTGGTCCTAAAGAGTGCGACATACTCGCTGTAATCTGCAGAAGTCCCAGAAACAGAGGTTGCCATTCAGCAAACATCGAAAGTCGCCACATACAGTAAATTACAGCTATACTCTGTTTCAGTAGTTCCGTGCAGGGATGTGGAAGCTACAGGCTTCTTCGACAAATCAGCGGGGCAAAAACATCTTAAAGGTGCCCTCCTGCACTCTGTCGTCTGCTATCGGCAAGCTATACAGTGCAGGCAGAAGTAGCATCTACTAAGACTGCAAATATTGCAAGAATTTAAGACTGTAAGTATGAAATACAGAGAAGAAGGAGGGTTGCAGAGAAGACGGAAGCGGAGGGTTCAGAAGGAGCACTTAGCCAGCATGTCACACGGTATGGTGGCACGATCTCTTGATCCCTCTTGTAACATTCACTTCTACATAGTGTACTCACTGAAATTCATCAGCACAGTCGTATGTTTAATTAGAATTCGTGAGCGCTTACCACACTCCTTCCACGCTGCTCCAAGCATGTACAACGTTGTACAGTGTTGGGCTTGTGCCGACTACACCTATGAATTTAGCTACTGTGAAATCAATTACATTTTTGTGCATTTTAAATGCAAGTTAATGCCTGCACCACAGCATAGGATTCATTTTTTTTTTTACTGCACATTTTTATTCGAACAAGTGCAGAACTTCAATATCAGAGAGCATCAATAAATATTTTATTAAAGAACAAAGTAAAAATGTGCAATAAACTGCCTGGCAGTTTATTGAAGCATAGAAGCTTCTAAGTAAACACCTGTCGACAAGTCCACTTGTCAAGGCCATTTAGTCGTCCAATGGATTCAAAATTGTGGCACCACATCTTGCTGAGCAAGAATCTACACTCGCAAGTTGCGTACTTGGCTTTAATGCCCATAACTACTAAAACAGAGTATACACACACATTGAGGTGGTCGAGCACTTAATGGTCTAGATTGCAGCCGTGACTGCTTCAAAACCAATGTGGAGGCAAAAGGGGAAATATAAAACCTCATTCGACAATGATTACTGTGATGTAGTGATTCTTGTAGTGAAGTGCTAGGGCTCAAGTGCTAGTACAACAGACAGGTGCCGTCTGTATGGGTAAAAGTGTGGCCATGTTGTTTGGAGTTCCCTTACACAAGTTGAGGTATTGCTTTATATTTAACTTAATTCATCACTATGTCAAATGGGCATACTTATGGTAAAGTTGACTGGTTCCTACTGTGCTTTGACTAAGCTTGCAGCGATGCAGAGCACCCTCGAAACTGAAACCAGAAGCCTGGCTGAGCTAATTGCTCCACTGCTCTCCGAGCAAATCGGGGGAGCCACATGACCAAATTTCGCTAGACTTTGGTTGCATTTCCAGCTCGAAGGCCCTCACAGTTTGAATGTGTCTTGATCACTAGCGCCACTGCATGCCCAATGTTGTAAGTGTGCCCCGCCGTGTTCTCTTTCCCTTCTGCTGGAATAAACTAAGTCTTTGTTTGGTCCCCTTAGAAGGAAATCCCCTCTTTTTCTGCGGCGCTCCGCGCCCCAGCTGTCGAGCCTTATTCTGTAGGCCCTGCATTCTGGCCGCCCTGTCAAGGCACCAATACAACTTGGAAACACTACAACTGGCAACGAAGATGGGATAGCTCACTTTTTTTTTAAGGGAGAGGTGATGTTATATCCTCAGTTTCGGTTTCGAAGTATTTATTCAAATGAGTTTATTCCAGTAGAGGAAAAAGGGAACATGGCAGAGTATACTGACATCATTGGGCGCAGAGTGGCACTAGCAATGAAAACACTTCGAAACTGAAACTGAGGATATAGCACTCACCTTCTTCTGTGAGCCTCAGAGAGCTCCCAGTTGGAGCACAGTGCTCTGAATTAGCCAAGAAAATACGTTCTGAGCACTAAATTTGGAAAAATCAAATGTAAAGCACGCCACTAGAGCATAATAAAGTGCTCTAAAGTGACCAGTCGAATGTACCATTGTGTCACTTTGAGCAATGTCATTTACAAATTGTCAAACAAAGAAGTGCAGTGACAAGTGCTGCAGAGCACACTTAATAAAGAAATGTGTTCAGCAAACTTGCTTTTCTTTGCCCAACTTCCTTAACCTGTGCAGTTTCAAGTACAGCAAGTGGAACAGAACAGCAAAAAACAGAGTTATAGCATTTTTACACTAATATTTTACCCTAACGGCGTCTGTTTTTAAGTGACAGCTTGTGCTTTAACTGCTAACTTGTTACAGCCACCATTTCGTGTCTGACATGCAGTCATCTTTTCTCTGAATGCACTATTACAGTAAATTAGAAAATTCTTTAGCTACACTGTGGAAGTCTGTGAATCCCAGTTGAGGTGCATTTCCCACAGTGAAAAAGCATAAATGACTACTTTACAAGCATTAATAGTAGAACTTTGTTGATATGTTCCTCGTTGTTGCATTTTTTTTTACTGCTACATCGCATTTTCATGGTCCCGACCTACCCGTTGACTCCTATGTAGACACATTACCACTCTGTAATGTTCCTGCATCTTATGTTGCATTTGAATGTGGCAGTCACATAAATTTAATGGCAAATTCACTCTCGCATGTTGCTACGAAGGCAATAAATGCATACTCGCAGTTAAACCTGTCAAGCCTCACCCATGGACCAGCCCCGACATGCCGGAAGTATGAGATTGTCAGTCCCAATTAGCATGTTTCGACGTGGTTGTTGTACTTATCGGTACCCCAGTCATCTATACCACAATACAACCGTGTTACACGGTGAAACACAAGCAAGGTATTGTCACAAAACATGGTTTGTGTACCTTGCGTACCTAATTGTACATGCATGCATGCACCGCCTCTGGACACAGTACAAGCACCAAGACGTCCAATATCTGCACTGCCAGCCATTGAGAGCTGTTTCCGACGTTGCTGAGGCATTTTGGGGCCTTCTTCACTGTTGTGTTTTCCCGGCTGTAAATTATCTTTTTCTGCGGTTCTTGAAAAAACTAATCAGTGGGGTTCTACTCTAATCATTGAATTTGCTGCTAAGCATAAAAAGACTGAATAAATATCAAAGGACAAAAAGCTTACCTCTAAAAGAAATGGCCAAGCGCTCTCCATGCTTGTCCCAGGCCATGTTCTGCACAAGACCTCCTACCCTGTGGAAAGCAAGTTCAAGCAAATAATACGTTCCCAGAGTAAAAAATCTCCATTAAAACAAAAATTTACTGCACAAAGCAAAATGTGCAAGTACGCAAGAAGGCACTTAATTTTAGTGATCACTTTCAAGAAACGAAAAGCACTAGGCTCATCATACGCTCTAGAAATACAATGTCACCGTCATGATTTCTCCTTTGTAAAAAAATGTTATCTGGAAGGTTGTGCTATAATAACTGAGGAGCTTTACGTATTGACTCAAGACATGAAAAATACTGCAATTCCCCAGGGCAATAACACAGAACTACAATCAGGTGATCTGATAAGCCAAGGGCAGCTCTGAGGGGGACGACAGGGGCAGCCAACACCTCAATACTTCCTCCTGTCCGACCATCGCTCTTAGCACTATGGATTGCCAAGTGATGGAGCGCCCTCCTGCACCCCTAACAAAATGGGAAATCATACTCTGTTCTTACAACAGAAAAATCCTGGCACTGCCCCTGCTGATAGCCCATCACATTTATGACCCAGTGTATGACCCAGTGCTTTAGGCCAAATATCTAATGCAATGGCAAATGAGGCATACCATGAATTTTGCATATCCAATTGTTCGTTTTCACAATCATGTGTTTCGAAATAGTGTTTCGAAATGCTTTAGGTGAGATAACTGTGCCAAACCGTTGTACAATATCGAAAGAGAAAAATGCACAACCTTACAAACTACAGACTTCCGAGAGGCATTATTCAACTTGCTTGACCATCAGAATTTTTTATAAAGTGCTGCCGAGGCAGAGTGACTGCAGCATAAACTGTGCACCTGATTCCATCAACAGCATCGGACTGCAGTGGTAGGTCCACCTCACTGAGGTCAGCCACAGGTAGACCTGTCCCAAAGGCAGTATCCGGGTGCGGAGACCAAGCAGTTGTCTCGCCTTCATCCTCATCCGCAGAGGCTGCAGGCGGAGGTGGAAAGCTCAGCGCGTAGAGGGCGGGTCTGCCAGCAAAGCTGCACAGCAGCCATCGGCCGTCGGGGCTCCAGCAGGCTGTCTGGCAGCGGCCCTGCTGAGTTGACCACCGGTCAAACTGCCACTGCTTTGTATCCCATACCCTGAAGCATCACGAAGCAGTGCCATATTACTGAAAGAACATGGGCTTCTTCTAAGAGAACATGGTCACCAGCCAACAGAGGCTCTGCATAGAAGCTCACACAGAACACATACAAAGCGCACGAAGAAAACAAGTCCTCGCAAACAACACTCGAAAAGAAAGTGAAGAAAAGCAGTGGTATTAACAGTCCCTTGAAGACCAAATACAGAAGAGACGCAAAAGATGACACATTAAATGAGATCAAATTCTGGAGTTTCACATGCTGAAGCCATGACTGACTATGAGGTACACCGTAGTGGGGGGCTGCGAAATATTTCTGACCACCCGAGGTTATTTAACACTCACCCAAAGCAGTGTTCTTGCATTCGAAACCCATGAAAATTTGGCCACCACAGCCAGGTTTGAACCTGCGACCTCAAATTCAGCAGCACAATGCCATAGCCACTGGGCTACAGCAGCGGTTCTCCCTTTTTTTAACTTTCTTCATTTTATACTGTGACAAATGCTAGACTACTAGAGAATCTGGCACATATGTTTTCAACAATCTGTGAGCAGCCACGAGGCAGTCAGTAGAAACCACCCATCTGAGGGCCCTAATTGGGAGTGCACATTCAGTCTACAAAATTAATCGGCAGAAAAACAAGACAACTCTCAGCTTTCTCACAGATGGCGAAAGTGCCCAGAACATACAAGTTTCATTAAGACCATTGGAAGTAAAAAAAAGAAGAAGAAGAAGAAGACACACGTGTTGCCTTTAAACTGACCTCCTACATCTAACACCACATAAATTAGGCCACTCCTCCCACCCTTTTTGCCTTGACATTATTAGACAGCGGCAAGCAATAACCATTGCTAAAATAGTGGCAATGACCACCAATGCTTGCTCACTTAGCTATTGTTTATAGCCTTTATTAGAGCCAATTTAATGGGTCCTTGAAATGGTTTGGACAAATTTTGCAGACGCATAGGGTACAGCTAAAGTTAATCATTCACACCACAACTTGTGTGAAGCGTCTCATATTAAGAGAGCTACGGACGATTACAAATTGCCCTCCTCCATAGCCATGCATTTCCTCCTCAACTTGTTCGCCAAGTGATTAGGGCTAAGCTCCACCTTCACTGGCTCTGCGCCATGACTTTCTGTTACTGCTACTGTTTGGTTGAGCTCTGTGCCACCAGGTGGCTGCACCGGGCAGATCATTCACGTTTGCGCTTCGGCTCATCCCATGAAACGGCAAAGTCAAGCGGCCAGGCCCTGTCCCCTCGATTGCGTTTACCCGAATACCAGACTCGCGAAACGCTATTGTGGTAGTAATCCTCCAGTATAAAGGGACGGCCACAAACGCGTTAATTCTGGTGCCGATCGGATAGCGACAGTCAGATGCTCTGCAGCCACTCCGCTCGTCTACTGCCTCGCAGAGGGACACGATGTCGCAGCTTGACATATTGCCTGTCACTACGCTTGTAGCCCACAACTCAACAAAGTCGATTCACGGTGCTCACGAAAAGACAGACCGACACTGAACGCGGTGCTCTTGTCAAGACGGAGCACGTTGCAACACTAGCAGACAACGCTTGCTGTGTGCCGGAAGTGCCTAAGTGTAGTGAGAAATTGTTCTTGTGCATTCTTTCTGTTATTTCCTTTTTATAGAAACAAATGACCTAACATTCCAACTAATACGAACATCATTTCTTCACCATAAAGGTGGAAAAATTATTGATGACGCGTCCTGGGCAGCCAATCGGATAGCTCGCCCTAGTAACATCAGTTGGGTGATTTATGTCGTATGGGTAGGGGCGGCTGAAAATTCTGCTGAGCAGTGTGCTGCGATCGGCAGCAATGTACAGGGTCGTCCACTCTTAGGGTGAACACGGCTCACTGTGGCCGCGCTCCGCGGGGCGCCAGTGCGTCCGGCGCGGCGGCGCATGGAATTAATGATTAGAAGGACCTACTTCAACGACTCAGTACGTTTATACAAAATCGTCAAAATCGTTTCAGGGTCGATACGGACGACGAATACAGCCGAAGCAGAAGAAGTGGCCATGGCCCTCGCACTCGCACAACCAGGAATGAGGACCCTGGTCACAGACTCCAAGACCGCCTACGCAAGCTACCGCAAGGGGAACATCTCTCCCGCGGCACTAGCGATCCTCACCAAACGCAAATCACCGGGACGGGCCGTTGAGCTCGTGTAGGTCCCGGCTCACTCGCAAGTGGAAGGCAACGCACTCGCTGACCACTATGCCCGAGAACTGTCAATCCGGGCCGAGGACGAGCCAGAGCTACCGCACCCCGTGACAAATTACAAAGACATCACCCAAATGTACAGAGGCGGCAGATGTAAGCTTCCCCTTCCGCATCCGCAACTCAGCCAAACGCAGCAAACGATCGTGCGACGCACGCAAGCGGGGTCGCTAGCGCATCCTGTGCTCTTGCACAAGATGTTCCCAACAGAGCATGACACTTCATGCCCGTTTTGCAGACGATCAAATGGCACTCTAGCACACATCCTTGCAGGGTGCACTAAGCTCAAGAACCCCCCCCCATCCGCACTACCCCCCACCCTCCCCAGCCCCAATCCCCCCAAGCGATGGGAGACCTTGTAGTCCAGCCCCGACCTACCGACCCAGCTCGTGCTGGCGGCTAGGGGCCAGGAACTGCTGGACGCATATGGGACCTGAGAAGAAGGTTCCACCCCATCCGGTGCCAGCGTGCACCACCATTTACTAAGGGCTCAATAAAAGTTTATTCTCTCTCTCTCTTCCCTTAATATCGCTCTTCTTTAAATACTACAGCTAGCCTCAGGTTGAAATAGACACTACAGAGGGAAGTCTGTTATAAACAGTACAAATAAAAAGGTATCTTATTAAACAAAACAAGTATGTCGGTTAAAGATTCCATAAATTGGTCGTGATCTTGAGTAGTTACTGCATGTGCAAGAAAAGTGCAGGAACTACAGAAGAAAAAGAAGTGCAGAAAGTTTCAAAAAGCTGTGTTCATTTATGAAACAGTAATTTTCTATGTGATGATAAAAACAGTTTGTGAACATTTCAAAAGCTCTTTTATGACCAGCTACCACTGCAATGACTTCCAAATACTACGTCAGTATCCTGCCATATGCCACTGCTAACGTGAGAGTAAACCAAGTATAGCCAACAAAAGCAACATTTCATTTGTACATCTCACAGAAGCCGATTTATTCCTTCATCGACTCCTTAAATTGTAGGACAAGTGTTGACTGGAATAGCTTTTCTTGCTTAATCGCACTCATCACCAACACAACTTTAGGACTGCTGTACACCATGCCATTTGTTATTGTGCTTACTGCAAATTTTTTTACTCTTTCCGTAATACCTTCAGACGTTGATAGTATGTGAAATTAATAAACTGATTGATTCCTGAGGCTTGAAGTTCCAATGCAACACTGGAGCCATGAGACAAACACCACTGATTTCAACCACTTCAGGTTCTTTATAGAGCATCCCATGCTCACTACACCCACGCATTTTCGAATTTCATCCCCAATAGAATGCAGCTGCAACAGGTTGGAATAAAACCCTCAACCTTGTGGTCAGTAGCACAATGCCACAGCCATTGTGGTTGCCGCATGAACACTGGACAAGACACACTTGGCTGGAATCATGTTTCGATTTGCAGTGCATAAACAAAACGGCAAAAAATAAAGCATGAGTCATTCACTTGTCTAGACAAGGAGCAAAACTCTCACCTGAAAAGACTCTGTGGTGATGCTGCGAAGAGTCGAGAACCGTCAGGCGACCATCGAATAAGAGAGACTCCACCGCCAGCTAGACGTGTCAATGGAAAGCACTCTTCCATAGCAACATTCCAGATCTGGACAGGAAGGAAATGACACAGCATTTGCAAATGCAAACGGCACAAGCGACTTTATTGGGCAGAAGTAAAATGAGGAGAGCTCTTTGCTTCAAGTGAGATCATCCATCAGAGACTAGTTTTTACACTTATGGTCATGACATTAATGGGCAAAAATCAACTTAATCAAGTGAAGAATCAATGCAGTGCAATCGACGCTGTGAGGCTTGACACAATTTTTTCTGGGATTTAAAGTGCTAGACTTTCAATTAAAGCAAAAGAAGAAGACTTAAAGGCAGCAACGAGTTTGAGCTTGTCATTTTCATCTTTCTTTATAATCTCTAACAGAATTTATATAGCCTGAAGGCAACTAAATATGGGTGCAATACCTGAAAGCTACACATTGCCTATGAGTGACACTACAGTGGAGGGCCATAAATTAAATTTAGCCCTCGCAGCGCCTTATAATGCACTTAATCTAACTACATGAGAATTGCTGCACCGTCTCCATTTGAATACAGATGGATCAGGTCAGCTGGACGCAGCTGCTGCAAGCTGGGAAGGCAACCAATAAATGTCGCGCTTGACAATGTGCTACCTAACACACTGAACATCCACAGAAACTAGGAATCATGAAAAGGTTGCAAGAACTGAGTACTCACAAGAAGTGAGCAGTCAGCTGCAGAAGCAGAAGCCAAGAGCGTTCCCTTAGGATGCCATGCAATGCTGCTGACTGGATTGTGTCCCTCATGAGAAAGAAGTGATGCATACGCTGCGGATGGCCTGTCAGAACAGAACAAAGAAAAGCAACATAGGTGCATTATTTGCACCAATCTATCATCAGCCTTTTATCTTGCCATATCACTCATGCCTTTTTAAGAGGGCATTTTCAAACCCAAGCCAAGCTGATCAACAGACCAGCTGATTAGGTTTAATGTCCTGAAAGAACCCAAGGGCTATGAGGAACATTGTAGTGAAGAGCTCCCTGTTTATTTTGATAACATAACATTCTTTAACATGTACCCATAGCTTGGTGAACAAGCATACTTTGCTCCCATCAGAATGCCACCATACATATGCTTGAACCTGCAAAATTATTTTATTCAGGGCTGTAGCACTTTCTAACAACACCAATTTAATTTTAACCTTTATGTTCCAGAACAAACGCATACTGGAATAACCTTACTGAATATGTGACCCTCAGGCTGTATTTTCTATTAATTGATCTCAGTTTTCCATTCTTTCCAGCCTTCATCAGTGGCTTGAGCACTGCTCTGCCACCAACGTTACTCTTATTCACTACTTGGCAGGATGATAAAAAAAATAAAGAAAGAAAAATGAAATGGATCAATGATGTCAACACAGTTACAAAAAAAATAAAATTAGATTATGGGTTTTACATGCCCAAACCATCTTATGATTATGAGGCACGCCGTTGCGGGGGACTTCGGAAATTTGGACCACCTGGAGTTCTTTAACGTGCGTCAACACATTTATGAGAACCATAGGGTTTGAATACGGTTGACACCCGCTAATTCAACCATTGAGCGACCACCAGATTTGGTCGAATTAACAAATGGCGGCAAAATGAACCAGTTCAAATATTTTTTTATGGCTTGAAATAGTCTATAATGTCTTTCTGCTTCTTGCTCTTGAAGCGTGACTCAAACGCCATGCGATGATGATCGCCAACATGTTTAAACGCTGCCTCGAAGGCGGAATGGAAGGATAAGTAAAGTAAAACAGCTTCATGCCTAGGGAAACAGTAGCGTAGTCTGCTGAATTTCTTGTGTTTTCATACTTTAGTAATAGCTGCACACATGAAGGGATGCCAGCGAGGGTCAAATTAACCTAAGTGGTATGCGTTCACATTCAAACTAAACAAGTTTTTATTTCATAGCAATGTATGGTTTTTCACCGGGGCCTTCCAGCATGACTGAATTAAGCTACAAGTATAATTAACAAGCGTCAACCATACCTGCAGCAATTCTCACTGTATCTGTTATACTGTTCTAGAACAATTTACCCACACCTCAGAGTAATAGTATTTGAGCATTCGGGGCTGACTAGCATATGACTCATAACAGTATGATGATGAAAGGACTCACCTGGCAATAAGGGACGTTGGCTCTACTTGCCAAAGAAGGACTCCCTCCTGGCAAGCAACAGCCAGAACAGCGGAGCTGTAGGGCCTGGAAACAATGGTACAACCCTGGAAACTGAATAAGATCTTCGGAATCTCCATTTAAAAACATAGTAACGAGCCATTAAACGCTTTATTATGCAGAAATTATGATGTACTCTTGCAGAAATTAAAGGGGGGAAAACACTTTTAACTGACAGACTCATTTTCGAGAGGTACTATTGCTACTGACATTTTTCTAAAGGGCCCCTCACCAGGCCTCATAGGAAATTTTGGTTATACGCTGCAAGTTGTTAGGTGCCCTCTAAGGCACGTTCCACCGCAATAATTTTTAACAGTGGAGCTGTTCTAAGTCGAGCCTTCGCCGTCCAGTGTCCAGTGTCATGCAGGGAAGCAGGTTCCAGAGCCCACCGCCAGAGGGCGCGCTGCGGGTACAAGCGGGGCCCGCCGGGATGGGAACAGACCGATCAGAGGGCGTACCGAGGTGGGGGGGAGGAGAAGGGTATAGGAGCAGGTGGTGTTTCACCAGTGCACGCCCTTTTGCCCATGGATTCCGCTCGGCGCGAGCTCGCACAGGAGTGGCAGCGCCAATGTGTCACAAATCCCAGGCTTCGAGAGCGAGAAGCCCGAGCAAAGCGTCAGCAAAGGGAAGCCGCTTCTGCCTAGGATCGAGAAGAGGAATTGCAAGCCAAGCACCGGTAGAGGCAAGCCAACCCCCCCTTTCAAGAGCAGGCAACCCAAGTCAAGCTTCAGCAGAGGCAAGCCAACACCCAACTTTGAGTAGGAGCCCGAGCAGAGACGTCGACACAGAGAGGTTCCTCCCATGGAGGGTGCCGATGGATGGTTTAAGAAAGAATTCCTCGACCGTGAGTGCGGCCAAAGCTGCAAGGTGGGTGACAGACTGTGGTTTGATCACAACCTCACACAACTGAAGAGTGTGTGCTATCTAGAACCAAAGCGTGAATCTAGCAAATCACCGACAATGAGACAAAAGACTAAACACAAGTTCAAACTTGAGAAAACACTCACTAGCTTCACTGCTTTGACAGGTTTCAGTGCATGGAACTGGCTTTACTTTTTTTTCACATTAGTTTATTAATAGCAGAGGTAGAAATATCTGATGTGGCGCAGAACAATGATTTCAGGAGACACATGTCACCGCCAACATAGACACTCTCTCCACTTGCCCCTTCTAGCCTCTGCAAGCAATATTCTCTCCCTGTGTTCTTCCATACTGGAGGTGGAGGATCACGTCACGAGCGTCGCCTTCTTGTTTTTTGTTGTTTTTTCTCACACATTTTTGTTAAGTGGTGCACTGCCGGTGACGGTCTCGCGTGTGAGCTGTTGCGTTTGTCTCATTTCATGTGGCGGACGATTTCTCACTATGCACGAGAACACCGGATTAGCAGTAAAAGTCAGTGCCACAATCACGAGCACTGAGGCAGGCATGAGAGCATGAAAGAGCATGATCACAACGCTGGAAAACGGTAGAAAATGATGATTTCGTTCCCTGCGCACATGACTGCACGACACGGGAACAAGCAGACAAAATGGAAGTGCATTCCTCTTTCTACGGTACAAAGTAAAACTAAAGCACACAGACATTCAGGTTGTATGTTTTATTATTTCACTGACTGAAGCAACAGATCAAACAAATAACTGATGTTGCCTTGAATAATTCTCATAGTCACATGTCACTATGAACGACATCACAGCACTGCTATGTACGTAGGTGCACTTACGCAACAGATGTCGACTCTCCAGCTAGGAGTGCAGCGCCCGCGAGGAGGAGGGCAAATGGCATTTGGTTTGAAATTTAAGCTCTTTCCGCGGCGCATAGGGATGTAACACCTAGCAGACACAATCGTTGATGCACATTGTATGCACTGTGCTTGTCAGATCAATATGGCCGGACGTGGTGAGGGACCCTTTAAAAACGACTTTTATTTTTCGTTCTGTCTCTGACCCCTCTAAATGTAAGCCAAGCTGTAGATGTATTTAGCCGATGTCAGGGGGACCACACAATGTAGCATAAATCTAGAAATGTAATTCTAGCCTTACTGAAATTAGCTTGACTAGCTAGGATGTCTAAGCAAGAATGTCTTAACGATCGCTTACGAGAGCACTCAAACAATGTTGACAAACTGGCAGTAACTATGGTCATCTTACTGCACACTGCAAGCACTGTGGCTGCAAACCTTTGTTTACAAAGACTAAAGTGATGGCCAGACATTCTGATCAAGTGACAAGGGAACTTCTAGAGGCGTTTGAAATGAACAGAAAGAAAGATTGTGTGAGCTGCCCTTCTGTCGCATTGTCAGAGAAGGACGTACTGTTCTTGTCCTGGTAGCAGTGGCTTGTTATGCTGTTAGGCAATCTGTGATGTTGTGGTGACGTTACACTCCCTTCCCATCTTTTATTGTATGGTGCTATATATATATACTGTGACCATGTGCAACAAAGCATCAGTTGTTAGTAGCACTGTGTCCTGTGTGTTTTCTCTCATGTCATGCATTTTTTGCGATAAAAACCATAAACATAGAATAAGCTGCCAAGTTTCTGAAAACATTTCCTATCAGACAGCAAGCATCCGAGGGAAGGGAAGCGTAGCAGGGGGCGACAGAAAGTTATGTGGGCAGATGAGATTAGGAAGTTTGGAGGGCCAACATGGCCACAATTAGTACATGACCGGGGTAGTTGGAGAAGTACGGGAGAGGCCTTTGCCCTGCAGTGGGCGCAACTAGGCTGATGATGATGATGATGACATCGATATGCTTCAAGCACTGTGCCATCTGCTACTGAGATCTTCCCAGCTCCTCCTTTTCATTTGCTATTACTGTCTTCTATCTTTAGAAGGCTTTATTCACTACCTTTGTCGCGCACAATACACACTTACAGTTATCGTAGCTCTTGGTGTAGCCACAACACTCTCAAGCATCACGAATTATTGTCAATAAGCAAAACCAGACACCTCAATTATAACCCACTGTACAAGACAACTGAGATGCCCATGAGAAACAGAAGAAAACCGTACTTCCAAGCCATGTCAGTGATGTTCCTCTGGGACCTGTGCTTCAGCATGGGTGTAATGCTCATGTTGGGGGCGTACACACGAACCATGTCACCATGTGATGCCACAGCAAACTTGGGGCACTGGGGGTGCCAGGCAAAGGCTCTTACATGGCCCCTTGACCTGTGACAGAACATGCAAATTGCAGGTGCATCTGTGATTTGTCAGGCCTTGAGGCACATCAAGTTCATAGCAGTTCAGAGTGCCGCACTTGTGTGTCCAAGTGCCAGCCCATGCCCAGTGGTAGATTCAGCTAACTGTATAGTGCACATAGAGAACTGAATAGGCCTGGTGCAAATCTAGTAAATAATTTGTTACGCTGCAATGAGGGAAGAGAAGGGAGGGTTGAAAAGTAATGTGAAGCGATAGAAGAGGTACTACAGATTTGCGTGAGAGAAAAAGAATGAAAGACAAAGTGTCGTAGGCATTCGCAGAAGGTCCTTAACTGACGGATGCACAGCAATGATTTTTTTATGCTTATCACATATGTAGATGCTGCCTGCGCAACCAGGCAGCCATAGCAGCACACAATGGCAAAAATACAATCACATACATTTAATACAGGACCTATGGCAAGATAAGTCATTGTCAGGGTTCTGCACACCATCAAACAAACAAGCAAGACTACAGCAAAGCATAGTGCCAAATCTGCAATTCAAATAGAGCTCCACTGCTATAAATGACCATGAAAAAGAACAAAACACTCACCAGTCCAAGGCCAACGAAAACTCCTTGCACATATTTTCACTGGACAGCTGAAACAGGTTATATTCAGGCTGTGAAAATGGGTCAGTTTGAGCTGAATAACAGCCCAAATTACTGACTAAAAAGAACTGGGGCAGTGACCACTTGTGTCACAAGCAGCCGAACCAAATCTTCTCTAACAATAAAAGGAGCTGTTTTCACAACTGCAAAGGTGAAATTTACCAATAAAGCTTAGTTTATACTAATGTCACATGGAAAAATTTGATGTCGATTGAGTGCAATTGGGACCAAATTATTCGATCGCAATTGCGTCCTTTGTGCAAGCTGAAGAAGGAAGCCAATTTCAATCGAGAAATTCGATCCTCATCAGGCTCAATCGCAATTGAAAGTGCCCCATGTGACCAGCGCATTAGAACCGTTTAATGCACTATTGCATTCGTCACATCATAACCAAGATGTATGTGGGCAGTCGCAAACATCTCTTTCTTGCTCTTGGCATACAACTTGCATCATAGCCATTTTAGCTTGCAGATTAGATGTAAGCAAGCACTTGCACAATCTCATATGTTGTCCATTCCTAAGCTGCGAAGATGTGCAATTCTGCAGTAAAGTAAAACGCTGATGCAAACAAAAGCAAAAATATCCTAAGTGATCATGCTATCCACAGTGGAAGTGACATGCTTCCTACTCGAAGGAAACCTAAAAAAAAATAATAAACACAACATGCAACACAACAGGCACTCACCAGCAGATGTGGGAAGAACAGCCCCTGCTTGTAGAACCATCTTGTGCCTAAAAGAATACTTTTTGCGGCGAATCGTGCTATAGACAAAACTGGAAAAGAGGGCAAGCAATAAATTTGGTGGAATGCAACTGCAATCATCACAGGTGGCCGCTGCTGCTCAAGAATAAAGGTTCACATTATAGATGCAAGTAATGAATTCATCTGCAGTACACTCACCAATGGATGATTCATTGTATGTTGATAATTGTTCCAAGAAGCCAACAAATCCCTTTTCTTGCCTGAAATACACATAACAGGGATAATCCACTGCAACAGACATGTCATTAAAGCAAAAAGTGGTACTGAGCCTTACCATGACACAAACGCTTGTTTCCAAACTGATTCACGTTGCTGAAGAAAAGCACCAGCAGCACTTTCTGGAAAAGCAGGGTGTCTTGTGGTCTCACGGACTATGGATACACGAGGATATGCTGAAAACTAACCAGAGCAACTTTTGTTGAGGAGAGTTTGACACCTCAATTCAAAGTTTTCTTATATATATAGAATTGTGAAAAGAATATTCACAAGTTCAACAACAAAAAAAGAGTACTATTATTTTACAAACGTGCCAGCCAGTAGCCCGGCCTTCATCAGAGTGAACGGGACAACAAAACATGTTAGCTTAAAACGCGCCAGAAAGAGAAAAAGCATATGGGAAGGATATGTTGCTCCAAACAAAGTGTCAGTGAAAACAAAAATTAAAAAACTGAAATAAACGGTTTTTCAAAATGGGGAACTAAAGCATGGACAGATGGACAGAACACAGCATATGCGTGGCTGCAAAAAGTTACAGACAAGGTAGTGTTGTTCTCACCCTTCAAGAAGCGGGCAAGAAAAGAAAAGAAAATAGAAGGAAAAAGAGAAAATTTGCTTTCTATAGTGATGGAAGGGAAAAACATGTGGGTCGCTTCGGTGAGCCACGCCTAAGGCAGCGCTCTTCCCAGTCTTGAAGGATTGAAATCATTTAAGTTAAGGAGAAGCCATTTTGCTACAGACTTGTAGTGCGAAGGGCATGCAACACAATAATGGCTCAAAACGGCGTCAAAAAAAAGAAAAGGTAAAAGAGGGCATATCAGCATGAAGCAAGGACGGAAACTTAGTTAAATTACAAAGGATTTTATTTGAACTTATAACAACATTATTCTAATCAGAAGGTAGGTACACGAGTTTCCTGGTGTTTTTATTACTATCCGAGGTAGCGATATTGAACTTACATATAATGCAGGACTCACAAATTTCCCGGCTGTGGTGTGAGTCAAAGCCTGATTCCAATATCGTCAGCGTTAAGTCATTGAAAGAGTGGCTAGGAAGGATACGTTTGGATAGGGGAAGGTTCAAGGGTGTTCTTGTGTATGAACTGTGGTTATTAAATTGTATCCTGAAAGGTGTCTCTGTCTGACCAATATACTGTCGATTACAGGCAGTACAGTCGAGCGCACTTGTAACAATACCAGTTTTAACAACTGTCAACCGGTTATAACAATAAAAAGCTGCTGCACCGTCAACTTTCATATGTTTCCTATGGTGAAATAACCAGCTTACTACAATGTCTCCATGCCAAAAGGTAATTGAATGCGAAATCCTTGAAAATAAAGCAAGAAATTCGAGCCACTGCACCCTCGCCCGTTGCATACTCATACAAAAGAACCTGATAGAGATCTAAAGAAGAAAATGACGGTTAGATCACTGTCAGGCTCTATTGTATGAGCGCATGGCGGTCGTTGGGGCGGCGGGTGAGGGCGCAGCGTCTCGGTTTTCTCCTTTTGTTTTTCATTTCCAAGAATTTCGTATCCTATTACCTTTTTTCCAGCCTTCTCCACATCACCAGCTTCATATGCCTCTCTCCTGTTGCCCTTCCACCCCTCCGAACACGAATGGGCCCATATCTCTATGCTGCGCCACTCTCCAAATCACGAATGGACCATGCCAACTGCACTGGGAGCACTGCTCCCAGAGCACTGCCCCTCATTCTGCACAGTTGTTGTTGACCTGAGTGGTTCTGGCACATACCACAGTGGGGGATTGGCCATGAATTGGGTGGTTAAATTAGGTGTATAAAAACAAGAAAACTAATGATTTGAACGTTGGAACTTAAAAAGTAAAATTCTTGTGAAAATAAAAAATCAATCAGAAGAAAACCATGAATAAAAAAACACTAATATTAGCTAAATAAATAAATAAAAGAAAACTATGCTGGGGAAGGGGGACAATCGGTCTAGCATGGCAATCGATTAGACTCAAGTAGGAAATTTGGATTGCCAAGCAAACATTTCTGTGGGTGAACCAAATAATAGAGGCTCCAAAAAATAGGATGATCAAAGGCACAGATAAATCAAGGCCAATACTGCGAAGCAGGATTTCCAGTAATCTTTTTCTTATTACATAAAAATCCCCACAAGACAACAGGAAATGGTATATTGCCTCCACTTTGCCACAGAATGAGCATAATGGTAAGGGAACCAGACCAGACCTGTGTAGATAGAAGTTTAACGTAGGTATACGGCAACAAAGCCTCAAGATGGACACTTCAATTTTTCCTGTTTGGCAAAAATCTGTGCCAGATGTGCAGAAGATGTTGATAATCCATACAGTTAGTTATTGCAGAGCCTGACACTGCCTTTGTGATGACCCTCCTGTGAAATTTAGCAGCAGTGGCATGAGCAGTCAAAGGACAATACGGGAGAATTGGGCCACTTATCGATGCCTTGGCTAGAGAATTTACAATTTCATTTATAATTAGTCCTTTACCTCCGGTCACCCAAATTAAATGCACACTTCTCAAGTATCCAGGTACCAATTAATGAAATGTTCTCATTATGAGAGATTCATGAAAAGCAGTAAGAGATGAGCACAGTGATAATGAATCAGTGACTATCATGACTGATGCAATTGATGGGCCTACATCGCATAGAGAAAGCACCACTGCCATGAATTTGGCCAAAAAGATGGGTATAAAATCTGGCAGCAAAAGAGAAAATCTCTAATCAAGAATCGGGGGAAAATATACCTACACCTGACTTTTCTTCACAGTGCAAAGCATCTGTCACAATTACAATGTTTTTTTTTTAGGCTCTGAAGATGATGTTGTAATAGACCACCTAGAATATGATGTGGAAGTAATTTTGCATTAGGAAAAATGTCGTCGAATTGTATATCAGTGGCAACATAAGTGTCGGGAATCAGAAGTACATCATTGATGCGCACGTTCAAAGGGTCTAGTAATTGTTGCACAAATGTAATTTGAGGAGTACGTAACTGCGGCCAGTTGACATAAAAAAACTATGCAGGCTGAGAAAAAGATATTGTTTGAGAGCGTTGCAGCGGTGATTCATAAATTCTCTAGAATGTCTGCGCTGTCAAAAGACCCAACCTGCATGAAAGAAGAACATGGGATTCTAGATAAGAACAGAATTCAAAACAAACTTAGGAAGCCCTAGACACAAATCCAATGCTTCACTAAGAGGATCAGAGGGCAGGACTTGTAGGCTGTAGCTCCAGAGATGTACACGCAACCCAATTCTAATACAGGACAAACGTACATATGATATATCATAAGAAGTGTATCTAATAAAGGGCAATAATAAAGCTTCGCAGTTGAAGAAAAATTCGTCCTGGTCCAGGACAAAGCATTTCTTTCGAGGAACCCGTATGGGTTTCCTTTGTAGCACTTCGCTACATTTGGGTGGATGTCTCATTTTCCCTTTATTAATTCTCCCCACCTTATAGGGTTCCGCAGAACTATTACATCAGAAGTGTATTTCTTCTCAATCCTATTGACGACTGCACATTCAACGATTGCTCAGTCTATGCAATATAGCAATTGCATGGGTACCTTTTCCAGTCACATGATCCATGTGCAGGTGCCAGTTGAGAGAAGCGTTACAAATCATTCCAAGGTATTTAATAGAATCTACCTGTGGTATGTCTTGACGCTGGTAAGGCAATGAGATGTGTACTGGGTCTGTATCCGAAAAACGAGAATTGCAGATTTCCTGGCATTGAATAAAAACTGATTGACATCTAACCACTTCCTCAGGGCACAAAGGTAAGTTTGCAGTCGTGCAATATTGTCAATATTGTCAAATGCAATATTGTCTGCATAAACATAAGTAGTTTAAACAGCAGCAGCAACGGAAACATACCTAGAAATTCTTTCTGCTTCATGATACAGGTTAGTAGTTACCTACCTGGATATTGTTACAGAAGCGATAATCGTTATTTGCTGCCGCTTCCCTGCCCACTGGGTGTAAAATCTTTGCTAACATATATTTATTCACTGCTGGTTGATTTGCTTGTTTGCGGAAATGTTGAGGCAAACCCTGGTCCCGGTGATAGCGAAATGTTGGCTAAACTCTTAAGAGGGCCAAGCCAAAACACATCCCTGCATTGAAAAAATGCAGACAACTCAAGATGCGATAGAAAAGAAGATCTCTGCTCTAGCAGAGAGCATAGACAAAGTTGATAAAAAACTAGAAAACCTCACGGCGCTAACCACCAAAGTTCAAGAAGTAGAAGCAACAGTTACAGGATTAAACAAAGAGATTGTATCCCTGATGACCAAGGTAGATGAGCTAGAAAATATAAGCCGCAAACAACCTGGTTATATATGGCATAGAAGAGCCACGTGGCGAAATTGCAGATGGCCTATTAAAAAAAGTAAAAGATGAAATTTTCAAACACACTACAGGTTACAGTTACGGGAATCGAAAGATGTCATCGAATCGGGCAGAAGGCCAAAAATAAATGCCGTCCTGTTATTCTAAAGTTTCTGGACTACCGAGAGAAAATAGCTGTATTAAAGAACTGTAACAAACTTATATGGTGTCGATTTCGGAAGACTTTTTCTACAGGATAAGAGAAATAAGGAAAAAATTGTGGGGCACATCAGCTGATGAAAGGAAAAACGGATCCAAAGTGAAACTCTTTTTTTATAAACTAAGCGTGGATGACGTCATGTTTGGGTGGAACGAAACTACTGGTTCATGCTATAAGTTAAGCAAAAAGGCTAACTGACGGCAAAAGCATGATGCACTGTCACTGAAACTACTTAATGTAAACTGCAGAAGTGTCGTTAACAAGGTTACTGAGCTAGAGGCATTGTCGTTGACCCATAGCACTGATATAGCCATCCTCAGTGAAACCTGGTTAAATGTGTCCATTTATGACATTGAATTTGTGCCCGCTGGATGCAGCGTACATAGAAAAAAACGCGAGAGTAAGGGTGGTGGGGTGGCTATTCTTTTTAACAAATCCTTAGGCATGAAAAAAATGCCTCATGTGTCTGGTGTCGAGGCTGTCTTTTGCAAAGCGTATTGTGGTAACACCAGGTATGTTATAGGCGCTATTTACAGGCCTGCTGGTTCTGATGTTGGCATCCTCGAAAACTTAAGAAAGTATCCAGACACACAAGTGAGGCTTGGAGACAAAATAATCCTATCAGGCGATTTCAACCTGCCCGTGGTGGATTGGTCAACATTCACAGCCCGAAACCTAAATGATAATCACTGTGAAATACTGATAGATATGGCCTTCGCGTTCGACTTACTGCAAGTAGTTCAAGATTACACCAGGATTCAGGATAACTCAAAGTCCATACTCGACTTGTTTTTTGTAAGTGGTTCAATTACAGCCGAAACTTCCTGTGAGGTAATACCTGGTATCTCGGACCATTCTGCAGTATTGCTAGAATTGACTGGTGCAGCAATCAAACGTAATAACCCGACGTCTAGTTTCCCTCACTTTTCATGAGCAGATGATGTCTTTATCATTGACATGCTTTCCTTTAATGTAGATATTTTCTCATCCTATTCTGGAGATCTGAATAGTCTTTGGCATCAATTCAAAATAATTGTAAAAGAATGCGTCGATAAATATGTTCCCCGTATTGTAAAGAAGTCGAAGCGCAAAAATGCCTGGATCTCTTGGGACTCATTGCGGTTACAAAGGCAACTCAAGAGGCTAAAGAAAAAACAAAAATCTACAAACTCTTCCTGTACTGTGCAGAAAATAGCGCATATTACATTACAGCTAAAAACATTAGTAAGAATTGACAAACAACGGTATTTCGGAGAGTCTGTACCGAATTCTTTACGCACGTCCCCCGAGCAATTCTGGCGGCGCATACGTCTGACTTCTAGCGATTGTGATGTCTTTGATATCGAAGGTGTACAAGTAGATGACAAAAAAAAAAAAAAAATCTCAGATGCCTTCAATGAGCAATTTAAGAGCATTTTCACTGTTGATAATGATGTATTACCACACTTCGACGCAAATTTCCCACCCATACCAGATCTTCTAATTAGTGAAACTGGAATTTTGAATATGCTCTTAAAACTTGATGTAAAGAAGTCCCCAGGGCCAGATGACATACCAAACGCATTTTTTAAGAGAAACGCAGAATGGGTCTCAAAATACTTGCGTGTTCTGTTCTCTAGATCACTATTTGAGGGGCAAGTTCCGGACGACTGGGGAATCGCCAGAGTAAAACCTGTCCATAAGAATGGGAGGAAAGACTGTATAAAGAACTATCGTCTGATTTCCTTAACCTGTACTGCATGTAAGCTTTTAGAACATGTTATACATAACCACATAACGCAGTTTCTTGACAAACATAACCTTTTAACAAAGTATCAACATGGACTTCAACAAGGTTATTCTACGTGTACCCAGCTAGCAGAAACTATACATGACTTTGCACTTTCAATTAATGGCGGAAAACAAACCAATGTAATTTTTATGGACTTTAAGAAAGCATTTGATAAAGTCTCTCATAAGAAGTTATTGCACAAATTAGGGAAAATATTAAATAACCAGCAACCTTTAAACTGGATTGCCGCATACATTAACAATCGAAAACAGTTTGTTGTCCTTAATGGAGAAACTTCGGAAGTTGTTGGTGTGGACTCAGGCGTTCCGCAGGAGTCTGTGCTTGGACCCCTACCTTTTCTTTGTTTATTAATGATATTGTCTGCAACATTCCTGTCCAAATACGATTGTATGCCGATGACTGCATGATTTACACGAAAGTGAACAGTATAGCTGACCAAATTCTTTTAAATGATACACTCAACAAAATTGTTTGGTAGTGTGATATGTGGCAAATGTGTATTAACTATGAAAAAACAGTGTTCATGAGAGTTACTCACAAAAAAAGACCATTAACCTTTATCTATTCTATCAACAGCAGTGTTCACGAAGTACCATTACAAATACCTGAGCGTCTGGATAACAAGTAACTTAAACTGGACTAAACACATTGATTACGTCGTAAGAAATGCAAACTGTAAGTTGTTCTTTTTACGAAGAGCTTTAAAATTTACTACTCCTGATGTCCGCATATAAAGCGTTTATTCTATCATCGAGAAGACATACGAGGACGGAAGCTAGCGGAGGCGGCGTCCGCGTTAGGTCTAACCCTACACACTGACCCGGCGTGCCCCACGCGGATAGGGAACTCTGTGCAGAGGGACACGTGTCCCGACTTAACCTTCACGAAAAACGCGAGGCGAGTGGAGTGGACGAATACGGAGGAAACTCTCGGTAGTGACCACTGCCTGATCACCATAACGATCCGTACGAAACCCCTTACCAGGCCTACGGGGCACACTATGCTGCCGGACTGGACGAAATTTAGAAAGGAATACGAGGTAAGCTCCATCCAGGAGCAGGGATATCAAGCCTGGACAAAACAGCTGCTGATCAACCTGCGTTCGACGGAAACGCAGGTAAAGCTCTCAGAGGCGGTGACGGACGTGGACACCCACCTCCTCCACCTCTGGGCAGCCAGACGCAGCATGGTCAAAAGATGGCGTAGACAGAAGCATAACCGAAAGCTAAGAGCTCGGATCGCGGCAATCACTAAAGAAGCGGCGGAGTACGCGGCGCAACTCGCGGACGCGAACTGGGTAGATAGGTGCAACGCGGCCGCTGGGCAGATGTCTAGCAAGAACACATGGCGCCTCTTCCGGGCACTCATAGATCCCAACCAGACGCGCACCGAGACGCACAAGCACCTGCAGAGAGCGGTACATGCATTTCAAGGAAATACGGCCCAGCTTGCACTGAAGCTTCGGGACCAGTACCTGACCACAACCCAAGATCCAAGGGGAGACGCTTACAGATACAATGGAGCCCAAAATGCTGAGCTGGACGAAACTTTCAAAATATACGAACTCAAGGCCGCTCTAGCGAGGATGAAACGCGGGACCGCGCCAGGAAGGGACGGGATCTCGGTAAAACTCCTAGCCAATCTGCCGGACCGCACATACGAATCCCTCCTAGAACACTTTAATTCGATTTGGGTGGGCGAAGCTCCATTTCCCACGGAGTGGAAGACGGCGCTGATAACTTTCATCCCCAAGGCGGGCAAGGCCATAGACACGGATAACCTAAGACCTATTTCTCTCACCTCGTGCGTGGGCAAACTGATGGAAGCTATGGTCAGAGACAGACTATCTGAGTACCTAGAAAACAAGCGAGTCTTCGCCGACTCGATGTACGGCTTCAGGCCAAATAAATCGGCTCAGGACATCCTGCTGCAGCTCAGCAGGGAGGTACTAAACCCGATCGAACATCCGAACGGAGATAAGATAGTGCTGGCCCTAGATCTGAAGGGAGCCTTCGATAATGTGACACACGAGGCGATCCTCACACACCTATCAGAGACGGGATGCGGCAGGAACGCTTTCGAGTATATAAAACGCTTCCTCACGGACAGACAGGCCTACGTGAGGATCCAGAACGCGGAACACGGCCCCTTTCTATTAGGCACGAGAGGGACGCCACAGGGAGCGGTGCTATCCCCCTTGCTTTTCAACTTGGCAATGAAGAACCTGCCGGTCCACTTGGAGAAAGTCCCGGGTGTGCAACACGCGCTGTACGCGGACGACATCTCCATTTGGGCCACGCAGGGCTCTCTCGGTGAAATGGAGGCCAGCCTGCAGGAGGCGGCCAACGCGGCGAACGAGTACGCGAAAAGATGTGGCCTTCATTGCTCCCCTCAAAAATCCGAATTCGTGCACATTCGCCCCAACAAAAAATGCACAAACAAGATAGAATTGAGACTTGGATCGGAACCGATACCCGAAAGAAAAGAAATTAGAGTCCTAGGTCTTTTCATCCACCAGCGTCGGCTGGCGACAACCACGCTCGACAAACTAAAGAAGGTGGGAGATCAGGTGGGCCGAATGGTCCGCAGAGTCTCGAACAAGAAAGGGGGACTGCGAAGCAAAGACGCCTTGCAGCTGGCCAATGCCTTTGTAACAAGCAGAATCCTGTACTCGACCCCCTATCTCCGCCTCAACAAACACGACCAGAACATCATCGAGGTGATAATACGCAAAATGGCGAAGAAGGCCCTCGACCTCCCGATAACCACATCTAACCTGAGACTCCAAGGTCTGGGTATGACGAACTCCGATGAACTTAGAGAAGCTCACCTCACAGGTCAATACACGCGATTATCGCAGACGTCGTCAGGACGCCGCCTTTTGACCCGTCTGCACATAGAACACACGACTCTAACCGAGGAGAGAGTAAGACTCTCTCAGGAATGGCGTTACGCCCTGCACGTAAGACCACTCCCAATTAAGATGTCCAGGGACGACCACGAGGGTAGACGCAGGGCCAGGGCAGAGGCCTTAGCTCACCACTACGGAAGGAAACCCGGGGTATACTACGGCCCGCACCATGACGGGTGGTACACGGCGGCAGTGATCCACGAGTCCAAAACGGTGAACGGGCTCACCTTCAAAGCCCGAAGCGTCACTCAAGCAGAGGAAGTCGCCATCGCTTTAGCGGCAACACACTCCGATTCCAAGACAATCATAACCGACTCGCAAGGGGCGTGTCGGAACGTCCAACAGGGCTGGGTCCCGTACCTGGCCTACCGGCTACTGCAAAATAGCTCGTACGTAGGAGGTCCATCCCACCGCTTCATAGTCTGGGCTCCGGCCCACTCGGGGCTAGGAGGAAACGAGGCAGCAGATGCAGCCGCCCGCGCGCTCTCTAACCGGGCAACCTCGTCCCCCGCCTCCTCTGAAGAAGTAGCGGAAGCCACGCCGACCTACACTTACAAGGAAATAACACAATTATACAAAGATAGACATAAACTGTACCCCCACCCGTGTAAAGGATTAACGAGAGCGGAGGAACGCCTGTTCCTCCGCCTTGTCACGAACACCATGATGTGCCCGGCCTCGCTAAAGCACTTTGACCCTGCCTTCTCCGGGGAGTGCCCGCACTGTGGGGAGAGGTCCTCGGACCTCTACCACATGGTGTGGGCGTGCCCCTCCAACCCTGCTTTTACTCCACACCCAAACCCCACCCGGGAGGACTGGGAGGCGACCCTACTCGCCTGTTGCGACCTGAAAGCCCAAAAGGCGATGGTCAAACGAGCTATGGCGGCAGCGGAAGCCACTGGGGTCCCGTACTAGGGACTCCACCTAGTGTTTGTGAGGGGAAGGGCACTAAGCCTGACTCCAGAGCACCCTCCATGTAACTCCCTCTTTTCAGAGGAAATAAACGTTTTTACCACCACCCATCGTTAGATTATGCAGCCATAATCTGTGACCCCTTCACTTGGACCAATATTAACAAGATTGAAAGCGTACACAAAAAGGGTGTGCGATTCATATATAACAGCTTTGGACGTTCTTCTGCTTCTGTCCTTTTAAACAGAGCCCACTTGCCACAAATAACCCAAAGAAACCAGTCATCTAGGCTAAAATTTATGTATCAAATTGTAAAGGGGCACTATAAATTAGACACTTCAGACGTAATAACCTTTTCTTCCGGGTATGCCACTAGACAAAGACACCTATTAACAATTGCTCCGTTTCGCACACGTAACAACTCCTTTAAATACTATTTCTTTCTGCGGACAATAACTGAATGGAACCAGCATACTAACACCCAAGTTCAACAGGCTTCACTTACCTTGTTTACATCGTGTCTAACTTAGTACTTACTGTATGCCTCCTATTTTAGTTTATATTAGTTTATTTACTCTTATGTATCTATGTATTTGTTGGTTGCCTTTTTGTGATCTCTTCAACATTTGTACCCTCCTGCCAAAATCCCCAAAGTGGGATTGCAGTATCAATAAATAAATAAATAAAATAAATAAAACTTGAACTGTCACTGTTTCAAGGGGCGTTTGTAGCTGTAAATGTTGACATGCTACGCTTTTGTGAATTTCAATGGCAACACCGCCTGATGTTGACAGAACATCATCGCAATCTTTACGAAACATAACATACTGTCAGAGAAAGTGTGTGTGTTTCGATTTTAAGTGCATTTCCTGTACACACAGCACTTTTGGAGCGTGTTCGTGTAGAAGTTCTCGCACATCATTGAGGTTTCTAAGAAGGCCTCTGACGTTCCATTGAATAATTTGTGTATCCATACTGAAGGTAAATTGGTGCTGTGTGTACAAAAAAAGTAAGTTTTGCTATAGATTACAGAGCCCTTTCCAGGCCCTGTAACATGGGGTTTGTCCTTTCCGGAACGTTCGAGGGAGCCTCAACACTCCTTAGGAACTTGGGAACGTGCCATCAGGCACTGGACATGCACTGTTGCGAGCAAAAAGTTCTGCGGGAGAGTCTCGCCTCAGAGGACGAGACCTTTATGGCCACCAGCCCAAAGGTAGATGGGGCTGCCTTTGGATCTGAGCTGCGCCGGCTGTTGCCAGCGCCAGCAGGGGCCGGCGAGGGTGTGGCAGCACAGACTGCACCCCCATGGGGGCTGCTGGCAATCCTGTGGGTTCGTTGCGCGTAGCGCAGGCTGTCGCCAAAAGCTGCTGTGGTGTCAACAACCCTAGGGTAACCGAACCTGTTTGCCGAATGGGGGGAGTAGGCTAAACTACTTCCACCCCGAATGCCGGAGCCACAGACGACAGCTCGCTGCGCGAGGGCTGGGCGCTTCGCGGTGGCCACTGCGACACTGCCCCTCTGACGCGCCGCATCAGCATAAAATGTACTGTGGAAAGGCGAGCATCTCTTATGGGCTTCCTTAAAAGAAATATTTTCCTTGACTTTTAGGGTGATTATGTCTTTTTCTTTTTTCCAGTTCGGACAGGAACGTGAGTACGCTGCGTGGTCACCACTGCAGTTCACACAGTGGGCCATCACAGTTGTCGGAGGGGTAGCCCTGGACTTCATACTTGGCACAGGTTATTTGACCATGACAGCTCTGCGAGCCATGGCCAAATCTTTAGCACTATCTAGGGTTAGGGACATAAGGTCAGACAGTTAACTTAGTATATCCCGTTTCAATGGTTTCAGGCAGAAAGCTAGATGCAAATGTCAAGAAAAGATGTTTAATGGGGACTTCTTTGTTGTCCCGTCTAATGATGATACATTTTACATTGGTGACATATTGATCTTTCCACCCTGCCAGGAGTTCAGCTGCCGAAAATTCTAGGAGGTCTGCTTCTGATACGATTCCGCATTAGCTATTCATTGATCGATGTGGTGATACAGAAATTGGTATGTTACCAAACATCACAAGACTGGAGAGCTTCCCGTACTTATGTTTCTGAGGGACCTCAAGAAGAAGGTCTCTGCTAGCCATTTAAATCACTTTCAGGGTGTCCACCAAGATGACATTCCCTGATTCCCTGAGTTTACCAAGTTTTCCCGGAGTGCCTTTGCGAAATTCCCAAGTGACACAGAACTTCGTTTTATGTCAAGACAGACTGACACAATGTGACCCGATGATATCACTCTCTAGGGAAGCACGTTAAAAAAAAAACTTTTCTAGTTTGAATAGTGAGGAGCAGTATTTATTTTATTCAAAAAGAAAACAGAAGAGAGGGGTTAGCAAAATACACATGGAATCAAATATTTTCAAAATAGAATGATAAAGCCCATTGCAAATCGAGCCGGACATTTTCAAGTACAAAAAAAGGGGTACATACAGAGCCTACAGAAGCAAATATTTTCGAATATGAGCTATTTCTATCAACTGATAGCAAGCTCACTGGTATGAGGCCCGAACTTCGTCACAAGGAAAAGATTCTCTCTCAGCAGCTGGAAAGTCAACCTCAACTGTCCTGACATACTTTCAACCAGCGCACAATGCCTCAGTGTCGCGTATCACTGCTTTAAAGAGTTTATTTTTGTTTGGATGAGGGACACCAGCATCTCGGCATCAGCCAACAGTTTGCTTTTTGAGCTCAAGCTCCTTCGAAGAAGGGGCGGCACATTTCCTTTTCCGTTCATTCCTCAATGCGTCGGTCCTGTCTGTTCTCGTCCTCCTTTCGCCGCGCGTTTGCCTCACGGACCATTTGAAGCATCCTCTTGGTCAGTTATACAGTCAACGTCCGATTTTTCGGACTCCCTAGGGGTTGCGACAACGTCCGAAAAATCTGGCAGTGCGAAAAAATGAATGCATGTCTTTTACTGCCCTTAAAAACTCAAATCACCACAGGCACATCAAAAAAGGTCTGAAGGCCTGCCAGTATACTTGTTAGGCATATCGGTGCTCGTACTAGGACAGGAGATGCCGGGTGCACCCGTGTATAATTAGGAATACATTCTGGTTCCCGTGATAATTGCCCCTTCCTACACTTGTTAAACTTCACCGCAGTACTTCGTTTATGCTTCACCGCGTAGCAAAGCTGTATTGAGGCGAAGCTGACTTTCGAAAACCGGCATTATGCAACGCGCCGTGCTTTCCGAGCTTTGAAGGCAGTGGCGAGAGTTACAATTGCCGAATCGGCGTCATTGCTAACAGCGGCGTATTACTAACAGTAGCGAACGTCGAAGTAGCTCGGCTTAGCGTTGCCGCAGTGGTGGCTACGGCTGCCAGTGGATCTGCGGATCAAAATGGCGGCAGGTGATTGCTTTAATGCCGTTTCTGACCTGTGGTCACGGCGAAAAGTCAGTAAAATCGTTATGGGCACCCTGCAATGAAGTTTGCCTGTACATGTCGCGCCACCTAGCAGGGGCGGTGAGCACCCGCGGGTAGACCCTCACCGTCATTTCACCATTGTCCGTGGTGCGCTAAGGCCTGCCTGAAAGCCTGCTTTTCCAGTTTTCCAATGGATTCACTGCGGCCTCGTGGCAGCTCCTTCATGAGAAGTGTGAACAAAAAGAACATGCGCAGATACTGCTGCGTTAAGGATTGTCACAACCGCAAAGGGGATGTTAGCATCAAATTGTACCGCTTCCCTTCAAAACCGGGGAAAGCAACCCAGCAGCTGAAGTGCATCGTCGCGGTTCGTGTCGGTCTTGCGAATTTTCGTTAACCGAAGACGTAAATGCAAAAACAAGAAAAAAAGAAATAAAAAAGAACCAGCAGCGGCATCCATAAAAACACACAATAAAGCGTCAAATGCATAAAAACGCGTGAACTGATTCTGGCTGTTGTAAATCAGCTTAGTTTTTTAGCTCGTCTTGCTACGAAACAAATGCACAGTGATTGTTACGTGTCAAATATAGCTTCGTAAGCACTCCGTGATGGAGCTTTGTACGCACTGTGCTTCTTCCTGCGCCAAGATCAAGACGCGAGTGCTGGAACCGAGCTCATTCGTGCCGTTGTTTTCTCGTGCTTAGAACAGAACTAAGGTTGGAGTACGCAGCAGCACACATCGAGTATTCGAAAATTAGCATTTCTCTCGTGTAAGCTAGAGCATATTTGTTCCATCTTCACATTGTTTAGTCTCAGCTGATTGCTCTCTATGATGCTTTAGCAGTAAAGCCCTCTCACATTCAAGCCTGAACGACAATACCAGAATATGCCCGAGGCACTTCGTCAACGGAGAAAAAAGCACTTACCTGCCAATTCGCCAACACCATTACAATTGTGAGGTGCAATGCACGCTCGAAGTAATGAAGCGACAAATGACAGTTCAAGGACGGCCACAGCCGTATTTGCTCACTTAAGTGGCATAAAATAATGATTTTTTAACTCAGTTTGAGTTCAACGTCATAAGCATGCTTGCTTTGTAGTGACAAATACTTCGCAACCTGCGGTGGTTGCTTATTGGTTATGGTGTTGGGCTGTTAAGCATGAGGCCGCGGGATCAAATCCCAGTCCCGGTGGCCGAATTTCGACGGGGACGATATAACAAAACACCCGTGGTAATTAGGTTTAGGTTCACGCTAAGGAACCCCAGGTAGTCCAAATTATTCCGGAGTCCCCCACCATGGCATGCCTCCTAATCAGATCGTGGTTTTGGCACCTAAAACATCATAATTTAATTTTAGCACCTCGTTGTAATGTCCGTGCTGTTTAGTTCTTTGAAACGACATACACGGTTGTAGTAAATTTGACGTCCTTTCTCAAGCGTCGATGGTCCAAAATGGGCCTCGATGTTTTCGATTGCCTTAAAACCACAATTTAGAATGTCCAATAGGTTTCAAACGAACGCCGCAAAAGCATGCCTCCATAGTAGTGGCCGCCTCGGTGTTTTGCGCAACTGACACGGTGGCGGTGACGGCTGAGCCGATCACTGCACCGCCTTACCATTGCAGGGAGAGCACGTGGTGGTGCCACGAAGCCGTCCAAATTATCAGGCATGTCCCAAAAATCGGGCGTCCGCAAAATCGGTCGTTGACTGTACACTGGCAACTCCTCCAGCCGATGGCACGGCGTCAAAGACGATTCATTATGATTTCTCTTAGTTATTCTAGACAGCATTATCGCGACCGGGAATTCGGGACTGTGCTTCTATCCGGGAATTTTCCCGGATAGAAGCACAAATGCCCTGAGTTTTCCCTGAGTATTTTCAGACTATTCAATATCCCTGAGAATTCCCAGTTTTCCCGGTTGGTAGAAACCCTGACTTCATAAACTGACCCCCTAAGGCTTCAGTCAAAGATTTAGCAACTGTAAATGGAGAAATGGATCTGGCCGATTTTTCAGAGTTCTCACTATGTACGACATGGAATTTCAAATAGGTCTCTTTGGGTTGGTTGAAAGATGCGTTCAGTACATCAGTGCATCCCCTCTTTTGAGTGTGACGATCAAGTATGCGGGGAAATGCTGGTGTTCCCATAGTAGTTAGGTTTATTTTATATGAAACTCTATGTTTTCGGCAGCAATGATGGCCACCCACAATGGAGCCCAACTGCAGCGCTTAACGCATATTCAATGAAAACAGTGAAGAGACAGTAGCAATACAGGGCCAGGAAATACCTTGGGTAAAAGGATATAAATACCTTGGTATATGGATAAACGAAGGCGATAGATATATGGAAACACAGGAAAAAACAATAGCAGTGAAGGGGAAGAGAAATGCAGACATAATGAAACACAGAGCGCTGTGGGGATACAATAGGCACGAGGTACTCTGGGGTACGTGGAAAGGTGTAATGGTTCCAGGACTTACATTTGGAAATACAGTTGTTTACTTTAAATCAGAGGTACAATCAGGACTCGATGGCAACCAAAGATCAGTGAGACAACTCGCATTGGGTGCTCATGGGAAGACTACAAATGAAGCTGTGCAGGGTGATATGAGCTGGACAAGTTTTGAAGTGAGAGAAGCTCACAGTAAAATTGGTTATGAAGAACGACTGAGGAATATGGCAGAAAGTAAATGGGCTGGGAGAGTGTTGAGGTATCTGTACAGGAAAAACACTGATTCACAGTGGAGGAAAAGAACTAAGAAGCTTACCAGCAGGTATGCGGCCTGCAGGGTGAGCAACATAGCAACAAAGAACGTCAAGTGGAAAGTCAGAGAGGCTGAAATAATGTCATTGGTGGCAGCAATGGAAAAGAGACCTACCATGAGTAACTACTTAAGAGAAAAAAATGAAATCAGGAAAGAAACAATTTATGATAACACAAAGGGAAGCTCATTACTTTTCGAAGCGAGATCAGGATGCCTTAGAACACGCACCTATAAAGCGAGTATAAGGAAGAGGAAGCATGTGCTCGCTGCGATAAAGCTAGGGAAACGATGGAGCATGTTTTATTGGAATGCAAAAATATCTGCCCAGCGGTCTATTTAGGCACCACTGGCCTCATTGAAGCCCTTGGGTTCAGCGAGAGCAGGGGGAAAGTAAACTTGTCCGCAATAGAGATTAGTAAGAGGCGATTGGAAGATTGGTGGAAGAAAAGTAGGGACATGACAAAAAACGAAGATGTACAAAAACAAAGTTCACAATAGGGGATCAGAAAATTTGGTTATGGGAATTCATAGTGGGTGTCTTTTTTCCTTTTCTTTTTTAATCTAGGTAGGACATTAGGCATTATAATAGCAAGAGCTTGGTGGCACAACCCACCGCCCCGTTCCAAAGGGGATGCTCATAACATCCATCCATCCATCCATAAGGCTGCAGGCACCAACCGTACATTGCCACTATAGCCCAATATATTATACCTAAGGGAGGGCACGTACACAAGGTTAACCCACGCCAGCTATGAAAATTAGGAAGTGATGGAAAAGAAGAGACAATAGGAGAGTAAAATAAAGTCGATGGGAAAGAAAAAGAAGAGGGGGACAGAAAAAGGTAAATGCCAATTTCCTCCAGGAATGTCAGTCTGGAGGCGTCGTCTGTGTGAAGCAGAGGCCAAAGAGGTAGGCTGTCTCCGCCAGGAGAACCTTAAAGTTCCGAACACCCACCATGGGCTCAAATCCCAGAATCCCATTTTTCCCAGACATGGCTAAACCGCACACAGCTACGTGCGGGAGGGGCCAACCCTAATGTGCTCGGGTGCATGGTGTCCCAAACACCAAACACCTGCTGGCGCACATGCACCTGCAGGGAATCTGCCTGAGTGCATGCATCCACGTTTAGAAAAGTATATGTAGTGAATTCCATTAGATGTGCGATATGACAGTCCTGTTCTAAAATGATGATGATGCTTAAAGAAGAAGTAATTACTTGCCAAGTGATTAGAGAGAGAGAGAGAAAGGCAAAGGAAAAACAGGGAGGTTAACCAGAGATTATCTCCAATTGGCTACCTTGTATGGGGGAGGGGCAAGGGGTGCGATAGGTGAGGGTGAAGGATAAAAAAATTTAAACCTACACACACACGCATATACACACAAACAGCTTCTGTGGGCACTGTCACGCAGCCTGCAAAGGCGTTCCTAGTGTTACGCAGTGTCGCCATGCTTCCAAGTGTTTAGCCACAATTGAAAAGGTTATGTGCTCTAGTAGCTTACTGAAAACCCTTGTTAGTGACATTGGGTGGTAACAACATGTTAGCAGTGCTCTTATCACCAGACTTAAAAATTGGTATAACTTTACGAACCTTCCAGTCATACAGAACCACGGTGTGTACGGAACTTACCCTGTTGAGAGTGACTGTTGAAATAACTGACAAAGGGCTGTATAGAGGGCATTGCTTAATGTTTCAAAATTTTTGAGTTTATGCCATTAATGCCAGCACAAGCCAATAGCTTGAATTTGTTAATCAACTCAGCAACACCGGTGGTTGTTATATTGATAGGGGCCATGTATGGATATTTCAGCATTGCCATTTGTTGGGCGTGTTGGTAAACTGAAAGCATATTTAGCGCCAGCAAACAAGGACGTCAAATTTGAAAGGTGACTGCATTTGTGAATGGTCCTCCTATGTATTGTTATTAGAACTGTTATCGAAAAAAGAGCTCAAGCTATCAGATGTTGTTAACAATATTTATTGCCTTCTATGCAACAATCATTACTTTTTTTTTTTGTCGTTTCGTGTGGTCTTGTTCGTGTCTGCGTTGTTTGCTCGCCATGAAGTGGCAATTCATTTCTTTACTGTGTCCATTAGAGTGTCATGACGGTATTTGTGCACAAAAACTTGGTTTTTGGTGATGCTTCCCAGTATAACCTGAACTCACATTAAGAGGAAAGTGCATTAACTGAGGCAAGTCTGCCAAGAGCGCTGCCAGGTATCACACTGCTGACTGCATCAAGAAAACGTGCCTCTCCTGACAAAGGGTTAAGTAGGACTGAGGTTCTTTGCGCAATGAGCATGAATTAAATACGTTGAAAGCTCAATGCTTTCAAATGTCATGCGAGTTGATCCGATACACTAGAACAATCTTCGTTTGGTACCCGACACGTAAAACGGTGGCTGTAGCACTAATTTGTTGAGATCGTAAATCGGCCCTTAAAAATGCCAGTTTTGCACCGCAAGATTGCAACTGCGTTTGCAACTAGACTCACTAATGATTTCCATTGCTTCGCTAAAATAAAACAAAAACTACCCGACTTTTTGATGTCTGCAAAAGGAAGGTTTGCGCTTTCTTTTTCTCAGCTTGGACAAGCATTTGACTTTGGCACGTCGCGATTGAAAGTATGTAGTACATCCATAACTGACTCTGGCGAAAACTACAAAAGTATTGACTACATGAAGACAACTATATGAAGGTACAGTTAATATTAACTGAAAAAAACACTACAAGGCAGTCGCGAATAGAGCGCTATTGTTCATTCTTGTGGTATCAGTGGACAGGTATGAAACCCAAAGTAGCATCACTTGATCGGACCACTCACTCGTTCTGCGAGTTCTCTCCATTCACTTTCGTTTCCTTCGTGCAAGTCACCGTCCTTCTCGTACAGGGTGATTAAACCTCTCGTTGGCGGTCGAGGGAATGACGACAGAGAGCACATTATGGTGAAATGTCGCGGAAAAGGATGAGCAAAATTAAACTTTGAAATGTAACATTCCCGCCATGACAGATGCGAAAGTTGCGGTAGTTTCCAGACCACAGAACGAACGTCCATGTACAGTTATCGGACAATAAAAAGAAAATTAAACAAGATGTTGTACTGCATTTCCAGACCATCTGTAAAAGCATTTCACATAAACAGCTTTTTTTTTTCCGGAAATAACGCAGTACAGGAACCTACGAAATGCCTATTATACATCCACATGTGTTCGCCTCGCATCTTGCGTGATGGCGCTGTTTGGCGCAGTGTTTGAGCGCGCAAAGAGTGTCGAATCGTAGAGCACGCAAATTATTGTCGCGACTTTCATGTGACACTTTTCACTGTCGCCGAAGGCTGTCGTCATGTCACTCCATAAGGATGCTAATGAATTTAATATAATTGACGACGTAAGTACACTGAACAACATTCGATCCTTGCTACCTTAGTTTTCGCTGCCCAGCACAGCTGGCTTCGTGTGTCATTATTTGCATGGTCTGGAATTTTGCAGAACTTTTGGGATGAGTTCAACGACGACAACACAACATTTAGTAACACGAATGGAGTCAGCAGCGCCTCGAACAGTGGCGGCGCTCTTGCAGTACCCGAGGCGCATGCAAAGTGCAACAAAGCAACCGCCGATGATTGTAAGAAAGCGGTCACTACAGAGCCCGAAAAGAGAACTGATGATAACTTGTTTGTTGCCACGGGTCTGTGCGCTGAAGACCTTCAGAACTGCTTCGACGACGATTTTGATGAGTGTGCCAACGAAAGTGAGCCTAAAGGAGAGGTAGGAAATAGGCGCTCGTGTTCAGACCCCGACGCCAATATACTACCGGAGATTCCATCGGATATGTTTGATGACGATTCAGTTGGTTGGCTCCCAGAAGAACATGAGGCTGTGCCAAGAAAGCGGAAGTTCCCAGGCCCGGCTGGCATACTTCCTAAATCTGTGAGTATGCCGTGCGACTCTAGTGAGTTATGCCCGCACGTTTGTTTGGTGCACATTTAATATGTGGCTTTGGAAAATGACCTCTTTCTTGGAAACTACTATGCTAAGCGATCAACGAGCAACGTAGCAGCACCTTACAACGTGCCTTTTTGTAGTTGTCTAATGTTCTTTTTTTTCTTGCCCTGGTTGTAGCGCGCTTCACTGTCATTTTCTGGTTTTGGAATGACCACTGGTGAAGCAAACTCCAGGAAGCCAGAACCACCTGACGTAAGTTTCACTTGAAAAAAAAAGAGTCGTGTAGATCTTTAAGGACTCTTGTGATTGCCCATATTGCCTGAGCAACTAAACAACATTGGACATAACTGTAATCCTGCCAGTACATCAATAAATAGATAGTATCATGCTTTGTAGGTAATGCACGTGATCTTCAGCAGATACAGTGGTTCACTGGGAAGTCTTTCACTTATGCATAGCTGTAGTGAGAGCTGCAGTAGTGCACGTTTTAGCCATGCGCCCAACGACCTTTCCCAAACATGCATGCTATACACTTCACTTTGGTGCCACTGCAGTGCAGTCCTGCCGGACAAGGTGAAATCATCAGTTTTAATGTCTATGTGGACAGTTCTAACTTTGCTTTTATTTATGCGCCCCATGCAAGTTATTACATGTTTTTTGCATGTAGTAATATGGTTAAAGTTGTTCCTTGGTTGAGGTATGCAATGGTAACGTAATTTCAGTCACAATGTGGTTATATTCCCAACTAAACAGTGACAAATATGAATTGACACTCTGGTTATGTTGAAATAAAGAAGTGCTGCTACTGCACAATATAGGCCACTTATTTTAGGTTGCAGTCTGCGAGTCTTGTCATGCTCCTTTGCCCATTATTTGTTGTACTCTTGCAGGATTTACTCTGCACTCCATGGAGCGCTGAAGCAGACAATCCACTCTCTCCTTGGCAACATTTAAGACAGGACCTCGGAATTGAAGATTTGAAAGATAGTAACCTCAATGAGTACTCCATTGCCTGGGTCCTCAAGATGGTATTGTAACTAATCTGTTCACCTATTCCATATGAGGAGTGCAAAAAGTTAGAAAATGTGAATGTTTTAAGTCATTTCTAGTTCTATAAAGACATGATAAGAGCTGTTTGTTTATGAGCTTAGCTATTATTCCTAACTATTATCGATATCTATACCATCAAAATACATAAAAGTATAGAAGAAGCAGCAAAGTGCTATCTTGTCTTCTTTGCATTTAAAAATGCATAAGCCTCAAGTACTTGCACTTCATTGCACAATCCCAACTCTCTAGCCATCTGTGAGACACAACCATGGCTGTGAGTGATAGTACTTGCAAACCTCATAATTTTTCTCGAAAAGAAAGTGTCATCCGCCCATGTGCCTCCATTGAGCCAAACATTCTTGTATTTCTTCATTACAGAAACGACTGCAGCAGCTTCCCCGTGGTAAAGTGCCAGTTCTCTGCACATCTATAAAGAATGTTGCAAAGAATATTCTAACACTTCGTGATGGAACAGGTAAGAAAAACCAAGTGTTTGCAGAAATGTTGACTGCATTGTCTGCTGAAAAACCTCTATTGAAATTTTTCCCACTCTTTCCTCTTTGGACTGGTATTAGCATTGGATTGAAATAAACTTTGTCTGAAAACACTACATCATTTCAAAGGCCCACAATACCTCGTACACCTTAGCAACACAGTTGGTTCTTTACCTTACCTCACTTCGCAATTGCATTATGTGGTGTCCTGTGCAGCATGTGAAATATTTGACACTTGTACAGTTGTACACAACCACACTTTCAAAAGTAGATGGTGACAGTGAACTTAACTATGTGATCATTGACAGAGAGAGGGGGTGTTTACCTATTTCTGAAAAGTTGAAACATTTCGCCCCTTTTGCTGACAAAGACAGATGGTTGCACATGCTAACATTGGCACTGACATGGAACATATAAGGTCAGGGTCCTGCCAAGACTACCAAGCCAAGATGTGTCCTAACTACAGCAATACAGAAGAGCATAGCCATGGTCTTGCCAAGATTTGGTAGTTACTCCCACAAGTAGGACCCCAATCACGTGCGCTTATAGAGCCTCTCGTTTTGCATCCATGAGAGCAACCTCGGACTCTTTTTTAATGTGATAAGCACTCTTTGGAAATTTCACACACTTTTACAGGAACATCTTTCTACCTATCTGTCTGTGTAGGTCTCTGAACCATTTTCTCGCCAACTTGGGTCATTGGGTAGTCACTGCGTATTCAATAGTCTAATGGGTACAGCATCGGGCTGCTGCACTGAGGGAACAGGGTTCGAAACCAACCGTCAGACCAGCTTGCATCACTGGGTATGTGCCGCTGGGTGTATGTCATTTTCAAAGACTAAAAAATCCTTTAAAATTTCTCCAGTACTAAGCGTAATCAATCCCATGACATATGTATTCAGACAATCTTGTCTGAATGTATATTGACACTGGTGCCACGTGCAAATTTCGTGGCAGCTGCCTAGACAGCGCAGTGTGTTCGGAGGGAAGCACGAGAGTGGAACCTGGCTGCATACAAGCCTTATACACATTGCGTTTTGGTGGTGGCAATGGGAGGTGTCACTTCATTGCTTTAATGCTAATCGCATTAACATAGACGTGCATCATGAGATAGGTTCTGCCGAAATTACTTTATCCAGTGCCTCTTTCCGTTTTTCCAATATGACTTTGGTCAAGTAGTGATTGTATCCTTAAAAGAAAGAATAAACAGATTAATACTGCCTATATTGCCTTTTGTGCTGTTTTTTAGGTTTTTGTTCATAGTGACACAGAGAGACTCGTTCCCTGATAGTCAAGACTAAGCTAGCTCCCCTTGTCAAGCTGTAGCACAGCAGTCTTGTTTTCCTGCTTGGAAACCTAGGTTACGCATGCTAAGTTGCAGCACTATTTTTTTTTTTTAATATCCAAGCTAGCTTTGCAAGCCCTCCCAGACTTTGCCGATTGTGACTGCTGCTTACTTGAATAGCTCAACACAGCACACGTGTAACAAGTCAGCATATACGTGTAGCCATCTGTACTGCCCTACAGATGTGCCTCTCACTGGCTCAGTTCTCTGCAGAATTAGGCAATGAAACAAAAGCCACTTAATTATCCTCATTGCAAGAAAAACATACTTTCAAGCGTATCAGTTCTTTAGTTGACCTAAAAAATTTATTTGGCTCTTTCTCCCAATTCCCTGATCAGAGGAGTATTTGGCCTCAATCGCATACATACTTCTCTCCTGCCAATGCCTACTAGCTCTTTCAGGCATGTTTTCACATGAGAGCATGTGTACAAAAGTTTAGGTCCTGTGGTCAATGGCGTAGCGCTGTGTCATGCTTCTCTGCTGAGGAGAATCGGCTATGCTTTAATCCTCGGTGGTGTGTTTGGTGCATGAAAAATTAAAGATTACTAAAAAAAAATGCACAGCTTGTTGCTATGTTTTATTATGGAGGTACAGCAATGGATGTTTGCATTAGTCGTTTAGGTGTTCTGCAAACACAGGCAATGACAAATTTATTTAGTTCATTTTAAATGCTGCAGTCTCCATGTTATGTGAATTACTATTTGAATAAATACCTAGAGGACAGCTGAAGTGGTGCTGGCAACAAACAGTTCAGGCAAAAGAAAATGCGCATACGAGTAGAACATAATTGATTGGAGGTAAAACCACAACAGTACAGTGTAATAGCAAAAGTCACTTGCTACACTGGCTGCAGCTGAGAAATAGTTCATTTGTGAAATTTAGAAAACCTTGGGGATGGTTTTCAACAAAAGTACTACTTTAGCCAGTACGCTGACTATACAAGGCTAAATCCTAACATTGCAGAAGATAACTGAAATGGCTGGTCAGTTATAAAACGGCACTTAATATTACAGCTTCTATTAATATGTGTTAGTTCTTATTGGTGTTTTTTTAATGTAGCGAAGGCATAAGTGAATACAAAGCAAAGTTAAATTGTGAGAGAAACCTGCAAAAACAGTGAAGTGTGCAAAAAGCGGCTTTACTATGTTATTGTAAGTAACAGTGTTTCAATACTTTTCTTTTTTAAAGCTAAATCCGTGACTACATTCAAGTTCGTCTTACTGTATTTGCCATTTTCAACTTAGTTTTGTGAAATGCTTTATCACTAGGTGAGATTCTGGCAACTATTGACAAAAGCTGTCAAGATTATAAGCCCTGCCTGAAAGCAGGTGCAGCCTTTATTCTTGTGAAGGTGAGACCGTCTCTTTTATTGCCCAACATGGTAGTTGCCAAGCATGCAAGTGCTATGATGAAATCGCTTTCAGGAAGACTTAAACAACATTAAAAATTGGTGTTAACGTTGGTTAATGGTCCTCAACCCTACTGAATGTAAAGCAGTGTTGTTCTCTCGCCAATGTAAACCCTTGGTATTTCAATATGAAATTGCTAACCACCAAGTTGAGACTAACTAATTATAAGTGCCTGGGTGTTACCATTTCAAATGATCTCGACTGGTATGTACATGTGACTAACATGATCTCATCAGCTAACAAATCACTTCGGTTCTTACGACATCACTTAAAGAACGCTCCACAGCGTGTGAAACTATTAGCTTATAAGACACTAATACAACCCAAACTAGAATATGCACCAGCCATTTGGAGCCATCGCCAGAATTTCCTCATCAGCGCCCTTGAGGCTTTTCAGAATCGTGCCATCTGGTTCATTCACTCCGCTTTTCATACGATATCAGCGTAACTTCGTTAAGAGCATAATCTGGCACACAAACCTTTTCCTATCGCTGTCTAATTGCCAGCTTATCATTATTTCATAAATTTTACCATAGTGTACTTAATTGTGCACCATATATCTTGCCACCATCACGCATATCCCATTGCCTAGGACATTCCTTAAACGTAGCTTGTCTACACACGCGTACTATCACTTTTGCATATTCCTTTTTCCCTCGAACAGCCAAAGATGAACGGCCTTGTGCACAGCATCGTTTCTATGCCCAGCTCATCTTGCCTTCATAGGAGCACTTATCTCGCATTACGCCTAATAACAGTGTTCCTTTGATATTCTTTGTATTTCATATTCTTTGTAACCCACCCATTATGTAATACCCCCAGATGGGGTCTTTAAGGAAATAAAGTGATAGTGAAATAGCCAAGCAATGAAAGAAATATCTTTGTTTGTTCTTTAGTGGTTTGCCTAAATGTAAACAGTGATCAAGAAGTATAAAAATATGTGAAGGATGTCGTAATAGTGCAGCCACAGAGCTATGGGATTAATTTAATAGCAGGATACCCGCTCTTTTTCTCGTTGCTTCTTTTCTTGCACTTTCACTCTTGTAGAAATGCCATAAAGCATACTTTGTGTTTTATCATTTCAAAAAAGCGTAGTGCGGACGAGTGGATCTTTATGCATGAATTGCTTTTTTACACGTGGATGTCATAGAAAGCAGTGCACATGAATTTTATTTGTGCCTCAAGGCTGAAATTAACATTGGCACCAGTCATACCCAAATGCTACAGACCACAACAATTCAATATTGTAATGCAGCTCATTCTTTCTTTTCCATAGGCAAGTGTTTACGTCAATGACCATGGCCAGCATTGTCTTGTCCTCACAAAGCAGAACATTGTACAAATCTACAGCTGTGCTGAAGATGGCACCTCTGATGTGAGCAGAATCGATGTAAATCCCATGACATTGCAAGACTTGGAAGGCATCTGTGCTCAGCTGGAACGTGAAGCTCTCGAAGATGCTGCCAAACATGAGACTAGGGGTTCAGAGCACCAGAACTCTAGCTGGGGCTCTTGTGGATCCCCGCACCTAGAATCATGTGCCAGGAATTTTTCACCAATACCTCATGGTTCAAGGAATGGGAGAGCACAGTGGACTCAGGGCAAGGAAAGCGCAAGTCCAGGTCTCTTTTCTAACAAGGGAAATACTGATGCTCCATTGCAACCAAGGAATGTTGGCATAAATTCGGGGCGAACATGGGTTGCAGCGAGAGGCGCAGCTCGTACATCACACAGCCCCATAACAAGTGCAAGACCTGCATTAGCTCGGGGAGCAGGAACAAAGAGGCCCATTGCATGGTTAAAGGAGGATGTAATCGAGATTGATGGTCCGCTGACCTCACCATGCCTCCCAAAAGTTCCAGCGTACAAGCCACCAGTGAGGCCCTCGGCAGCAAGCTCTGGTCTCAAGCCATCATGTGACATGTCATCTGTTATCAGCTTGCTGAAGTCTTCTGCTGCAAGCGTGTCGCAGGTTGCATCACAGTCTGCTTTAAACAGTACAACTCCAACAAAGTGTGTGATGAATAATGGAACTAGTACATCAGTGAATGCTGCAGCTGGTGCAAATTCCTCAAATTTGTTGGTCCCAAATGATAATGACACAAGTGTGGAAGAACTTCAGTGGCTGGAAGGTATGTGTGATCATAATACAGACATGTTTCATTTTTATTATCATGATCGCTTGCACAGCCTTGCACATTTCTTTGCCCTGCAGATGCTTAACATTGTCATTTTGTCATATTTAGTCTGTTGTTTGGCATCAGACTAAATCAAACAGCATTTTGGGTACTGCTACCAGAATGAAACTCCTGTCAAATTAGGGTGTCAGTGAAAGCTCACTTTCTTTCATTTCTTCATTTATTTTGCTGTTTATTTCTGTTTATTAGTTTATTCATTTATATTATTTCATTTGCCCAAAGAGCATCTACAGTAAAGTTAGGTTACCAGCCATGAAAAGATGAGAACACTGAACTGGCTACTTCATAGGTTGCCTTCCTCATTTTATGCCACTTTTAAATTTTTTTTTAACTATAGCTCCGTTTTGCTAGATGTTCAGCTGTTACAGCATTAAACCAAATGAATTTAAGGAACACTTGTGACAACATCCTGTGTTGTAACTTGTCCTGTTTACAGTAGGCTCATTTCAGATAAGCTTGTACAAAGCATGGCTGGTCAACTCTTTTATCTACTTAATAGTTTTTATGTCATTGCTTAAAAATCGAGGTTGAGAGATCTGGTCTGAAAGGTCCATGCAGCGTCTGAAACTTTAGTCACCGTTCTGTATCCACGTGCTTGGTGACAGGGCCAAGGCGAAGTCCGAATAGTCATGGAGGTCCGAAAAATCCGTCAGCAACTGTATTTCCTCAAAATGGAAGATCTAATACATTGCAAAAATGCACACAAAATAAAAAAAAAAGTTAAGGAAAAATTGCAGCTGGAAGTTTGCTGTTAATTTTATGGCTTAAGGGGGTTACAATTAAAGTTCCTTCTCAGTTAACCTTTCAGGCAATCAGGCAGTGAAACAGTGCATGAAGACTAATGCACATTTCCTGTTTTATGTTTGTTTAATGTATTTTCAGATGACGCTGATGACATCTTTCAGACCATCGATGATGTGTGCCTTGTTTAAGCAAGAAAACGAGCCTTACTTCCAAGGAGTGTTTGTAAGAGAGTGCTAATTGTTTCAAAAAAAATTTATTGCCATTATGCCAATCTTGTCTGGTCATTCTTACCATCTGGAGATTACGTGTAGGCCAACTCATTTTTGCAACTTCCTGAAAGGTGAGCTTTAGCACACTTGCTCATGGTAGTCCCATTTATGTTATTTCCTCTAACTTGCACTGGGAGTTTACAAGTACATTGCCTGGAGAGCATACTGTAAGTGACTGTGTTGGTAGACATGCACAAATTTTGGATGCACTTGATGTTTCTAATACTGATGCCAAGCTGTGTTTAGTTTACATGTTCTACAGTGCTTGATGCTGGGCTAGTTGGTTGTAGCACTACAGACAAAGCGATTTCAAGAAAGTGCAGTGAAATAGAGTATGTGCTGTATAAAGCTAGCAGCTGTCCTCTCATTTTTTTCTCTATTGTATGAACAACATTGATAACATTGTTTACTAGGTCACATCTCTTGGAGCAAATGTACTTGCACTGCACACTTGTTGCTGCTCCTGCTCTCATAAGTGATATGGGTACCATGCCAAACGTTCAATCCAAATGCATGCAGAGCCCAGATAAACTCTGCTGTAAAGCCCTAAAGTTATAGTAGTACAATACTGTAGCAGGGAATTGTCGCTAACCCACCGTGGTGGCGTAGCGGCTATGGCATTTCACTGCTAAGCACGAGGTCACGAGATCAGATCCAAGCTGCCACTGCTGCATTTCAATGAGGGCAAAATGCAATAAAGCCTGTGTGCCGGGCTAAATTCCCCAAGTAGTCAAAATTAATCGAGAGTACCCCACTACAGCATGCCTCATAATTAGATCGTCGTTTTGACATGTAAAATCTCTGAATGTTTCAGTGTTGCTAGCCAGTGAATGTGTGCAGAAGAAAGTATTGTGCGCTGGTAGCAGCAAGATGGACCGAGGCACGGAAGCCAGTTGTCGGCACTGGGCACTGAGGTAGAGTAGGTGCATAGCAAAAACTGAATTTCACCACTTTGAGCATAAGACCCAGAAAGCAGACAGATAAAATGATCTGGCTACTTTCAAAGAGCACAATGGCAATGGCAGGAGGCTGACTGGAAGGTAAGCAAGCTTCAGGTAGAAGCAATGTCTCATTAAGGGTGCCAGCAAATGAAGAAAAAGTGTTTGTCGAAAGGCGACAACAACACAAGTAGGAGGGTCGAGATTGCGTGCACTGTAGTGAAGCTATGTAGTTCTTAGAGCAACTCCAGTTGTATGGCGTTCCCAGCTGCAGCTTCAGCATTGCCATAGTATCCCTGAAACACGAGTGATGGCCTCTTCCACCACGCTTGTAGTAAATAGTTGGCACCATAGCGGATAGTGTAGCACTATGCGTATCACGAATGATGTCATGAGTCACGGTGTTTGTGCTATGCCATATTTATTTATTTGTTTATTTATTTATTTATTTATTTATTTATTTATCTAAATATACCTTACAGGCCCCTAGAGGCATGTGTAAGGGGGAAGAGTTCACTCATAGATTATAATATACAATAATTAGAATACATATGTGAATACATATACAATAAGAAATGCATTAACATACAGTAATGTGGTGTCAAAATTGTACAATGGACAAACCAAATACTTTCAAACACGAGAGGTCACTGAACAAGAAACTTTCACAAAGTAAAATATAATCAATAGAATTACAGAGCGAGCGGGAAATATTTGGCTATAACAAAACAGTATTTAAGGGATAGTATCATTTTAAGAACAAAAGGCAAGAAAATATAACACGTTAGGTTATGTAGAGTTTGAAAAATGCATTGTTAGAAGACGGTGGAAATTTTCTTGGTCACTCTCGTAAGCGATGGAGTTAGGAAGATCGTTCCAAAGGTGAATGGCTCTTGGAAGAGCGTAGTAGTTAAATTAATTAGTTTTTCTGTAGATGCGCATGAAATTGAACTGATTGCACAACCGGTGTGATATGTAATGGGTGCAGTGTTGCCCTTAGAGTGGGAGTACAGCCAGTCTGCACTGTAATGTGTTCTAATGCATGCCTTTATGTGCGGCACAGCACCTGCTGTGGTTGCTTAGTGGCTATGGTGCTAGGCTGCTAAGCACGAGGTCACGGGATCGAATCCCAGCAACGGCAGCCGCATTTCAATAGGGGCGAAATGCGAAAACACTCGTGTACTTGGATTTAGGTGCATGGTAGAGAACCGCAGGTGGTCAAATTTTCCGTCGTCGCCCACTACGACGTGCCTCATAATTAGATAGTGGTTTGGCATGTAAAACCCCATAATTTTTTTATGTGCAGCACGGTGTTGGGACAGTTCCTCTCGCATACTGACTGAGGCCAATTCTTCCTTGCAGCTGTAGTTCAAGTGATAGTCGAGACATGTAACATGGTTGGCTGACAAGCTAGTAAGCCTTTTGCAATTACTTGGCAATTCTACTGCAAGGAAATGCATGGGAGCAGCAGACTGTGCAGAGAATGTCAGCGTGACTCACAATTATTTATAGGTGCTGATAAAAACAGTCCAAACAGTTTGGCATTATGCCGTAGTACATGCACACCTGCCTCTGAGCCTTCATGAAGCAAAACAGCAAGAACTCGCCTACTTTTGAGGGCCCTTTACTTGCCTTGCACAGTGCATTCAACTCCAGACTGCTTGCTTAAGTGCCCATGCTATATGTACTTTTTTCCCTCATACTCCAAACACTTTTCTGGACGTATCTAATCCTCAGCAAATGAAATGACAGTGCAAGTGCTCGACCTTGAGTACATTGCAGCACCATAAGCTTATGTTCTGCTGGGGCTAGTAGGAGATGTGTTAATGCCTGATGTGCTACCGTTTTATTGCGACTGTGCAGTTTGCACACTATTCAAACGTCTTGGCCTAAACTATCTGCAAATGAAAATTTTTTTCTGGCGCATCAAATGCATGTAAAATGTCCTGATGAATGCTAGCTTTACCCAGTAGACGAATCAGCACAGCCTCTGTGGCGACAATGTGCTTTCGTTAATAGATGATGATAGCCTAGGGAAATAACATGCATTTATGATGCAATTTTTTAAGGGGCCCTGAATCACTTTTTATCGAAGGCAATAAATGCATTTGAAGTTAAATTAGTTTATTTCAGAAATACTTTCCTGCAAAAAAAGTTCAATGCATTAGTACAAGCAGAGTTATTGGCAGTCAAACCTACTGTTTACGGCACTTCCGTTCCCTCTACAATGATTTGCACTGTGAAGGCTACGGCAGAGCAAGGTGTGTCTACAACGCTCTGCCTACAGAATGTCACCATGGTGCACAGTTCAAATTTGATTTTGGCTGTTCGCATAGAAACCACTGTTTCCGATTTCGGCGCCTACAACGTGCCAAATGCAGTTGTCCTCACCGAGCTGCAGTGTGCTCAGCCAGTGGACTCGTCGCAGCACCCCGCAGCAGCCGTGGTATCTATGCTATGTAGTAGACCACGGCTACATGCAACTGCAGCGTTTGCTTTGTGCACGACCGGGTTTGAGTACGCACTCGTGCTCATGTGCTCCTGTCCGGCAGTGCTACGTGGTGCGGACTGGCTTTGTCCTGCACCAGCTTAACCGACGGATAGTAGCCACATCCAACTTGAACATTTTGAAGCGCTATCAATAGCTCATTGCCAAGACGTCCAACCAGGAGCGGCCAGGTCGGCCATCACACTAATAAGCAGGATAGCCAAAGTTTAATTCCTAAATGGGCTGCTGTAGCCAAGCATGAGCAGACCATAGTTTGCTTCTTCCTGAAGTACGTAATTATTATTGAAATTCGAAAGCATATTTTCACTTCAGCCTGTTTAATTATTAAACTGCATCAATAAATATGCACAGTAGCAATAGGAAGAAGCACACTAATCCAAACACCCTTCTTGACTGATGTCAGCCAGTAGCAGCCGCGTATGGGAATCTGCTATATTACAAAATAATGTGTCCAAAAAAGAGTGAATACAAGGCTCCTGTTGAAAAGAAAGCATCTGAGAGAAAGGTGACCTCGAGCTCCGCTTGTGAAATCCATGTGCTGTGCACAACTGCAAAATCTGGCCGAGATGTTCACAGCAGCGTATGCCATCTGCAGATAGTTTTTTCCACCAAGTCTGAGGGGTGGTTCAGGGCCCCTTTTGCGAGCAAGGCAGGCACATGTTTAAGCTGGTGGTGGTATAAATGTAACTTCGTGGCTGGTCGTCCCCCTGCATTCATCGCTTGAGGATTCCGTGTTACCAGCAGTTATTGAGCTCATCTGCACATCGTTGCCCTGTAAAGAACAAATAATAAATATAAGCTCCTTTTTTCCTGTGGTCTGGTCTATCTCCAAATTAAAAAAAAAATAAGAACTTAAGAATTAACTTCAGAAGCAGTGTGTGATGAGGTGTGGCCTCTCTTTTTCTTTCTTTTGCCTCACTGGAATAGCGAAACAAAGTCAGGCAAGAGAAAACTACTACTCCATCCCGTGCCTGGAGTAATCGCAAAGCATGCATCATAAAAACCATACATGAATACTGCAGCTTCTTAGGGCCAATATTTTGACTCGGCAGCCCTAATTACGGGATTGAAAAAGATACTGTGGGGAGCTTTGGAACATAGTAGCCTGTGTGCACAGATATAAGTCAGTTCTCACATCCATATTCACATTCTTTGACTAACGCATCCCTACAGTTTGGCACGACTTGAGTGTACTGGCGTGATGTCAATGTTTACACCAGGGAGTCAAGACGAGCAAGTCGTGGCAGACAACAGGTCAGCGCTGGGTCACCATGGAGACATGTCTTGAATGAAGCATTTCAAGAATGCGTGGCTGCGTTTCGAAAGGACTGCATGAACCTTGAAGTAAAGCAAACTATGCTGTAGGATATGCAGCATCTTTTAATAAGTAGTGTGGGGATGCATGACTCTCGCGCATCCTCTGATGTTTTCCCTGCGTGGCTCCCGTCTCCTATAATCCAGCTTTGCTGCATGACTTAATGGCAGCACTTTGTGCGGTTGCATAATAGCACGAGAGATGGCGCAAGTGTTGCACTGCCAATGCCACCTAACAGCGGGGTTGTATGGGCGCAAAAGGGAGAAGGCTGTTCAGGTGTTCTGTGGCTGTTCCTCTTGGCTCGGGGTCGACAAACGGCACGGACGTTCTGCGTGTGCGCCATTCCATGCTTATGCGAGACCATTTCGCAAGGCCTAGTAGCAGGACATCGGAATGGACATACACAATCATTCACTCACGCCACCAATCACATGACCGTACACGTGAACGACCAGGCATTGGTGTCCAGCATGAGGTGAACATATTCGCTCAATATCCAGTCTCGGCGAGTCGGACTTCCTAGATTTGTCATGCACCCATTGGCATGTTCTGTGGATAGCCAATCGGCTAACAGCCATTAGTGTATGAAAGGTGCAATAAATGCCCTTGTGATTGTTTTTACTAGTGTGTTGTCATTCCTTTGTCCCAAGAGCATGTTCGAGACCCGCACAATAGTCTGTTAATTCCACATAGGGGCTGGTTTGTATGAGCAACCACCACCGCCAGATAGACTTGTGGGACAATAAGCCTTCCTTCATGGGCTGCCCCCCCCCCCCCCCCCCCAGTACAGCACTGCCTGGATTATCTCAGAGTAATTCTGCTCTGAAGCACACCTTTCTGTGGATATTTGCAAAATTAAAAGCCTTCAGTGGTGATAGACGTGACATACTCAATATAAACATGCACTGTAAACTCATCATATAACTTAATTGGCAATCTAATCACTAATATATCACATAAGTGCTGTTATAAAGTAAAAAAGGATGAAGTGCTCTTTTGCACACTAATTTTCATTTTGTTCATTAAAACAAAACCTAAAAAGAGGCTGCATATTTGCTTTGTACAGTGACCTGCATTTTTATTTGGATTACTTTTAACTCTCGTTACAGCGCCTACAGAAATCAACCAATTTGATTGAGAGTTTTTCTCTGTGCTATTGTACATTTATGTTAAAATTATTCTGCTAGTGACATCATAGACCCTCTGAAATGATGACTGAACTTTAGCTATTTCTTGGATTTGACAGTTTCTCGCAGATTTGGGAGTCTGAAAAAAATAAAACTTCGTCTGGAGGTATCGTCAAGATTAGCCTCCAGTGCTCCTAGCACGTCTTCAATAAAAAAAAAAAAAAAAGAAATATGCTCTTTAGTCAGCTCAGAAAGAAAATTTTTAAATTGCAGCAGCAACGAAGACAGAAGCTTCTCTCAAGCTGCCATTTTTCCGATCATGCGTATAGGCTGTTTTAACAATGTCTCAAGAAACGGTAGACGCTCATGAGTTTGTGTTATCTTGATAATTGTGTTTGGCTAATATCAAGTGCACCTGTATTTTCACTCCCACGGGTTCCTTTTATCCATTAGCGTTTTGACAGCATATGCACAAATTATTACAAGCAATCCTTCCCGTCGTGTTGGGTTTACACACGCACAAGAGCATGCAGTCGATTGCAGACCAACCTTCGACTGGAGCTTGACTAGCAGCCTAAGCTCTCCCATTTGATAATGCCGCCTGTTCATGTGCCTTTATTCAATACTGTACAATAATGTGCAACATTCCGCATTACTGTAAAGCACTGTACAGGATCTGAACAATGCATGTGGAGCCTGCAGCATCAGTTGAACATGCACTAAACCACCTTGCTTGCCCAGGAAAGCTGGCCAAATGAAATAATCAAGCTTGAGGAGATGTCTGCATGCTTCCTGACCTGACAACCATCGTTTAGCAAGCCTAAAGAATGCAGTAAAATCGAACCAGTGCCTGCTGCAATGAGTAAAAACAGTTGCTCCCTGTACAATTGGAACTTGCCCCTTTTCACATTGGAATGCATTGTGTAACCATGCAAACGACAATGGACAAAGAAGGAAACACGCAGGACAAGCGCGGAACTTCAACTCAGATTTACTCCAGGAAAGCCGAACATTTATACATGTATCATGATCACACTTGATAATCATCGAACAACCATCACTCGACATTTGCATGCGGGTGTGAGTAGCACAAACTTCTATGTAAATAATTTAACTCTTTTTCACTCAGTGACACTGAAGAGCTGCTTGCGCAGCTGCCAGATTGCGTTTTTATACAGTAAGCTTCATGGATTTCTCGGCTCAGTTGTGACGCAAACATCTTCAAGACTTTCGTGTCGCGGAACCTAGGCATGCAATTACGACAGTGGCAACAATGGTCAGCGAGTTTGCCACCCCCCACCAATCCTTCTACTACTGCACGGTGCTCCTGCAGTCTGATGTTTAAAAACCGTCCCCTCTGCCCTATGTAGCTGTTGCCACAAGAGAGGGGTATCTGGTACACTACTCCCATTCTGCATGGAACAAACCTGTCAACATGCTTGATACTGCATTCATTTCTTTTCTGCCTTCCCTGCACCATGTTGCACATGCCCGCCAGTTTCTTGGGCACTGTAAAAACCACTGGGACTGCACATTTTTTAGCCACCTTTTTGAGGCGGTGATAGATTTGGTGGTAGTACGGGTACGGGGAGAGATTGGTAGTAGCAGTATGTTGTGTACCTGTAAAAAAAGTTGCTATACCCTTGTTTTTCAGCTCATTTAGAGGCTCTATATGAATTGCTTACAAAGCTTCCCTGTTCCCCTGGGAGGTCCAAAAGTGGCAGAGCTGTCTTATTTAAAATGTATTGGTTAATAAGGTGCTTTAAAAGTAATTACTGAACACTTATCTTCCAAATTTTATGTGTTATACCAGGCATATAGTTGCTTTTTCCCGGTCTCCTTGGCGAACTATTCAAGGCACGTTGTTTATTTTTGTTGTAGTAGTGAGCATGTTGTGAGATGCAAACATTAAATGTATAATCTGTGTAGGTTAATGAGAGTCTTCTGTAGAAAGTTATTCAAGCATTGTCATACTGCCATTATCTGCAATGTTTCCCAGAGTCCTAGAACAGCTCTACAAGACACCAACGTCAAATTCTGCGAAAATAGCGGAATGTTTTACAGCTTGGCTAACGTTAGCTGGAGATGTTAGCTTGGCATGCTACTCCAGATGCTGGGTGATAATTATGGTATACATGGTTATCACATAAACACACAAACAGCACGTACAGTCACACAGGCACACATACACAATAAAGCTATCACAAACTTTCGTTATGGGCTTTGGACCACAGAAACATAAGCAGCATTTTTGTGGCACGTAATATGCTGGTAGTGCTTTGCCATGGGCCCAGAATGTGTCACAGCTCCAAGCTCAAGTCGTGCTGCAAGTGTAGGGCCACCTTCAATGTCTGACCCTTTGGCAATTAGCGGCAGCAGTCGCACAGAAGATGTTGCAAGTCTTCAGGAGATTTCACACAGAGCACATTGCCGAGTCTCTCCATTTGTTTTTGCATTTAAAGTATTTTTTATGGGCCACATTAAGTTAGTTGCAATGAAGGTATGCTTGATCTTGCCTATTGAGACCTTGTGCTCTACAAAAGTCAGAAAATGGATATATTTTATAGAGGAGAAAACTGACTGGAGGAGAAAACTTATAGGAGAAATGTACTGATGGCTTGCATGACACCAGAGGGATCGCTGCAAACACCAGGTGAATGTAGATACCAGAGTCGCCACATTTTCTCGAGAGCGGTACATAAAAGGATTTCCGTCAAAGTGTTGTGTGCAGCTCTAGCAGCGCACTCAGCCTGGATGTTGCCTTGTACACTGCAGTGGGCAGGTAATCACTGCAACAAAACATTGTGGTGCACTTCAGAGGCTTTGATACACAAGCACCTGATATCCACTACGAATTGTTCCTGCATGCATGGCGACTTCGAGACTGCTGTGCTGTACTTGAGTTGGACGAGAAGGCCCAAAACTCTGCTCTCTAATCTACACTGTAAGCAAAAGTTGCTCACAGTGCAGCTAGTTCAGTGGCTGTAGCTGAAGTGCAGTGACTGAGAGGCAGAAATGGGAATACTCGCAAACGCAGCAGGTGTAACAGAGCATCTGTATAAATCTGATAGTGAGCTCTGTAGCTGGCATTAATGTGCTGACAAGCAAATTATATTGGCACTGTTCCAGTAGTATTTTTCTCACTCTTGTTCTAGACTCTGGTGCGATAGTTGGCCATGAAGTAAGTTACCATGGTGGCTCCGTCGGCATGGAAGGGCTCTGATAATTCTCCAATAGCAAGCTCCATACCTCGGGACTGCCACCTGAAGCAAGCGGATGACCAACATTAGCTGGGATACCCTATATAGCAATAAACGCCAGTGGTGCATGTATGCAGATGTATGTTGATTTGTGTATATTGTGTATATCGCAAATCATTTTTGTCATAGTTTTATAGGAATTGCCTTTAGTTTGCCCTTTATCCCCACTATCTGCAATGCGTATATAAATACGTCACCCTATTCTGTGTTGTTTTTCACGGGGAAAGAAAATGGAAATTAATGGACTTACATTAGAAACCTTATTCTGTACTGTGCCATTGAATTTCCGGAAGATGAGTTCTTTCACTCGCTTCTGCTTCGTGCCAGTTGTCAGTGGTGTCACTGACGATCTGTTGCTCACGCCAAGTTGTGCCTGTAAAATGTCCATAGTGTCTGTGATGTAGTGCCAACATCTTTACCACACGTACCTTTCTCTAATGTACCCTGTCATTCCTTCTGCATCTTATATTTCCTTCTAACTATATGGCAGTGTTTTATGTTTTAATATTCAAAGCATTCTCTGCTATGGAATAATACTACCCATGCTACCTCCTATGCTTAATGCATCCCAATAAGCCTGGAAGATATATTAATGCAAATAAATAAATGGATACTTAAAGTAAACAAGAATATCTTCTATAACTAGACTCTTGTAAAGAAAAGCTTCTTACTGCATTCGCATAATCAATAAAATACAGGGTGTTACAGCTAACTTGTGCCTAGCTTTAAAAATTCCACGTATGAGTTACAACAACACAACCAATATATTGTTGTTCACTTTCCTCTTGAGGATACGAAAGTATTTTTTACTATGAGCTTGAGTCATTCATCAATTTCAGTGCACGTCATCCATAGAATGCCCCCATTTTCTCCAAATATGAAATTGCTGCCCTCTTGGGTCCGCCCAGGACAGCTTGTAAACTTTGCAAGCATTTCATATAATGCCACTTAACAGGTTGAAGACAAGGGTTCATCAATTTTAATTTAGCCTCTAATTAAACATACATTCCAAATTTTTCCGCATATCATCACAAACATTTTACAAATTTCCTCAAAATATAAACTTTGTGAGTCATAGGCGGAGAGTTTTCATTTATCCAGGGGGGCCGACCAGTTTTCCGAACCCAATGTATATACATATATATATCTTGTACTTGAAGAAACTTCGTGTAACGTCGAGGAATTGAGTGCTGAAGTGACGGCGTTATACGAGTATATACAAGACCTCATAGTAGGAAACAGTTCAATTTCACAGCCTGAGTCCTCTTGGTGGTGTAATCTTCTTTCGTGTAACTATCGGATACTTGGCTATCATTAGTACTGCTTTGCCTTTCCGGCAAAACTGCAGCCTCTCTCCCTCTTTTTTTCTTTTTCTGCTAGTCCGAGTATAAGCACTGCTGCACATGACTGCTGTTGATTCTGATTTCGAATGAATCCGGCTTGGCCTCATTTTGGTTACTGAGTGTATTATACAGTTTTCCCCAACTATCATGCACCAAACTAGTACGCAATTAGTAAGCCGCTGAAAATACTGAAGTTGGATGTCCCTTAGCTGTGCCTTCAAATGCCTCATTGACACTTTGATAATTAGGATAGTACATCTCGAGTTAGGTAATTACAATTACGTAAATAAATCTCAGTAACGAAAAAATTACTGGCAGCTACTCCACTGTACTGTATACAATATGCACTAGGTTTTCTTCGAGTAGCGCATTGCTCTTTTCTTCAAATCTTGGTGTAAGATAATTAATTGGGACACAATGTATATATTTATAACTTTTGCATGCAACTGGCAATGTTTCCACCCCTAATAAATGTTGTAAATTATTTGAAATGTTTTTTTTTTCATGAGTCGTTAGCATTGCTTACTGGAAAGAGAAGCAATACTGAAACACAATATTCACGTGCATTTCACATGCCATTGACAAAACGTGCTGCCAAAGGGGTAATAAAAGTCTAAGCTTTTTCATGGTCAAAAAAGCATGCAAAGCAGTTTGAAGCATGGTGAACATACAGCAACATATTCATTCTCTAGGCATAGGCTATCCATACCTTTAGAAGTAATTCTTAAATGGCTACCTCCAACTCTTTCAAAATATAATAAACTTTGTCCTGTGTGTATATTTAAATATATTTTACATGTGCATGGTGTTTACAGTGAAAATATAAAACAATTTTGAAGTGAGAAAGTATGGATGAGGCAGCCTCCGCTAGTGCTTCTAATGCATGTGTCCTCTTGTTGTCTGGATTTGCAGAGATAAAGCGAAAGTATGAAGTAAAACCCGCGCGGGTCCGCGCCAACAATGATGCAGAAGGCTATTAGCCCCAGTAAAATTTCAGTTGAAAAGATACCTCAAATGATGTGGATGACAAAGCTCTAGTAATGGCACCTTAGGTGTCTGTGTGTGGGCGGGGGGCGGGGCTTCATCATTGCCCGGGTGGGTGGGAGGGCTGAGCCCCCCCTCCTCCACCTCCACCTCCAGAAAACTCCAGAGGAGGCTCGGGCCCCGGAGCCCACCCGTAGTCGGTGCCTATGTTATGAGTAATCTACATTTTCGTAAAACTGTGAAAAGAGGCATATAAATTTTTTTAGTGCTTCTAGGTGCACTAACAGCTTTACTATTAAATAACTTCAAGTTGCTCAAAAGGACAACAAACAATGCAAAATTTATTGCATTTTAGTAGTGCACATGTAGTTAATTGAAACATCCTCTATACTGTTGCTGTCTTCCTCAGCGCATTATGTAAGAACTTCTTTTCTGTGTGTGTGTATAACGCCTCATGTTAAAATTCGGATTTTCAAAGAACGTGCTGTCACATTCCCAATGGGGCAATTATCACAACAAAATCTTGACCCCAAATTGAAGTTTGAATCTTCCAATGAATTCTTTTAGTATAGTTAGTAATTAAACGACTGCTAATCATACACATCGCCGCTTCATGCCCTCGCGACTTAGTACACCTTTCTTGCAGGGTGACGGAAGGAAATGTTCTTTTTTTAGTTTCGTCCCACCGAAAAAGTTACGTTCCGGTTCTGCTTCGGAACAGAAAAAAATTCAACGACGATTACGATACTCCCTAATGCGAAATTTGAGCTTCGCTGGCGCGGACACTGCCCCATGTGGCATGTTCCTAACGGAGTGAAGTGTGGCGTGTCTGCCTCGCTAACCGGGAGATCGCGAGGCAGTGCGTGGGTGACGCGTGGGTGCGATTCACTGCAGCCGCCGGAGACGGACCTCCGCTGATGCAGCGTTTTGTTTCCATACAGACGACGCGCGTTACTCTGGCGCCATGTCGTCTCCGCACAGCCCGTCTTGCGCGGCACTACGCGTTTCGTCTCGCGCTTTCGTTCCACTAACGACGAGAGCGGTCCTTCGCGAAGGGGATGCCGTGCCACCAATGTCAGCGGCGACACCCAAGGGGGCGTCACAATAGAGCCTTTCTCGTAGCCGCTCGCCATCGCCCCTTGCAGGAGCAGTGATGCACGTCACACAAGTTTGTACCGTGGACGAGCGCAGCCCTCCACACCTCACGGCACCCTGGCTCCCCCTCGGAAGCGCAGGCGAGGTCGCGACTGCGGAGGCCTAGGCCGCCGGCAACTCAGCGCACGCCTTCTCCCCATCCGCTCCGCTTTCCGCCTCCACTTACCCTACTCCTACGCTATCGCCTTTCTTTCATCTCCCATTGTGCTTCGCGTTCGCTTTCATTCTTCGCGGCGCTCGTTCGCTCGGCTACGGTGACGCTCGCCGCCGGAACGGGCGCCTAAAAGAGCTTCATATAGATTTTGGTTCGCATGCAAAAATTTTCGAACAAAAATGCCTCGAGCATTAGCTCAAAGGCAGCAAATCATCGAGTGTACTTGCGGAAATGCGAGACCGCTGTTCCAATAAAACGTACTTGAACGAACATAAACGAACAATTAAACATCGGTAACAAAGCATTGTACACGTTGACGACGAAACGATAAGCTGTTAAGCTTAAGCACGCAAGTCCTGGGTTTTGCTGCGATGGCTATCTGCTAGTGCGGCGAGCGGCATGTTTATTAGATCAGTGGAGCGCTCGACCGCGGCTCACACTATCACTGCCTGAGGTACGCACTTATGCGGTCCCCTGACATACGCGCTAGTGCTGACGTGCCTGACGCCGTTGTTTCGGATGGCCAACTTTCTCCTTGAACCGAACAGCAATAAAAAATATTTCAGTTTCACTCTGAAACAGACAGACAACGGATCAACACTATATACGATATATACAGCCCTGCAGTATGGAAAAACATATAAGTGGGCCAAACTGGCCGATGGCTTAACACTAGGCTGTAAGAGCATTCCAATTCCACAAAAGGGATTGCACACGCACATATTGCAATGTACGTAAGAGACTGCAACTCCCAAGATAAATGCGCACCCAAGTTTGATAATACTACAGTCCTTTACAGGCACAAAGATCGACTAACAATAGAAGTTGTGAGGCTCACGAGATAAAGAAAAAAGGGGCAGGATATGTCAGTCATGCTTCTATAGCGCTCCATGACACTCAAATGTCTTTTCTAGATACGACCTGACACGCGGAAATTTTTGGTGAGCTAAAATTGTTCATTAGTCATTTCTTTTTTCTTTTTGTCTTTTTTTCGTTTGTTTGTTTATTTTTGTTTTATGCCGTTTGGTGACGCTTGATGACATAGGACGTGTCTGTTTTATATAATCTCTAAAAAAATTGCGCAGTGTCCTGTCTTTTCTTGTGCCATTAGCTTGTGTCCCAGCAGTGCGTGCTCTGAATTTAGCAATGCTTCCATACCAACTCGCCCATCACTTTTGATCAATTTAATTTGAGCGTGATCGAGGTCACGTACGTGTACTGGGATGGTACATAAAACGTTCGTTTTAAACAATGATCGCTCTAAACGTGTGTCATTTCACAAAGGCAACCTAAATAAGCATATATACTGATGTGACTATATATATATTGCATGCAGGTGCCCATTCTAAGATGTTCACTGGACATCCGTTCGCTGAAGTCCATGGGACATCCACATGAGTTCCTTTTTTGGACTTGGGACTTTAGTATTTACTTGTGATGTCCTTAGGACGTTTCGTGTTGTCTGGGTAAGCTAGCACCACTTGCGAGATATGCAACTTCAACATGTGCTATGCACTACATTGACTTTCCAGTTAAGTTTTCAAAAGCATCCCTCTAACAGTTCGGGAAGACCTTAAGTGGAACGCCGAGGCATATTTTAGCAGATTTTGGGCATAGATATCTCGAAAGTGGTGCTAGTATTTTTATTTCTGCTAAGCAGGCATGACTTCACTACTCTTCTGCTTCAATTTCGCAGTGACAACATATGCCATAACGTGACCAATTAAAATTTTGGTTATCAAGTGTTAGGTAATTAGGGGAATTATCGTAAAACTTTTTCTTGCTGCTAATGTTCGCCTAGCCGCGTAGCCTTGCGCGAAAACGGCATGTGCCTATATCATCATCATCATCCTATTATGTCAACTGCAAGATGAAGGCCTCTCCCAGCGATCTCCAAATACCCCTGTCTGGCGCTAGCTGATTCCAACTTGCGCCTGGAAATTCGCTAATTTCATCACTGCACCTAATTTTATGAAATCCTCGACTGGGCGTTTCCATTCCCTTGGCACCCATTCCGTAACTTTAATGGTCCACTGGTAATCTGCCCTACGCATTACATAGCTTGCCCGGCTCCGTCTTTTTCCTCTTAATGTCAACTAGGATATCGGCTATCCCCTTTTGCTCTCTGATCCGCACCGCTCTCTTCCATTTTCTTAACATTATGCCCAACATGTTTAGTTCCATCCTTCGTTGCGCGGTCCTTGTTCTCGAGCTTCTTTGTTAACCTTCAAGTTTCTGCTGCATATCTTATCGCCGCTGGAACCCAATGACTGTGCACTTTTCAACGTCAGTGACAAGCTCCCTGTCAGGATTTGGTAATGCCTGCCCTACGCATTCCAACCCATTTTAATTTTGTTAATTTCATTCTCATGATCGGGGCCCCCTGTGAGTAATTGACGCTTAGAACGACAGGAAGCTGAGCTAGTTGGTAAGGATTCATTATGCAAAAAAGAGGTGAGGCGTGCAGACAGGACACAAGAGTAGTCCACTTCTCTACTCTTGTGTCCTGTCTGCACGCGTCACCTCTTTTTTGCATAATGAGTAACTGACCTAGATAAACATACCCCTGCACAGGCTTACTGGCAGTCATGAATTCGTGTTTCCTTGCCTAGATATGACACTTTACTTTAAAATAAAGGGTTCTGCATTAAGAACACCTGGAAAAAGCTCCACTTCGCATAAACGAACATGATATTTACATCTGCAATGCTACAGTGAAAAAAAAAAATTCTTACGTGACTCTTAGATCAATGAGTGCTTCCCTTCTAGGTGCAAGGTCTGTATTGCAACCTGGCATCAAGATTGTTTAATTCCTTGTCACCTTTTTATTGCTTTTATCATTTATTATACTTCCAGTGTGTTCGGAATGCAAAACTTCTGAAAAGGTAGCAAGGCCAGTTAGGGAGGAATTTTTCAGCCATGTTCACCGCCATCGTCCATGCGCTTGGCTCGACAGGTTGGAGCCAGCTGGTGCGGAGCAGTAGCATATCTTCGCAGCAAATCGTTAAACAACCTGATAATGGCGCCATCATGTGATTGCAACATGCTCCTTGAATTCTCCGCAACGTGCTCCTTGAATTCACGTTCCGTATTCGACGTTTTGTACAAAAATATTGGAATATTTGGGACAATATGTTATATCCGAGAGACTGTAAGCTAAGTTAAACACATTGGTACATACTGATGTCTATGCATTAAACCACTAGTTACTGCTGGGCTAGTTGGTTCATACTATTTCCTCTCAGATCGCTTCTTCGCATGGTTTTGAGTCTTTTCTACCGTGAGAACTATATTCTAATGAAGTCCACTGCATATGGTTTCGTTAACCGCTTGCCAGCAGACTATGGCGTTCTCACCAGGTTATGATGGGACGAATCCGGGACAATTGGTTCCACGAAGAATGGGCCACCGTCGGGCGAAATCTGATGAAAAGTGCAAATATCACATAGTCGCATGGGTAGAAAAGAATGAATACTTCGTCCACATTTCTATGTGATATAAAGACTGTGCGGACAGAATTCATGACAGAAACTCTGTTTGGAAAAAAGTTATGTCGCTATACGTTGTTTTCCTTTTCTCCTTATTGTTAATCTTACTTTCACTGTGGTATAAGGCATGTAGGGTGCATTCGAAAAGGCGTGTTAGTCAGTGGGAGACCTATTTGACTAGGCAGAACGCAGCAAGTCATAGGGAAAGGGGCAGTCATTAAGTATGTACGAATATCAGTTCTGATTTCTTGTAGGACAGTTCAAATTAAGCCAATATCCTAAAATATTTGCACTGTAAGTAGTCGTATAGATTTATGCGCTGCGTGCTATAGCATAAATTTCGAAAGCTACATTAGTGTCTGTTAGACATCAGTGATTTTCAGGCAACAACATAGCAAGTCAGCCAGAAACTTACAGCACTGCTCACCGAAGGCGACTTGACATTTCGCTCTGTGCCCCGTCTAGAGGAACATTTGCAGGTGATCCTAATCAGGAGGCGCTCTTCGACCGGCTTGGACCATCGAACTGATATATTAGATATGATAAGGACAGTGATGAGGAGAAAGATCGTAAAAAAATGCCATCCGTCATGAAAGGTCACTCATTACTGTAAGATATGCCTAATCATTCCAAATTGTAAACAGCAAATTGACACAGAACCACTTTCGTAACAACAGATGCCAATGGTGTAAAATAACGAGAAAGTATGTCGCATACTAACATCTCATTCAAAGTTCTCTGACCATAGCACTCAGATAACGTTAGGAGCCAGTACAAACACCAAAGTGCTGACATGACCGGAATGACGTCATTGGGTACATATGTGGAGTATTGATTAGCATTGTCATAATTTTCTTTCGAGAGTTTCGTCTTTGCGTACTTGTCAGAAGGCTGACGAAGGATCCCAGGGCAAGGACGATAACTGCTCCAAGAAAACTGTACCACAGGTAGGACAGGCGGTAGATGTACTCGATCTGAGAACTGCGAGAAATGGATAATGAAACAAATTATTTTACACAGCCAGTGGCCTCTAGTATGATTCACCATGAAAGTCCTGGTGTTTACTTGTCACAAGTACGCACTCAAATATGACTGAAATAGATTTCAGTAAATGAAATCTACATCGTGACCATAGTTCACGCCGAAGCCGTACCTGTCAGTGTCCGGAGTGTCACGGAGCAGTGACAGCATGAAAAGTATAGCAGAGGGAAGTAGAAGAATAGAGCTCATTTGGATAAGAAAATAAAGCAACACTTGAACTAACACGATGAATGTGACAATTCTGTCAAATCGACCACTGGCAAGAAGCAAAACAATGCATGCGTGGCAATACGGTCGTAACGCGGATGTCGGGCTTCTAAATGCGCGTGGGTATTTTGCCCTCTCTAGGCACCGCCAAGAAATGAACCGTATGCTCTTTACGCTGGTATTTATGCATGTAAAGAAATTGTTGCAGGCACCATCGGACGGGACTGCGAAAGCAAGCGAATGGCGATACGAGTGCGGAATACTGACTGTAGTGATCAAATTGCACATTACTAATACTATTGCTGAAATCGATAACAGTGTTTGATGATGGCGGCACAAATTATCGTCGACATGTTTTGGTAGACGGCTTGACAGCGTGGCGACGGCGACGACGGTGTGGCGATGACGAAGATGACGGCGCAACGACAACAGAACGACGACAGCGTGACGGCACTAGCTGCGCACCTGCGCGTTCTTCTCCGCCCGTTCGCTCTATGGAGGTCAAATACTCTTCCGATCATTCGCTTTAAAATCATGTAGAACCCACCCAGTGTGGGAGTCGGTCTAAGCGAAGCTGTATATTGAGCCTACAAGACGAAGCAGCGCAGCGGACTTGGGCAACACGCACGGCCCATAACCTTCAGCACAGGCGGGGAGAAATATGGTGCCTCACCACTACGGAAAAACGCGGCACAACCGCCACCATCGATCATAGCATTTAAACCTTCAGATGGCACAAAGCTATCGCGTGAGAGCACGTACCCTCCGCGGAAAAATTCCGACCACTGGCAAAAAAGTCGCAGTTTCGCCCGAAAGGCGAAACATCGATTGCGATAGCAATTTAGTGGAGAGCTATACGAAGTAAGGGTAGTAGATCTATAGGCCGTATAAACTTGTAAACATGTACATACTAACTAAATTAACAAGCATGGTGTCATGCACGCACATGCAAACATGAACACATCTCACTCGATGACCGCGGAAACTCGCTGTCAAAACGCTGCGTGGCAGCAACAGCGAACGAATTGACCTTCGTGCTGCGTCTCGCATCAACGCGACGGGAGTCACGAAAACACAGTGCGCGGCGGACTCTGACCCGTCGCAGATGGCTTTCATGATACAGCGGCCCGGGCGGGCGCGCGCGGCCGTCCGGGTCGCCCGGAGTAGAACGCACCTCCCGTCCCTACCCTACCCCCGGAGCCTTGCTCGCGACGGAAGACGGCGCGCTTCCTCCCTTTCGTGCGTGAGATTGAGCCGCCATGGCCGACCCGATCTCGCACGCTTTCACTTGCACATGCAGCATACGACGCGCGACGACGATTTTATCGACGTAGGACTTTACACGGAACCCTACGCCGACGGGGGGAAATGCGCCTGGAGTGTCCATATAATTTATTTCGCAATGAAAGCGAGAATTAGTCGAACAGTAGGTAAAACTTGCGGTACGGGCGCAATTAGCGCCAATATAGTCGAAAATTAGCGACACTGCACCATAAACTTCACGATCACCGGGATCGGCTTACCTGTCCTCTTAGCCAAAAAAGTGTAAGGGTCAACCGAGCGTCGACGCTAAAGAAGACCAGGTCCACTTCAGTACGCGTGAAATACGACACGAATAAGACATGAAATGAGTGAATAATGAACACGAAATAGAGACAAATGGACAGAATAGAGAGATACAAATAACATTTAATGATATAATCACTTGACCACGATGTACGTCGACCTTGTCTTTTTTAGCGTCGACACTTGGTTGACGTGGAGTAGGTAAAAACTAATATGGTATGGGCGCAATTAGCGCCACTATAGTCTAAATTAACCACGTTGCACTATACCCGAGTAAAGGGTGCATTGATGTAGATATAGACATGGAGAGTGCGTTGGGAGGCTAGTTGGTATGCGCTGGGACGAGACACCGAGGTAGAAGAAGGCAGAACGAACGCAGACTAACTGGTTTATTGAAATCCCATCCTGCCTCTTCGAACAATGCACACACGAAAGCACAATCATAACCGCGTGACTGCAGAACACTCCCCTGGCAAGCCCGTGTCTATACCAAAAAAGTCAAGCTCTTTCTTGAAAAGCTACAATGATGGTTCGCTAACGCACCTATCTGGGCCATATTTTCCTATCAAGGAAGCTGTCAAGATTTCACGTGCCCTTTGGTTCTTGACTCGCCCTAGCACCTTCGTCCTATCAAAAATCGGCTTGCACTTCTTCTCACATGACCTGCAATGAACTGGCAGGCACTTTCCGCTGCCATGTTCTAGTGAGTTCTCTAGTAAACGCCTATTAATACATCTCATCTTCCGGTTTGTCCCACATGGAACGTTCCACGGGTCAGCGGAAACTCGTACACCACCTCTGTTCTACATCGTACATAAGTGCGTCTGTGTTTCATGCCCAATCTATCACTCTTAAGTTTATCTACGTTAGAAGGGGGGCATAAACGAGACAAGTTAGAGGGCGCTGAAAAAAATCACATCAACACTGAATTTTCCTGCCACACTCTTCATCCTATGAGAAACCTTATGGACATATGGCATTACCTAAAACTTTCGCCTCTCTCTCTTTTCTCCTTTTTCAACCCCAGTGTCGGTAGTACGGTGGCATATGACCTTCAACAGCGGCTCAGCTATGGCTTAGAGCAGGGTCTGCGGAAAATCTGCTTTACGGAGACGTTCCACCTGGGAGGAGAAACTAACTTAGACCTTATGGTGACATGACTGGGCAAGAGATGACCTGAAGCATTACACCGCAATGCCCCTCTTCACCAGCTTAGAGTGACATGAATCAAACGGCAGAATTAAGGGCCTTATTTGAACGAGGCGAGTACGATCAACATAGGTGGTCCCTGTCATCAAAGAGCAGCCTTATGTCTAAAAAACTTCGAAGAAGTATTATCAGGCAATTCAAAGGTGAAACTCAACTTAGTTGCTGGGAATTTGAAGGATTCATGAACTTGTTTCGCTACCTCTTCGAGGCCATCGTCCGAGTTGGTACATTCAACAGGAATTAAACGCGTCCACGTATCTGAAGAGACGAACTATGCGGTCGTCAGTAGGCACCCGCGACAGCAAGCGGTCTAATTCATTGGAAAAAAAGGAAACAGCGCAAAAAAAGACAGGGATACGAGAGAGCGACACGCACACACTGTCCTGTCTGACAGGGGCACGCCCTGTGTTTTTTGCGCTGTGTACTTTTTTCCAGTGGATCACCCAACAAGCCCAAGCTTCCATGCTAAGTCAATTTAATTCTGCTAAAAAGATTTCAGTGAGTACCGGCGCAACGCTTGATCCAATACAGTTACCCCTTTGTTGTGCATAAGAGTTATCCTGAAACCTCATGATGGTTGACGTAAGGTACACATCCAGCAACTCTAGGAACCCCTTACGCAGACGCCACTCGCATTTTGGAACGCTACTACTACCGAACGTTCATGCAATCGCGAACCGCCTGGAACAGGTCCTTGTGGGAAATTGAGTAGAATAGCTCCTCGGTGTCATCCGAGAAGCCCGGGTTCACACCTGGCAGGTTATCTTTGAGTAGTTCCACTAGTCTGTCTGAGCTAGCGATCTTGTATGGGTCCTCACGTGCCAGCCCCTTGAGCTGTCTTTGCAGATACCGGCTGACACTAACCTGCCATGTTCTACGCTCTGTGACAATGGTTCTGAAGGGAGATTCCACCTTGTGGCCCTTTGCACGGAAGAACACGGTGAATACTTGGACCTTGTTGCTTTTCTGCTTTGAGATTGTGCTTGCGCATGCGCATTGTTCGAAGAGGCAGGATTGTGGGGCTTCGATAAACCAGTTGGTGCTCTGTATTCGTCCTGTCTTCTTCTACCTTGGTGTCTCGTCCCTAGCGGTGTTTAAGGTTCCAAAAGATGTAGACATGTTGAGGCAAAGTCACCTTACGACACACTTTTGAAGACAAGGTGCTAGATAATTTTATACAGGTTTGACGTGTCTTGGATCTGGCTATCTTGTGAACATTCCAGAAATGAAAACGGTCGTTTCGCGCCTCCAAAGCGTCGTAGCGAGTTGAAAGAGGCAACAAAATGTAGGTCTCAACGAAACAAAAAAAAGTTGCAGTTTAGCTCGAAAAGCGAAGCATCGGTTGCGATAGAAAATTATTAAACAGCTATACGAAGTAAGGACAGTAGTATTATCGGCCATACAAGTTTGTAAATATTCGCTTACTAATTAAGTTAACAAGAGTGGTGTCACGTGCGCACAAGCAAACATGAACACATCTCATTCAATGACCGCGGACACTCACACTCAAAACGCTGGCGTGAGGAAGCACGGCAGCAGCAGCGCGCGAATTGACCTTCGAGCTTCCTCTCGCTTCAACACGAACTAAGCGGTGCGAACACGGCGCACACGACGGTATCAGCACTCGGCGCACTCTTTCCCCATCGCAGATCGCTTTCAAGATAGGGCCCGCTCGGTGTCGCCATACGCAGCCGCCCTCCTTGGTACCTTGCGCACGATGGAAGACGGCGCGCTTTCTCCTTGTTTCTTCCCTTGCGCGCGGAGATCGCGCCACCATCGTCGGCTCACCCTCGCACGTTTTCACTCGCACATACGGCATATAGTGCGCGGTGTTACTGTTGGCGTCTAGCACCCCGTGCAAAAAGGACTCTCGCCCACAATGCCTCATCGAAACGAAGTGTGACTTCCTAATTCGCCGTGGTTGTCTCGAGTGTATGCCGGTCTGGCGGAAGCCCCGCAGTGTTTACAGACCCCTTTTGTGTGTGTGTGCGACTTTAGAGGGACCCTTTCCTCGAACTGTCAAGCTCTGCAGGAGAACTTCCGCGAACCAGCAACGCGCGAAAGAGAAAGGTTCAGCTGTCTACTATTCCCAGGACCGCGGACTACCGCCTGCAGAGGCGCGCTCGCGAATACGTCAACTGGGAGAATGGATCAGTCGCCCTTCCGCAACAAGACGCCCTTTCCGCGAACCAACGTCGCCTAGAAGAAAAGAAAAAGCGTCTACATTCCCAGACCTGCGGCTTGGTATATCCGGAAGCGGGACGCTGATTTCTTGCTGCAGGCCTGGTATCTACGGTGGCGGGACGCCCTTTCCGCGAACCAGCGTCGCCTAGAAGAAAGGAAAAACGCCTACAGACCTGCGGCTTGCTATATACGGAGGCGGGACGCCCATCCACAAACCACACTCTGTGCCTGTCACGTGACGTCGACGGGAGCAAGAGTCCTCCCACATTTGTACAGAGCCTATTTAAGGGGCTCCGAAATGTACTTTTCATCACTTCATTCTCTTATCATCTTTCACCAACCTTTGCATAAACCGTGCAAGTTTCGCACTAGAAATCGTCTCGTCCTTGCCTGGTCGCCATGGTCTACCGGATGTCTGCAGCCCGCCGACAACGCCACACTACCCAATAGTAACGTCGGTCGAGCTTCGATAAACAGATAAACAGGCGTCGCTACAACTCGGAAGCAGTACGATACGCTACCTTGGAGTACGCAACAGCGGCCCCGATGTTATTGCACTTGGATGTTATACGGAAGCTCACGGCGACGCCGACACCAACTGCGGAAATGCGCCTGGAGTGTCCATATAATTGCTACTGCAATAAAAGCGAGAATTAGTCGAAGAGCAGGTGGAACTAACGGTACGGGAGTAATTATCGCCAATATAGTCGAAAAATAACCACATTGCACTATAACCTTGTAAAGGGTGCACCACCTTAGATATAGGCATCTTGTGGCAGAGCCGCCTACGACACACTTGGGGGAAATGGAGCGAATTCGCTCCGTGGATTTGGCAGGGCTCGAAGGTGGCTTCGGCGGCGCCCGCAAGAAGCGAAAATTAGTCGCACAGTAGGTAAAATGACAGTACGGACGTAACTATTGCCAATATCGTCGAAGGTTAACCACATTGCACCACAGACTGCACATCTCCGGGAAGGGCCTACCTGGCCTCTTCGTAAAAAAAAAAGGGTCAGCCAAGTGTCGACGGTAAAGAAGACAAGGTCGACGTGATTGCGCGAGAAATTCAACACGAATAAGATATTTATGACTATTTAAAAAGGCGTACGCAATATATATTTATCACTGAACCGTCTGAGTTTTTCCAAGTATCGTGGTCGAGATTCCACAGTCCTCAGGTAATATTCGTACAAGAACAGTTGCAAAAATTGGATGTATCCCTACGCCATGTTTACCATTCAAACGATGCCTTACCAGACCTCAAAATTCAGTTCGATGACATATTTCCAAATCATGCTAAACTATTACCAAGGCGAGATTTAATTAATATCTTAAACGGCCATTTACACCAGCTAACCACTGACAATGTAATAGCTACGGACGCTTCTGTGTGCAAATGAGAAGGCAGGAGTGGGGATCTTCTCTGAATCTCTTCAGTGGTCTTACTCCCTTCGCCTTCCCGATTTCACACCTATATTTCAGGTAGAATTATTAGCGATTATATTAGCATTACGAAAACTGCCCCAAAATGACCCATTAGCTGTTATTGTGACCGACTCACTACCTGTATGCACAGCACTAACTGCATCTTTAAATTCAGCAATTGAAAGAACATTTCGTTCGATGGTGCCTCCGTACTTACGAAAAGTACGTTTGCTTTGGGTACCGGGACATCATGGGTTGCACTTGAATGAAATGGCTGATTCACTCGCGCGAGCTTCCCTGAACGGCCCTATCATATCTGTTTTGCCGACATTAGCTTATGTCACCGCGGCTAGGTACAGAAATTTCGCTATATCTCAAAACTCTGCAATATCCATACTAACACCGTCTTCTGATTTCCACCATCTTGGCTTCCCATGGAATACTAATTGGTGTCCTTCAAGGCAATTGGAAGTGTGTTTTACAAAATTGAGAGGTCGCATAGCTCCTCTAAATATTTACTTACACAGGTCTGGTCTCGCAGTGTCCCCTCTGTGTTCTTTTTGCAGTGAACCTGAAACCATCGAACATTACTGTCTCTCGTGCCGCCGCTTTCTAAGACAAAGGAAACTATTAGAATACTCATTTACCAAACTTGGCCTCTCGCTAACCTCGCCAAGCATTCTTTCTTTTGGGGCGACTTTGCTGGGATCCAGCCACAGGGATGCTTTTCTGGCAGTTTACAATTTTAGTAGAGACTCAAAAAGAGTACCTTGCTGAATTTCTAAAATTATCCATAATTTATATTATTTCATTTCTTTACGTTTACTTATTTTATCGGAATTCCTAACAATATTTAATTACACTTCTAAATTACAGTACTATCGTCCCACGCTGCACTATACAATTCTAGTTTCTCTCTACTTCTAACCATACAGAAAACCGCCTGCTTCTTGGCCAATCCCCCATAGTGGATATGCGCCACTGTCTGGGACACAAGACAAGACAAGATATGAAATGGGTGAATAATTACATGAAAAAGAGACAGAATCGAGAGATATAATCAACATTGAATCTTGGAATTATTTGCATCACCACGTACGTCGACCTTGTCTCCTTTAACGTCGACACTTGTTCGACCCTTTCTTTTTTATACTGAATTATACTTACGTTGTTGTATCTCTAAAGAAAATAGGGGTAGCTTCGTTATTTCTTGTATTGCATATCGACAGTGTCAAAATTAATCCATTGGAACTTTCACCCTTTCACAGCGACTTTGTGTGACACATTACAAGCTTGGAAAGTCGTAGGGTAGCATCAACAAACAGGCTATTAATAGCATCCAAACCAACTCCTATTCCGGGATTCTACGTCCGAATAATGTCCCAGCGACATCGAAAAATCTCCTAGCTTGGGCATTCATAGGACTTCTTTTGGTATTTCACTTAAATGTTTTTGAGTATCATTTTGATACACAGTATGTCCCCAACGTCCGAATAGGGATATCCATAGACAGCCCTAGATGCCTCTGTGTCATCAGGAATTGTTATTAAAATGGGCTCTATTCTCTGCTTGTTTGCTTGCTTTTTTTCTCATGCATTTCATCCTGACTGGTGCCGGTTATACAACTGGTAATCACCGGGCTTTCCCATCGCACCTATGCGGTGACAACACACGCAGTTCTTCCCCGCGTTACCTTTATCAATTAAATTAAAACACCAGATACTGCAGCCGCTTTGTTATTTCGGCATCGTCTGTTTGTTCGGAATCGGGTAGCACCTGCTCGCTGTCTCGATGGCAAGCTTATAGACAATCTGGAGACGGCCTTGGCAGACGCGCTATTATGTACCGTGTGACAGTCCCCTAATGAAAAGCTTTATATTACGGATGGACGAATATTTGAAGTTTCGTACACAAATTGACTACAGCGCACCAGCAGTTGGTAGAGCATCGCAAACGTAATGCGAACACGTGGGATCGCTCCCCACCTGCGGCAAGTTGTTGTTTTTCATCCACTTTCATTTCCATTCATCTATTATTCCTTTAATTGAATTAGTAAGCACAAGTAATTTCCCCTATGTTGTCCTTGCTGTCATTTTTTGGCTTCTTATATACACACACACACACACATATATATATATATATATGTCTTGACCAGTGTACGTGTTTATATTGCTGTGGTGACTGTCAAACGTAATCGGTCGGTGCAGGACGCGCCTGCATTTATCACAAATTTCTCGAGTTTCTTTTAGGTCCTTGGCCTAATGCAAACAGCGCGGCCCTGGTAACAAGTGCCGCTATAGCTTTTCTCCGAGCGACTGGGCTGGACGCACGTCTTTAGAGATGTCACAACTCCGTGAATTTGTATACACGCATCTCTTCCTTATACCATCATCATTCATCAGCCCTTTCCCTCCCCGTCCCTT